>NC_045639.1:16162932-16464682 GCF_009829145.1 Chiroxiphia lanceolata
TAACACAGAGAAATGTTTGCTGTTCTCAAGATCATTATCTGTATTTTTCCGAGGCGGAGGCAGCAGTGAAATTCCAAGCACATGGCAGAGGGTGACCACCCGAGGACTGCTGGAGGGGGGAGCTCGGGGAGGGGGAGGAAAGTTGGCGATGGCAGCGTTTGGCTGGGAGCTGCCTCTGGCTAAAAGCATGAGAACAGAGCCGTAATATCTCAGATTTGCCTTTCTTACAGCTTCCATTTTGTGTGTTTTGGGGGTGGAAGGGTGTCCATAGCGAAGCATGGCTAAATGCTCTAGTGACAAGGGGCCTGTAGCTCTCCCCGGTTTGGCACCTCCTAGGGTAAGATGAGCGTCCATAAGAGTAGTTCGGTTTCTTGCTCTCGCTGTTGAGCCTGTTTTCCAGCCACTTTTTTCCCAAAGCTATTTACTCCCCCTGTTTGCCTTTAGACTCTTACATGCTGAACAGCTGTATTTGCAGGATAATGTTAGGCTGCTGCTTGTCATCTCTACTGCGATGCCCTAGTTTATCTTGCAGGTGGTTAGTGTGAGGTGATGCTAAAGGTGCTTCTGTCTGCAGCAAGAGCTCATGTAGGTTTGAACACCTCAGATTTTTCTCTCCTGTTTGCTGAGGCTGCTGTGGTTGGTCTCATGTCATACGGCACCCAAAGGAGGTGGAGATTTATGCCTCCTTACCTTGGTGTCCTTGAGGTTGTAGGGTTTCATGTCTCTTAACTAGCTGGCCAATGGGCTTGTGAGGGTTGGGGTGGGGTTGGGGGGATCTCCTCTGACTTTGCACTGCAGGGCCTCCTCAGTGCAGGACAGGCTGGTAGCGGGGTGTGTTGTGGGGCTGCCAGACCCGGAGATCATCCAAAGACAAAACACCAGATCTAGTGTGGATCACCAGTGGGGGTTGTAGGAGGGGTCTCTTGGGAGAGGATTAGTCTGGGTGTCCTGAGACAAGATGTGTTTCTGCTTCTTAGCAAGGGTGAAACATTGATGGTTTTTTAATGAAGTGCAGACTGTCTTGTGAAGTCTGTGGTTGTGTCCTCTTCATCATATCCTGCCTCAAGGAGAAGTCATTGCCTCCATTTGAGGAGAAGGCCAGTCTGCTGCCAGACAGGGTAACCTGCTGCTTTCCTGGAAAGGGATGATCTTGCATCTTTGGGGACCAGCTCTGGAGCCAGTGGTCTTGGGATAGGACAAGAACAGTTACCACCTAAACCAAATCTGGGGTCATGGAAGAGAAAAAAATGTCAAGGCCTTAACCAAACTTCCATAATAATCCCAATGCCACCCCCCTTTGCTTATAACTCGTTCCATTTTTAAAATCTATTTGGACGTGTGTGTATTTGTATTTTTAATACCTCATGAGTAGTTAAACGCTGGTGGGGTTTGGGAACCGCTTTTAACATATTGGCAGGATTGTTTTAGTCTTGTCTTGCTTGTGTTTAAACATAATGGCAATAATTTATCAGCTCTGTGTAACTGTTTTGGACAGATCGGAGTTTGGAGATGAGTTAGCACAAAGCAGGAGAAATTCAGTGTTCCTACACTGTGGCTGGTCTCTGGTCCAGCCACGCAGACCCAGTTATACACACTCCCTGCCCATCTTGGTGGATGGCTGATCACTGAATGGTCATGATGTGGTGATACCATTTTCTCTAGTGATGGATTCAGCTGTTGTATCTGTAACACTTGTTCTAGTCTTGCTGTCTTACTGGAATGAGCTTGTACACCTGCATACCAGCCAGTTGTCTTATTTCTAAGTGTTACTCTCTATTGGTCTCTACCATCTGTACCACCAAGTCAAAGCTGTATATCAAAGATATTATTACTATGTGGGCAGCAGTGAGATGGCAATCCTTGGACTTCAGACCTGCTGTCTGCCCTAAAGACTTGCATATTTCTGTCTGCATCCTTTTTTTGGAAGTATTGTGTATATTTCTATTTGTTGTTGAACGTATCTAAAGAACAAAGCACTCCAGTAAAACTCCTCCTGTTGTATGATATACATTCTATATTTCTGTAATTCTTTTTTGAGCCTCAGGGAGAAGCTAGCATTTTTTTCAAACTACATTTTTGTCACTGTGACAGTTGTAAATAAAGTTTGAAAATGCTTTCCAAACATACTGGCTTTGTTTTTACTGCCAGAGTGGGTTGGGATGGTTAACATTCTAGGTCATGGCCAGTCCTTGTGTTTCAGATGTGCTTAGGTGTGTTGACTTGCAAGGCTAATGCCAGTATCTGAAGAGGCTCATGTCTGTCAGCTGAGGCTCTTCTGTGAGCCTGGAGATGCTGGTTTCATGCATGTGGCTGCCCTCAGATCATGCCTTATGGCATTGTAAACCTGATCGACTTAGAGTGAGGGGCAGCATGTTTGCCTTCCATCTTCCTGTGACTGCTTATTGCTGTGTGAAAGGCTGCAGCAAACTGCTGCTCCAGCTTATTTGGTCCTTAAAAAAAAAAAAATCTGTATTTATATCTGTAATCTACATCTACCCCCTTACCTAACCTTACAGAGCATGAAGTAATGGAGAGTGGAAACTATTCATAGCTGCTGTTAGTCATGTTCCTTGTGCATGCTCTTACCCTGCCCTGAACAACAAGCACAAAGGTAAGTCTTGCCTTGCTGTGGGATGTTGGGGTCTCAGCTGAGCTGCCCAGGGCTGTCTGCTTTGGCCATTGCAGGTCTAGAGGTCAACTCTTCTTGAGTACTTGGTTGTATCTTGTCGCACACTAATGGCTGTGTGCTATGGTTTGTGGTGCTGCTGGAGGAAATGGCATTTGAATGTGATTCTGAACTTGTTTGGCACCAAGGCAGTGCTCAGGGTATAGAAATCTGACCACGCCAGGATTCAGTAATTAAAATTGTGTACTTAATGGGATTAAATTTTCCACTAAAACCATGTGATAAGAAGCAAACACCCTGGAATACCCATATATTTAAGATACATGGATAGAAGTTCCTGTGATTTGGCAGGTAACACTCTAATCTTACCTATGCAAACAAGCTCAGCTTGAGGCTAGTGTGTTATGTTTACATGAAACTGGTTTAAATACACTAATGACTATTAGATTTAATGCTTGAACTGAGGGCATGGTCAATGTGAGCCCTATACTTCACAGATGAATTGTATTGGGCTCAACCCCCATGGATGATTTACGCCATGGAAACAAATGCAGTATTGAGCCTTGCCTTTCCTTTTTTTCAGTCAGTGTCTAGCTAAGGTGCCTTGATTTCTTCTTTTCCTTGGGCATGGAGTTACTTGCCTTGTAGAAGCTGCTGCAGCATTTCTAAGATGAAGTCCTGGTCTGAAATCCGTGATGTTCACTCTTGCCCAAGAACATTTCAGTTTAAAATACAGCACTGGTTAGGGAAACTGCAAATGTATTGAACTTGTCTGCTACTTCCAGGTGCTTCACACAAACAGGTTTTTCAGGCTTGTGTCACAAAGGAGCCACTCACTTTGTTTCCTGATGCACCATGCTATTTTGGGGCCAGACCAGAAGGTTTGGCCTCTCATCTGGGCTTGCTCTGCCAGGGGGTCTGCTTTGTATCAGCCTGAAGCAGTGCTGGTGGGAAGGGGGCTCTTTCCTGCTCCTTGGCTCCAGCTGTTGCGGTCAACTTTCATCATCAAATGAAAAGAAGCTTGCCGCTGAATGGGTGAGCCTGAATTGTCCCAAAACATTGGTGGGTGGCATAAGGACCTCTCTTTGCACATGGAGCAATGTTTCTTCTGGCTCTCGTTTAAACCTGAGGCGTTTGTCCTCCCCAAAGCTTTGCCCTGTAGTTGAAACTTGTGACACAGCAAGCTGTGCACTGCTGTCCTGCTTAGTTCAGCCTATATTCACTCTCCCAAATACTTCACTTGTAGTGTTCACTGTACCCACTTCTGTTTGGCTTCATCAAAGCACACGGTCACTTGAAACACACTGTGCAGATGAACTGTTGGCATCTGATTTTTGCCTGTGTTTGGGTGCAGATGAAAAATTTTTGCTCTGTGGGAGTGCAAAGATAATTCACCATCAGCATTCCATGTGGGGAGCAGCCCCCCTAGGATACAGCTCCCCTTGGTACAGGTCAAAGTCCTGCTCTGGTGTAAGCACACTCTTTATCATTGCAAGCAACGGGAGAAGCTGAATTGTCTTCCAGGTGAGCTGTCTCCTTCCAATTTTAGTCCCTGTAGGAAGTTCCCAGCAGCTGAGGACATGGAGTTTCATCCCTGTGGTGTTGATCTGCTTTGAGATACCTCGAAGCACAATCAAAACTAAAACAAAATCTCTCAAATCTATTCACCTGGAACAAACTAAGGGATGCAAAGAGCAACACATAATGCACATGCTCTGAGCTCTCAAAAAGCAATCCTGGGCACCAAGCATCTCCATGTAAACAAGAGGAATTACTATCCCTAAATCCTTGCTTGAGAAGAAAAGCTCTGGGTGCTTCATGGTTCAAGTGATGCCTTTTCACTTATGTTTGGACATGAAGGCAAAGATCTGGGTCTGGACCCGGGAGAAGCACAGCACAGTTTAATTATGCACCTGCCCACTGCCCCCAGGGTTGGTGGATCCATGTCGATGCCTCTCTCCCTCCAGCAGCAATTTCGAGAGCGTGTCCACACGTCCTGCTGCAAGGCTGTTGCTGCGTGTTTCAGGGTCCCCTGGTGAAAAGCTGGATTAAAGGGTAGGTGGGGGCAAGTGGGTGGCACTGTGGCATGTTTAAGGTTTCTTCGCCTGGGTATGCTCAGGCAGGTGTAGAACATGCTGGGGCTCCCTGCAGCAGAAGGGCAGCATGCGAAAGTGTGGGGGCATCCCTTGAGCCTTGGCTCATCAACGGCTCTCTCAGAGAGCCAGTTGCACAGTGGCATCGGATTTTCAGCCACTTGGGTTAAAAAGGTGTCACTTTTCTACATCTACAGTGATCATCTACCTGCAGAAAGGGTTGTGCAAGCCTGGATGGAGACCAGCTTTGCTGAACTAAGCTCAAACCTGTCCTAACAAAAATGGAAGCTTATGAGCAGTTTATTTAGCAGGGGGAGGGAAGAGGCTTCATGCCCAACACCTACGGAGGAACTGAGTGCAGAAACCTGCTTTACCCAGGAAATGTCTGGGACTGGTGGTAGTGGTGTGTGTGTGGACACAGTGAGGAGCAGGGCTGGAGAGAAAAGCGGCTGCTGCCAAGCAAGGAAGGACACTGTGGGTGGCTGCTGGCCTGGGGCAGGAAGGGGAGGAGGATGGGATGGGGTTGTAAGGTGTGACAGTGGGGAGTTGCTCTGCCAAAGGTCCTTTAAGGCTCCATGGTTTCATGCCTGAAGGAGTGGATGTGCAACCAGGACATACACTGGGGTGCCCATTGCCCTCATCAGTGCCCAACGTTTGGTCAGTGCAAGTTCACTTCGAGGAAGGGATGAGCAGGGCTTGGCTTTGTCATGCTGTGCTGATGGTCCCAGCATGAGCTGAAAGCCTGGGGTAGCAGGCTGGTGCAGTTTGGTTGCCAGAACTGGAAACAGAGCAGCTGGGGAAGAGTTTCAGAGCCTGAAAATGTCTTCAAGCACAACGAGTCATAACCCTTGCTAGTGAAACAGCATCAACAGAAACTACTTTGGTGGGGCTGGAGCATGGATAATACACTGATGAGGCTCTGGAACATCCCAGAAGTTGTGGGTCATTGCTTCCTGGGGCTAGTGGGAAGGCCTGGGAGATAAATTGGTCTCCACATTGTGGGAGAGAGCACCAGCCTTTATCCCCTGGTCCCACCTTCCCTATAGTGATTAAAAGGGGAAGGAGTGGGTTCAAGGCAAGAAAAGTAATTGTTGATGTTTCAAATCGGGCTTTTTCCTGTCAATGAAGAACGTTTTCTCCCAAACCATGTTATAACTCCATGAGAGTTGTCTTGTGCCTTTTCTACATTAAAACAAAAAATTTGAGCTCTGTGCTTGGAGTCAGAGACCTGTACATTGCCTACCAACGGCAGCAAAGATAGGGCAGCAGTGGCTGGGGGACCAAGGAAACAGCCTGGAGGGGTGAGCCCCTGCCCATCACAACAGGCAGCTGAGGCATAACAAAGTGAAACACACTATTTTGAGAGCCCTGAGGGGTGGAAAGACTGAGCAGGGAGGAAAGCCACAAAGGAAGCATGCACCGAGAACTTCTTCCCTGCCAGAGCTGTAACCACACAGGGTTACCGTAGCAGCGACCATCAGCTTCATCTGATAAAAATAAGCAAGGAAGTCAAGTGTACGAGAGGGAGAGGATGTCAGAAGCCAAGCATGAAAATGTTACAGCAGCTTTGCTTTCATTTTCAATGCTTCCTTCTTTATTCAGCCCTCAGCCAGGTATTTCCTACCCCATCTGTCCCAGAGTGTGTCCTGCCACTAACACCTCTCTCCCAAACAGTTCCTGGCCCAGGTGTGTTCGTGGTTCCATGCTGGTGTGCACAGTGCCCCTGCCACACATGTAGGGAGCCACATGCATGCAGCCTACAGCTCTGCTGTAAGCTGCAGGGGTGGAGCAGCAGCCAACGCCTCGTCCAGCTACAGCGGGGCAGCTCCTCACCTCCTCCAGGGTCACACTGGCTGGTGCCTTTGACTCTGGCCTCCAAAGGTGAGGATGAATACAAGGGAAAACAGAGGAAAAAAATCCCAGAGCAGTCACTGCCACATAACAGTCTGCTCCTGCTGTTCTCCATGCTGGGGACAGCTCAGCTGTAGTTGGAGATGGCTCAGGTTTGCAGCTTTCTCCAGCTGCACCAGGGTTGGAAAAAAGGTGGCTGTATTAAAAGGGGTTTGAACTCTTCCCTGCGGGTTCTCTGCATTCAGAAGTAAGAGCCAGACAGGTTACAATCAGCTCAACAAATATTTGTCAAGCACAAGCTTTCCTGATCGGTGTTTGACAACTCTTTTCCGCTGCCGTTGTTGCCAGCACTGCGGCTGTCAGGTCTGCTGTGGATGCTGCCTGCCGGGTGAGGACTGGCCCCTGCTGCAAGGAGAGCTGAGAACACATTTCCCCTGGTTAAAACAGCATCTCTTTGCTGGCTGGGTGACAACAACCCTCCTCTCTACAGGGTGGAGGTGAGATGGCTGAAATTGGGTGGTCTGGCAAGCTGCAGAGGTGGAGCTCCCTGCCATGATCCCTCGGGTGGGGAAGCCCTTTCCAGCGTGCCGAGAGGGCTCTGTGTTCATGCTTGTGTGTGTGTGTGTGTGCAGGTGGGATTTGCCTCTCAGTTCCCTACCTTCTCCTGTTCTGGCGCTCATGGCTTGCTTTACCTATTGAGTAATTGGCACATTACAACATTGATTTGGTGGGTTGAATCCAGTAATGCTCCAGCTGATGGGATTTGGGATACCTTCACGAGAGGGGAAGACAGAGACAGCTTTAGAACAGGGTCTTGTGCATAAACTTGCTCTGACAATGGGACTGAGAGGCAGCTTTGCAGGGGCTCCTCAGTCCCCGCCAGGCTCAGCTGATCTGTGCTGGCGTATTATCCCTTGCACCCAAGGACAAAGGGACTTTGTAGTGTGCAGTCTCATGACCTGTCTCTATCCATGGGTCGCTTAACTGAGTTGAAATGGGATTTGCCAAAACCCAGAGTGCTTGGATGTGGATCTGCTGTGGGTGCCCATGTGTGGTAGAGGGAAGAGCCTGTGGGTGTTTGTATGGGGCAGGAGAGAGCCGTGCTGCACACTACTGTGCACCTCACTGGTGCTCCCAGGTGGACACTTGAGCTGTCCTAGCCCATTCTAGAGCCTTTCTCAGCTGCTCAGAGGTGCTTGCTGCAGTATATTTCACAGACTACATCCTGTCCTCGTGCTCCTCTCCAGTAGCCTTTCTACTTTTTCTTGGTAGCAGCCCAAGTGATTTCTCCAGGGCCTCCTCCTACCTCTGCCTTGCTTGATCTGAGCAGCTGAACCTCTGTAACTGTTCCTGACCTCTGTAAAATATGATTGGCCACAGAATGCATGAAGTATAATATTTGACTAAAGTGAGTATTTCGTTCTTTACAGGGACCTGCCATGGGTGACTTTCCATATCTGCCTCTTCCAACAAACCTTACCCGTTTGTCTGCAGGGAAGGTTCCTGGTGTGATGCAATAGCAGTCAGTTTTGAGTAAACCTGATCAAAAGAAATCTCTAGAGCCACAGCTCTCAGAAGAGATGGTTCATTTGGCTGAGTTTCAGCCAGGAAGCCAGCAAAAAGCTCCCATTTGCAGACCTTGTGATGCCACCTCCCACTCTGGCACTGAGCTAGTCATGCTGAGCTGCCTCTGTTGTAATTAAAACTCGGGTGTTTAGTCTGAGATAGTGGTTAGGTCTCCTCCTATATTCCATGGAAGGAAGTAAATTCCTCCAGAAGGTGAATCATCTTAGTAGCCTATCAGGAAAGAATGACTTCTTGGAGCTCCTCTGGCTAGCAAGAGGATGGAGATAACCATGTAGTTGATTAGAGGGGTGGATCACCTCTTCTCTAAGGAAAGGCTACGAGAATTGAGATTGTTGAGCCTGGAAAAGCGAAGGATTTGGGGTGACCTAATTGCATCCTTCCAGTACTTGAAGGAAGGCTACAAGAAAGATGGAGAGAGACCATTCACAAGAGCGTGCAGTGACAGAACAAGGAAGAATGAATTCAAACTGGAAGAGGGTAGGTTTAGATCAGATATTAGGAAGAAATATTTACTGTGAAAGTGGTGAGGCACTGCCACAAGTTGCCCAGAGAAGTTGCAAATGCCCTATCCCTAGAAGTTTTAAAGCCAGTTTGGGTAGAGCTCTGAGCAATCTGGTCTAATGGAAGGTGTCTTTGCCCATGGCAGGGGGGTTGGAACTAGATGATCTTTAATGTCCTTTCCAACTTAAACCATTCTATGTTTCTATGAGTTGACATGCCCAGCTTTCAAGTAGTTGAAGACAGATGAGCTGACAGAAACCTCACCCCTAGTTTCTTTTGTGCTTTCACCTTGTTGTGTTTGCCCCTTCACATGTCAATGTCTTGTTTCTGTAGTGTAATGAGATCTATGCACCCATGGTCAGCCATTCTGTGTGCGCCCAGTGGACTGAATTCACTGGAAAATTCACATTTCTTAATCACCACAAAAATAACACCAAATAAGCAGGGCATCAGTCACATGAAGGGACACAACAGGGTGAAAAAAAACCCCACTGGGGAATGGAAAGAATGAGAAAAACACAGTAAGACTGCAATGAAGACCATGGTGGTGGAGGGAGAGGTGGCAGGGACCACCCTCGAACTTGATGAGGTTCATCCTGCCCCAGCTGAGGAAAACAGACTGAGAAGATTAAATAGACTCCCTGGTTTTTGTCTCCAGCCCCCTGTACAGCCTGATCCTGTTTCCTCCCTTGCTCCCACAGCGAAAACCTCTGGTCGTACGTGGGTCTTGCACCCTGTATTTCTGCGTGCATCGGAGAGTCACTGCAACACATGGCAGACAAGCACAATCTACTCACCAGGAATCACCTCAATTATTCGGGAAAAGTTATTTCCACTCTAATTTTTCATACTAAAATATTGTGGACTTATTTCTTGAACATTTTCATGTGTACTGTCAGCGGTGGCTCACCTGTGAAGGTGGGCTGGACTAGAGTCTTCCACAGACCTGAAGGGGATGCTGGTCTTTCAGCCTCCTCTGTTAGCACTGCCTAGAGGTAACTAGAATGAGAAGTGAGAAAATGATGCCTCTAAAGTTTTATTTTGAGTCTTCTCTGCTATGTACAAGGTAAAGACCCAGTCTACAGCTACTTCAATGATCAAATGCTTAACACAAAGATGTGTGGAAGGGCTTGCAGGTTTAGCACCTGTTTTCCTCACCTGGCTGCCTTGGTCCTCTGGACAAAAGCAAGTCTTAGGAAATGACTGCCAAAGCTTTGCCTGTGACCAAAGCACAGTGGAGGACTGGCAGGAGATCGAGTAACTGACGGGAGCTGATAACAAGCTGACTTAGCTAATTACTGTTTTTAAAGTCCAAAGTCATTGGAAAAAATGAGTAAAGTTATATTTCACACACTGACGACAAGAAGAAAGTGCACTGGAATGTCTGAGTCACTGCTCTGAGCACTCTTAATTATACAGAGATATAGTTTTCATATGCTGTGTTACATATTACAAATGTGTGGAGACGCTTGGAGCAGCCTCGTGTCTGTCATTATGCATGTTGTTTACCCGAAGATTTGAGGCTGGGTGAGATGACCCAGTGGGCTGCAGTTAGAGGGTCTTTTTTGTTGGTGTTTTTTTGCTGGTGTTTTTTTTTGGTTTGTTTTTTTTTTTGGGGGGGGGGGGGGGAGTTGGGCTGGTTTCTTTTGGAGGGGTGTGTGTTGTTTTTTGGGTTCTTTTGTAGGTGATTTTATTTGTTTTACAGAAATTTGGAGCAAAGTCTGAAATCAGCATACCGAAATAGTAGGTAATGATTCTCTTGCACATGCAGGAGCATGCCTTACCCATACAGTTACTTTGTGCAAGCACACACTCACACACAGTGTGCTTTTCACCCTGTGTCTGCCCAGTGCCTGGCTCAAATCCTGCCACAGTGCTTGATCCCGTGGGAGTTGCTCTAATGCAGATAACAGGTTGGCTCTGTGTGTGTGTGCCAGCCCCTTGCTGGCAGCCAAAGTGGCTCATGGAGACCAACCACTGTTCCAAACTTCACAGTGCAAACTGAGGTGATTGCACAGGTCAGGGCATGGCTCGTCCCTGCTGATGGTGATCCTTCAGTGAGGGGCAGCAGACCTGGGGAGGTCTCTCTGGTGTCCTGGGTGGGGCAGGCTAGGGGTACATCCACCTTGGCAATAGGATGCTGCTCTGGTAGGTCCAGGAGTGTACCTGCCAACCTTTGGTAGGTGCCTCAGGTGCCCAAAGGCATTGCAGAAGGCAGAAGGTATCTATGCACAGCATACTTCCTTGACCATCACGTGGGCTTCCTGGGTAATCCCAGGGCAACAAGGATGCGGGCCCTGCTGTGAGACAAGTTTCCTACGGGCACGTGGACCATGAGCTGGAGAGCCAACACTAGTATGTACTGCGAGGTGTAAAGATACCCCTTCACCAAGTGTCCTCCTGGGATGCTGGTCCCAGGGCTGTGGGCAGAGTTCCACACCAAAGGCAGTGCCAGCCCCCATAATTGGGCACACTGATATTACTTTTCCTGGATTACCTTTGCACCCATGTGACCATGATTTCCCAACAAAGCATGCAAGCAATTAAGGAGCTAAGGCCTCATTAAAAAACCAACCACACAACAGGGCTTGTGACAGGTAGTTGGTGTCTCCAGCACAATTATCCGGTAAGTAAAGGCTTTGGAAAAATCCAGCATGGAAAGGGTTAGGAGCTCAGTTGCGTAATTCCTTTAATAAGTTGTTTTGTCATGAACCATATCATAAACAGTCAGGAGCGGGGGCAGGAGGACGGGAAGGAGGATGGTGAGGAGGATGGAAGGCTTCTCAGCCCCCACAGGCTGAGGAGGCTGTAGGTCGTTAACTGGTGGTGACTAATGTCGTTATCTATTTTTTTCCCTTTTGAAGTGGTAATGTTTCATATGCGGTTTGGCCTCTTTATCCTTTTGTTCAAAACAAGTCTGTTTGCCTTTTCCTTCTCATCCTCCATTGCTCCCCTATCTCGAGATTGGAGAGATGTGTGGGGCAGCTCCTGGACTCCCTGAGGGCGTAGATGTGCAGCACCACGCAGCGGACTGGGGGTCAGGGAACGTATCCATGAGGGGAAAAAAGGGCAACTTATGAGTCTTGGACACCAGGTTTTTATCGTCTCCAGAGGAGGTGGAAGCATCTGCAGCAAGGACCTCAACCCATCTGGCTTCGCTGCCACCAGCGGTTCCCCAGCCCATGAGCAGACGTGTCAAGAGACACCACCAATGCAATGAGGGCTTGTCTTTTTTATAGCGTAACCTCCCATGAAAATAACAACTGTTGGATGGACTGGCTTTCTGCTGGCCTGGGTTCCCAGGAAACACTGCAGTGGGGACCCCGTGCCTCCCCACTCCCAGGGCAGGGGGAAGCTGACGACCAGAGCCAGCTAATTGCTGCAGGAAGCTGAAGATACAGGCAATTAGTTACTTGTGCTGTGGCCAAGCCCCGTTGAACACATTAGATAAGCTGGTGTCCCAAGGTGCTTGGTTTAGTCTCCCTGGGCCTGGCTTTCCACCGCACCAGGGTGGTTTTTTTAGCGCATTTATTATATTTTCCATCCTATGCTGAGGATGGTGCCTGATTATTAGTGTCACCATTATCCCAAGAGGGAGAGACGCCCTCTGGCATGTGTACCAGCAGGAAGGCTGGAGGTGACTTGTCTGCTTTTCAACAAAGTCCTAGGAGAGCAAAAGACAGGGTTAGGCAGCAATTGCACGTGCTGGGACATGCCCCGTGAGTGTTGGAGCATCTCAGCCTCTGGTGTTTGCACACGTATCTGCACATGTGTGCGTGTGGATGTTCAGCCAGCTCACTGTGAGACAAGGTTTTCCCTGTTGTACACAGTGCTGGCTGGGAGGGTGTGTGAACACGTGTGTGTGTGGTCATTGAGTCTTCCTCCTGCTCCCCAGGGTGCATCAGGCTCGGTTTCTTTCAGGGACAAACCCTAACCAGGCTGAATGACACAAGAGATGACCAGAAACATAGAGCTGAGACACAGTTAAGCATGAAAAATATAATAGGAGCTTTCTGATAATGGCAGCCTGAGGTGCTTTATGGTTGCAGGTCAGTGTCATGAGATGGACAAGGGGAGGGGAGAAGGGGGGCCCTCTCCCAGCTCATGTCTGCTTTTTCCCTTTTGGAAAGGCGGTTTTTTTATATTTTACATCCAAACACTTTTCTCCCAGCTGCTACCCCAATCTCTGAGTGTTTACTCTTCTTTTTGAAGGGGTCAAGAAGGGGGCTGAACTGAGATTCTGCCTCAGCATCACAGACCATACCGAAGGAGCCACAGCTCCTCCTGCTACTGGAGGGATAATTAGTCCCCAGAGGTGGCTGCTGTCTGCTGTTTTGGGGAACCAGTTTACAAGTCAGCAACTAGAGCATTAAGGACCAGCTATTAGAGGCAGCTGAGGGTGCAGAACGGGAGGAATACTTAATTCGAACAAGAATGTTAAGCTTGGGGCCAGACTGGCTGCACTTGGAGAAGGGAGAGGAGGGGGGATCTAATTTTTAAATAAGTGCCGTCCCACCTCTGCCTCGTGCCAGCCGAACCCTGGCTTCCCCTGCCCCCAGTAACAGCCTCCTTACCATGATGCAGAAGGGAAAAAAAGGAATAAAAAGAGAACAGGGAAATTCTTGAGATTCTTTCCAATGGAAAAAATGTCTCCACTTATCACTCAGTGTCAACAGCAGCAGACACCTGTGCTTAAGCACCCAATAACCAGTGGCAAGCCAAAAGGTAACCTAAAGCCTCTGCTTCTACCTCCCCACATGTACACAAGCAGGACAATGGACTTGGACACCTCTCCATCAACCCAGAGGAGCTGTGGCCACTGTCTAAAACCGTATGAAGGCAAGCTCAGAGGTGGCAAATCTGGCAGCATCCCTCGGTCAGGAAATGCCTGCAGGCTGGCTGCTGGAGTGAGGCATTATCATGCGTTCCTTAATTAGACTGTCACCTACTTATCCCTCCCTCCTCCCCATCCTCCCTCAAGCTCTTACTTCATCACATGCAGTGGTAAGCTGTGGCACTCACTATTTTCCAATCAAGCCAGCCTGTGTGGGAAGCTCAGGAAGGGAGTTGGCGGACATGGAACAATGTGCTAGGTGAGCACTGGGAAACTGAGCAAGCACTTCCCAGTTTGAGGAAGTATGGAGTCTATACTGATGATCTGTGATTGACAGGGTTATTTGTTCTCGTGGTGCCACAAAATGGCTTCTCATGCTGGCACACCTGAGCCACATGCTTCCTATCTTCACCTGCCAGGAATGCCAGGCCCTTCAGGTACTGCTGCTGTTGGAGATTTCTTGGTCAACCCATCAAAGCCTCTGCTCTTCCTACTGCCCCGTCCATCACTCTCACTGCTAACAAGCCCCCATGAAGTAGAGGGGAGGGCCTAAACAGACTTTCCCCATTCCCTTCCCACCTTCGTTACCAAGCTCTTGTTCATGAAAAACACCAAAGTTTTGGTGAAGAGGACCTCCAAACATTACAGCAGCCTTGTGTTTTTCAGGTCCTGTGCCGTGCTAAGCTGTTCGTAGTAAGCCATGAGCAGGTCTGCTTCCTGTCCCTCAGTTCTCACCCATTTCCTATGTGATCTTGAGCAAACTCCTTATTTTCTACATTAATTGCTTAATTAACACTTAATTTCATCTTGATTCCTACCTGAGAAGAGCTGAAATAATAATAATAATAATAATAATAATAATAATAATAATAATAATAATAATAATAATAATAATAGAGTAATCAAGGTCATTCATAGAACATACAGAAATATCCTTCATGTGAACACACAGAGATGGTCAATGATTAGTAAACATAAAATTGTAGAATGGTTTGGGTTGGGAGGGACCATTAAAGATCATCTAGTCCAACCCCCTGCAATGAACATACATCACCAGACAACACATGTCCATTGTGTTTCCTTCATTATTTCTATTGCTGCTCCTTTTCCCTTGGCTTAGTTAGTGATAATAGTATTGAGATGTTTTGTAAATAGAAAAAATTACCTCTCACAGTCAATAGGATTTAATTTATCCTGTTAGGAAGATGCATCTTGGTTAAGGTCCATGCATCCCACAGCATCTGAGCCACCAGAATGGAACATTGGTTCATATCTGCCTGCAAGACCTGGTACATCCTGGCTGATGCTTGTTACCTGAAGTACTCAGATTTAGTGTGTAGTCACTCTCAGCACCTCATACAGCAACGCAGATATGCTTTGGGGGATGTCTAGATTTGATGACAGGGTACAGGAGAGATCCTTTCCCAGTGGAAGTTTAATTGTTTAAACTGTTTAACTCTTTAATCCCATGTTATTTTGCTAATAGAGTTCAAAACAGTGAGAGAGTTTTACTAGCATTGCTGTATCGTTTTCAGAAATGGAGTTTTTTTCTCATGTTATCACACGTTTTTCCCCAAATCAAACCACTAAGGATCGTCCACTAAGTGCTGCATAATTCAGCATCATTTGGTGCCTGTAATGCTACAATTACTCTTCAAGGCTCATTTGCTTCAAGGTCTTCAGGCTGTAAAGTTATGGGAGTGTGGTTAGTTGATTTTCAGGAATGTCTACTCTCTAGCAGGGGCTGGAGGAGGGAAGAACCGAAAAGAAATGCATGCAAATTCAATGACATAGCAGGAACTTTAGAGGCATTTCAACACAGCAATACCCACAGGCAAAGAAATTGTAATTGTGCAGGGGAAATACAGCCTTGCCAACTCCTATGATTTTATCAGGAGTCTAGTAATTTCCAGACTGTCCTTAAAAGCCCAGCTGCTGGAGTGTCGCATTGTCAGGGAGTCTCAGCTTCCTTTTAAATGAAAAAGAGCATTTCCAGTCCCTTCCCCCCCCACACCCTTTCCCCCCTTGTCCTGGTTAGAACAGCTGGGACCGATTCATCACTGAATGGGTATAGCCCAAACTGTGTATTCTATAGCCCTCCATGCCATTTCCCAGAAACTGTTGTCAGTAGAGGCCTGCGAGGGGGGGTGGGGGAGGGGAATGTTCCTGAGCACCCTCATATCCTTTTATGGAATGAGCACCCTCATACCCTTTTATGGAATTCCCCGCTCTGAGGGGAGGACTGAACATTCCCACCTGAACTGGAGAGTATATAAACCTGGAGTTTGGGAACCTTTGGGGACCACTCGTGGGATCCAGAGGAGGACCGCAGCTCATCGCTCTCAACCTACAGCTCTTCACCACCCTTGGCCGGACTACAATTACCACTTTTGGTTGGACTGCAGCAGCTCTCCCACCAGCAGGTTTTTCCCCTCTCCCTTTGTTTTGGACTCAAGGGGGGGCCCAGGTAGCACCGCTTCGTTTGTGCCCCGGGGTGCTGGGTTGTACATTTGGGTTTTGTGGGTTATTGCCTGTTGCTTGTCTGTGTGGTCGTACTTATTGTATTATTTTATTAAATTGTTATTCTGACTTGTAATCTCTCTTTGAGTTGGCTTGGTTTCCTCTGCTGGTTAACTTTCAAACCAGCACAATTTTTGGCGCCCACTCGTGGGGCAGAGAGAGAGAAGTCAGAATCACAATTTCATTTTAAGCATTTGTCTATTTGGATATAGAAACTCCCTGATTACCATGTTGTTTGATGCATTCACGTGGATGTTGTATCTGAGCATGTTCATATTTCCACAAATGGGGAACTATTTACCTGTTTTGATGCTCTCTTTAAAACCAGGGAGAGGGATCCAAATTGCTTTATTAGTTTACTATATTTATGTCATCATAACATCAGAAGCAATGAGTTTCATTGTAAATGTGTATTCAGTCCTGTTTGCCTGTCCTGGTTTGGGTTGCTACCTCTGGGGCCTCATTAAAAATCGCACCCAGCCCTTTGGGGAAACAGGGGGGAATGGTTGTTTCCAGCCTCTCACCTCCTTCTTCCCCTTCAGACCTGCTACAACAGTTTTTGGAAATATTGAGTTCCCTTTTGATGTTAAGGACAGCATAATGTTACTGTTAGTGTTGTTTTGTCTGCTCTGTACTGTCTACACCATGTTTAGGGTCAGAACAAGGCCTTCTAGGGAGGTTGTTTGGACACCTACCCTGGGAGCAGATAATGCTGAGTGGCACGGGAAGTGGGAGGACATCGGCCAGTATTTGGAGAAGTTTTCTCCTCCAATGATCTGGAAATTCACCCCTGAACAACTGCAAGATCCTGTTAGCATGATAAGACTGGTGAAGGGAAAATGCTCTGGTAGCTCCAGAGATGGTCAGCTCACAGCAACCTGCTGGGCCCTGGCCACTGCCTACCGGGCACTACTTGACATGGTGCAGCGCTGTCAGGGGGAGGAGAGAAGGAGCAGATCCACAGGTACCACGTCCACCCAAACCACAGCTGAGTCAGAGGGAGAAAGAAATGAATCAACCGGCACCGTGTCCACACAAACCATCGAGGAGCCAGAAGAACAACCCAAACCAATAGCAGTCGCCCCTGTCCAGAAAAGGAAATCAAAGACTAAATCAGTCCGTATAGCAAATGATGATGAAGAGGCAGGACCTTCACATCCACCGGAGGAGACAGAGCCAGAAATAATCACTCGGTCCCTATCCCTGGGTGAGCTACGTGAGCTCCGGAGAGAGTTCACACGACAGGCGAATGAGTCCATTCTGACCTGGCTGCTCCGAATCTGGGATGCCGCAGCTAACGATACAATCCTAGATGGGAGTGAAGCCAGACAGCTGGGATCCCTGTCTCGAGATGTCGTCATTGACCAGGGGATTGGAAGGAGGCAGGAAACTCTCAGCCTCTGGCGGCGACTGTTGTCCAGTGTGAGGGAGAGATACCTTTGTAAGGAGGACCTCCACGTACAGCAAGGACAGTGGAACACGATGGAACAAGGTATCCGGTGTTTAAGAGAATTAGCTGTACTGGAGATAATCTTTTCAGAGGATGAAAGATTCCCTAAAAGTCCAGATGCTGTACAGTGCACATCCCAGATGTGGTTAAAGTTTGCACGACTCGGGCCAGAAATGTATTCCCGCTACTTAGCAACGCTGCAATGGAGGGAAGGAGAGGACAAGGTGGGCGCGTTGGTCAGTAAACTCAGGATTTATGAAGACACTGTCACCGCTCCACTGCGAGCCCATGTCTCATGTGTGGAAACCAAACTGGCCGAACATGTCCGAAGCCTGGAAGAGAAGATTGAAGAGGGACACCAGAAGCTAAGAGAAGAAATTAAGGAAGGGATCTTCCATATCGCGCCAGGACAAACAAGAGTCTCTGCTATTAGGAGCCAGCGTCCCCCAGCTAAGGAGAGAGAACACACTCCACGTGGCAATCTATGGTTTTACCTCCGTGAGCACGGAGAAGATATGAGGAAGTGGGATGGGAAACCCACCTCTTCCTTAGCAGCCCGGGTACGTGAACTGAAAAGAGGAACAAGTGCCACAAGGAACTCTTCAAGGGTAAATGTTGCTCCAGTCTCTCGTGGGCAAGACTCCAGACGGTACAGGAATGATGACACGTCTGATCCTCTTGAAGGGACCTCCAGGTCATACTCACAAGAAGAGCACAACGAGTACCATGACCGGGATTAGGGGTGCCCTGCCTCTAGCCAGGTAGAGGAGAGGGACAATCGAGTCTATTGGACCGTGTGGATTCGGTGGCCTGGCACACCAGAGCCACAAAGATATAAAGCCTTAGTGGACACCGGCGCACAATGCACTTTAATGCCATCAAGATACGTAGGGGCAGAATCCATCTCTATTTCTGGGGTAACAGGGGGATCCCAACAGCTGACTGTACTGGAAGCTGAAGTGAGCCTGACTGGAAAGGAATGGCACAGACACCCCATCGTGACTGGCCCAGAGGCCCTGTGCATCCTTGGCATAGATTACCTGAGGAGTGGGTATTTCAAAGACCCAAAAGGACTTCGCTGGGCTTTTGGCATAGCTACTGTGGAGACAGAGGAAATCAGACAGTTGAACACCTTGCCTGGTCTCTCAGAGGACCCCTCTGCTGTGGGACTGCTGAAGGTTGAAGAACAATTGGTACCGATAGCCACAGCAACAGTGCACCGTCGGCAATACCGCACCGACCGAGACTCTGTGACCCCTATACATAAGATGATCCGTGACTTGGAGAGCCAGGGGGTGGTCAGCAAGACTCGTTCACCCTTTAATAGCCCTATATGGCCAGTGCGTAAGTCCAGCGGAGAGTGGAGGCTGACAGTGGATTACCGTGGACTCAATGAAGTCACACCACCCCTGAGTGCTGCTGTGCCGGACATGCTGGAGCTCCAGTACGAGCTGGAGTCCAAGGCAGCCAAGTGGTACGCCACCATTGACATTGCCAATGCCTTTTTCTCCATTCCTTTGGCAGCGGAGTGCAGACCACAATTTGCTTTCACTTGGAGAGGTGTGCAGTACACTTGGAATCGACTGCCTCAGGGGTGGAAACACAGTCCCAGCATTTGCCATGGACTGATCCAGACTGCACTGGAAAAGGGCGAGGCTCCAGAACATCTACAGTACATTGACGACATCATTGTATGGGGGAACACAGCGGGCGAAGTCTTCGAGAAAGGAGAGAAGATAATCCAGATTCTCCTAAGAGCTGGTTTTGCCATTAAACAGAGTAAGGTCAAGGGACCTGCTCAGGAAATTCAGTTCCTAGGAGTGAAGTGGCAAGATGGACGCCGCCTAATTCCAATGGAGGTAATTAACAAAATAGCAGCCATGTCCCCACCAACCAGCAAGAAGGAAACACAGGCTTTCCTAGGCGCTGTGGGCTTTTGGAGGATGCATATCCCCGAGTATAGCCAGATTGTAAGCCCTCTCTACCTTGTGACACGGAAGAAAAATGATTTCCAGTGGGGCCCTGAACAACAACAAGCCTTTGAACAAATTAAACAGGAGATTGCCCATGCGGTAGCCCTTGGGCCAGTAAGGACAGGACAGGATGTGAAGAACATGCTCTACACTGCAGCCGGGAAGAATGGCCCTTCCTGGAGCCTCTGGCAGAAGGTGCCTGGGGAGACCCGCGGACGACCGCTGGGATTCTGGAGTCGGGGATACAAAGGATCTGAAGCCAGCTATACACCAACTGAGAAAGAGATCCTGGCTGCTTATGAAGGAGTTCGAGCTGCCTCAGAAGTGATCGGCACCGAAGTGCAGCTCCTCCTGGCACCCCGACTACCAGTGCTGGGCTGGATGTTCAAGGGAAAAGTTCCTTCTACACATCACGCCACCGATGCGACATGGAGTAAGTGGATCGCTCTGATCACGCAGCGAACCCGGATAGGGAATCCTAATCGCCCTGGGATTCTGGAAATTATCACCAATTGGCCCGAAGGTGAGAGTTTTGGACTATCCTCTGAAGAAGAAGAAGAGCAGGTGACACGGGCTGAGGAGGCCCCACCATATGATAAGCTACCAGCAGATGAAAGGCGATATGCGCTCTTCACGGATGGCTCCTGTCGCATGGTAGGGACAAACCGAAAATGGAAGGCAGCCGTATGGAGCCCCACACGGCGAGTTGCAGAAGCGACTGAAGGACAAGGTGGGTCAAGTCAGTTTGCAGAGCTTAAAGCCGTTCAGTTGGCTTTGGATATAGCTGAACGAGAGAAGTGGCCAAGACTCTATCTCTACACTGACTCATGGATGGTGGCCAATGCTCTGTGGGGATGGCTGGAACGATGGAAAAAGGCCAACTGGCAGCGCCAAGGGAAACCCATCTGGGCGGCAGAGATGTGGCAGGACATCGCTGGCCGGGTAGAGAAGCTGAGTGTGAAGGTCGGTCACGTAGACGCTCATGTAGGCAACAAACGGGCTACTGAGGAGCATCGTAACAATGAGCAGGCGGACCGAGCTGCCAGGATTAAAGTCTCTCAGGTAGATCTGGATTGGCAGCACAAAGGAGAATTATTTCTGGCTCGATGGGCCCATGATGCCTCCGGTCACCAGGGGAGAGATGCAACATACAGATGGGCTCGTGACCGAGGGGTGGACTTAACCAAGGACATTGTCTCACAGGTCATCCATGACTGTGAGACATGTGCTGCCATCAAGCAGGCCAAGAGGGTGAAGCCTCTATGGTATGGTGGACGGTGGTCAAAGTACAGGTATGGGGAAGCCTGGCAAGTTGACTACATCACGCTCCCCAAAACCCGCCAAGGCAAGCACTATGTACTGACCATGGTAGAAGGAAGTACTGGATGGCTGGAGACATACCCTGTGCCTCATGCCACTGCCCGGAATACCATCCTGGGCCTTGAAAAACAAGTCCTGTGGCGACATGGCACCCCGGAGAGAATTGAGTCTGATAATGGGACCCATTTCAAGAATGGCCTCGTAGACACCTGGGCCAAAGAGCACGGCATTGAGTGGGTGTATCATATCCCCTACCATGCACCAGCGGCTGGAAAAGTTGAGCGGTGCAATGGACTGCTGAAAACCACCCTGAAGGCACTGTGTGGGAAGACTTTCAAACACTGGGAGCTGCATTTAGCAAAGGCCACCTGGTTGGTCAACACCCGAGGCTCCATCAATCGAGCTGGCCCTGCTCAATCAGAACTTTTGCATACTGTAGATGGAGATAAAGTCCCTGTGGTGCATATGAGAGGAATGTTAGGGAAGACTGTTTGGATTAGTCCCACCTCAAGCAAAGGCAAACCCATCCGAGGGATTGTTTTTGCTCAAGGACCTGGTTCCACCTGGTGGGTAATGCAAAAAGATGGGGAGACACGTTGTGTACCACAAGGGGACCTAATTTTGAGTGAGAATGGTCTGTAATGTTTCATTGTATATATATATATATATGTAAGTGTATATAGTTTTAAGGAGACATAGTTTTTAAGGGGCTTAATTTGGGCATGACATGGACGGCATAGAATAAGGGGTGGATAATGTCCTGGTTAGAACAGCTGGGACCGATTCATCACTGAATGGGTATAGCCCAAACTGTGTATTCTATAGCCCTCCATGCCATTTCCCAGAAACTGTTGTCAGTAGAGGCCTGCGAGGGGGGGTGGGGGAGGGGAATGTTCCTGAGCACCCTCATATCCTTTTATGGAATGAGCACCCTCATACCCTTTTATGGAATTCCCCGCTCTGAGGGGAGGACTGAACATTCCCACCTGAACTGGAGAGTATATAAACCTGGAGTTTGGGAACCTTTGGGGACCACTCGTGGGATCCAGAGGAGGACCGCAGCTCATCGCTCTCAACCTACAGCTCTTCACCACCCTTGGCCGGACTACAATTACCACTTTTGGTTGGACTGCAGCAGCTCTCCCACCAGCAGGTTTTTCCCCTCTCCCTTTGTTTTGGACTCAAGGGGGGGCCCAGGTAGCACCACTTCGTTTGTGCCCCGGGGTGCTGGGTTGTACATTTGGGTTTTGTGGGTTATTGCCTGTTG
Source organism: Chiroxiphia lanceolata (assembly GCF_009829145.1). Lineage (NCBI taxonomy): Eukaryota > Metazoa > Chordata > Aves > Passeriformes > Pipridae > Chiroxiphia > Chiroxiphia lanceolata. The sequence continues at coordinate 16,184,955 of NC_045639.1, forward strand.
CTTGTCTGTGTGGTCGTACTTATTGTATTATTTTATTAAATTGTTATTCTGACTTGTAATCTCTCTTTGAGTTGGCTTGGTTTCCTCTGCTGGTTAACTTTCAAACCAGCACACCCCTCGAGAAAATCTTTAGATAGTAAAGTAGGTTCAGAAATGGAAGGAAAAGAGAACCCAGGTCATACCAAAAACAAGCAGAAAAACTAACACAAAGATGCATAATCAACGCCATACTTATGCAGTGGGTTTTTTGTGGTTTTGGAAAAACTTAATGCCAAAACCAAACCTGTCCCCCTTTTTATCTGGACACCTGATTTGCAGACACTTGTACTTGTCCTAGCCTTCAGTCTTAGCTTAGAAAAGCCTTTGGTGGCTCCAGGATGGGACAGGAGGAGATGTTGAGGCTCCACCCTTGCTCTTTTTCTTTCTTCTCTCCTTAATTTCGCTTGCAACTTGCAGTTTCCCAGCCCTTGAGGCCTTTGTCAGCCCTAGAAGTGTTTGCAGGGCAGGTGTGAGTCATAAGGAGTGTAGGCTCCAGAGCCAGCCAAATTCTGTACACTGGCATGGTGGGGAGGCAAGGGAAGGAGAAAGGCAGCTGAGCAGCAGGGCAGGAGAGGAGTTTGTCTTGACCTGGACATCACCTACCTTTGTGGAGAGGGCTGTTATAAAGACCTGAGGTGGGATGGATGCCCAAACTGAAAGTGAAAAGATTATCTATCTTTTCTCTTTCAAGTGATGCAGCTTTCCCTCCAGAAAATGCCACTGGGCTTTTTTGTTAGAGGCCATAAGCCCTTACAGCACTTTTCAGTAGTACTATAAGTCTGTCCTCTCATTCCTCACAGTGGTCACCGAGCAAGGCTGGAGGTAAATATAGTCAGTGATGGGAAAACTTAATGTTTTTAGAAGCTTCACTCAGTACTGGATCAGCACCCAAAGGTTTCAGCACTTATTTTGATTGTGTTTGGACTTAGCTGGGCTCCTGGAGGCAAAAAATGAGCTCTGTCACATCATTTGTTCTGGTTTCAACAGGCCTATGGCAATGCAAGCACAGTGCCAATCTCCTCCAGCCCTCTGGAATAGCCCTCTGGCTAACCAAGATGCTTCCTCATGCATGGAACCTGGTGGCTTTAATCTTTTCCTGGCAAGCTCTCAGCTATCACAGAGGAGGTGCATGTACAGCGCTCTCTCCATAGCTTTGCTGTTGGTTCAAAATACAAATGCCAAACTTCCAGAATGGATTTTGGAGTTTTTGTGTGTGGAAGTATGAAGTGTTGCAGTTCTGCAGGACACTTATGGAGATGTAGCCATTGTGATGTGAGAAAGTGTTCGACATGAAAACCAGGTACTGCAGTCTGAGCCCTTTCCTGCAGTGCCTTTGTGCCAGCAGCTCTGCCAACAGCTTGGCTGTGCAGAAAGGACTCTTGCACCCTCAGTGCAGCACTGAGCTCTGATCCCCTTTGCTCTTCATATTTCCATGAAGTCTCTGTCTCACTGCCTGCATGATTCTGCCAAAGGTTTGGATTCATAATGTTGCCAAAATGTCTTGCTGAAACCAAGAAGTGAAAATATTTCTGTTTCTGAAAGGTCCCACATTGCTGCTGACAAGGAGTGAACTCTTTCTTTCCATAGACAAAACCCCAAAAGTCTGTTTTGGCTCTAATAGGTACTAACTTCAACCTAAAGAAAACAGCAACAAATCAGGAAAGCCAAGTTTCCTGCAGAAAGCCCAGTGTTTGTCTGTCCGGTAACCGAGAGCTAATTCCAGGAATAAAACAGCTGCTATCCTTGCACACAGGCAGTTGTCTTGGAATTTAAAGAGGAAATGAAATGGGGAAAGGAAACAACAACAAAAAATTATTAAAACATCATGTATAAAACCATGCCAAAGTTATAGAGCTGCAGAAGTTCTCATTCAATGAAGCAATCCGTGACTGCTCAATAGGTCAGCAAATACCACAGGTGAAATTCTTGGTCCTCTAAAGCTGACCGTCCAAATGTGGAGGCTGGATTTTTCTCACAGACCAGGCTGTGTATGTGTGCATTTTGCCTAAAATACTTATAGTTTGTTTCATGCTGTTCATGGGAAATTCTGAGTCCCAATCTGTGAGAAAACAGTGACTGAGATGCAACCAGCATCAAGTCAATACAGTCCCGCAAGAACAGAGAGAGACTTCAGAACCTAGGAAAACATGGTCATCAAGACAATTTCCACTGCTGATTGAGTTGAAAGAGAGTTCTCCCTGTGAGAGAATTTGAACAACCCCCATTACTTTATCATCTTGGTGCTTCATCATCTTTATCACATTCATTCTTGTGCAGCCCCAGGAGATGCAGGTCTCTCCTAGCACAGGTGAAGAATATAATCAGAGAGATTTACTGATGTCCCTTAAAAAATCTTCCCCTGTCCTTTTTGCCTTTTCCACTGTCAGAAGGCCCCCCAGGGAGGGAGAAGATGTGTTCCCAGCATCTGACTGCCCCTCACTGTGCTGCTCCTGTGGCAGGAGGTGAAAAATCACCAACATCACCATGCTGTTTGCTTTGCCTCCCTTCAAAGTGCCATCACTGGCAGGGAGCTGTGGCTGGGGTATCCTGCTGGGATGCTTTGCTGTCTCTTCCTCGCTCCCCAGCAGCCTCCTGACTGCATAGGAACAATGGGATGACGTGTCTGGAACCCTGTATGCTAACTCTCCTTTGAGGCTGTCACACCAAACAGGAAGCACAAACAGCCCCAGAATAGTAATTCAGTCCTTGCTCTGCTCCTCAGCAGAGGTGCTCCCAAGGAATGCTGCCTGCCAGACCCCTCCTCACATGGCTGAGCCGTTCTGCCCCTCACTGTGTTTCCCAAGCCTGGTGCTTTGACTGGACCATGGTTGTCTCTTACCTGGGACTGGCAGGCAGGTGAATTTTCGGACATGCCTTACCCTGGGAGAGTTGGGGCTGACAAGTGATGTTTCCTTTAAGGCTGGCAGGACCCTTGGGAAGCTGAACCAGGAGGTGACCCTGGTTTTAAGGACAGATCACAGAGGGGAGGCTGTGCTGCCCCTGCTCCTGTTACCCCTGCTCTGAGGTAGGCTGCTTGTTGCCAGAACTACAAACATCCCATTGACCTGCCAATAGCTTACCCTCTCAAAACTCATTTTCTCTCTTGCACCAAACAGTGAGGTGTTAACACATGAGCTTGCAATTGCTGCTGGGGTGTTGTTCCCTCTGTAACACATTTACTGGGACATCTGTTGAAATCAATAGACTATTAGGAAGTACCCTGTAAGGGTGTTGATCCAAGTGAGGATGCACACCATGTGGAGATGTGTCATCCAGATTGCAGGACCTCTACCAAAGCAAAACTTCCGTGCCTGCTCCCTTTAAACTGCTGTGAGTGCTCCAAGTAATCCCCTTGCTCTCTTTGCTTGTCCTTCATACTTGGTGTGTTTTCAGTTCCTGCAAGTGGGCATGCAGCATTTAAATGGAGCTTCAGTTACTGCAACCTGCTGCTCATTATCTTCCAGTCCAGGAGTAATGTGACAGTGCTGGATTTTGGATGTCAGAAGATTAATTGGTGCTGAGCACATGCTGGTCAGTGGTGCAGAGACAATACTGTGAGGATCAGTGGTGCTGAGCCAGGGCAGAAATGTGGTGGTGCAGCATGGTATGTATGACATGTGGTATTGAGGACAGCAAGAGCCTTTTCAGGAAAATCTTGTTGTCCTCCAGGCTTTGAGTGGCTTTCTGTATGAATGAGGACAATGGGTCTCTACCCATTAGACAGAGCTGTTTGCAGCAGGAACCATCGGTACCATCTCCCAGTCTTTGAGCTGCAATAGGTATCCTTATCCCAGAAGTGAGGTGTTACCTGTAGCGCTGGCCTCTGCTATAAAGGCAGGAAACATGTTGTGGCCAGAGCTAAATCTTTGGTGTTGACTTTATTAGAAAGTCAACCAGACTGAGAAGGAGCTCAAAAGAGATGCTCACAAAAGATAATTGCAAGAAAGGTGTCCCAGTGTGTGAGGATGAGTTTCCCCTCTGGGTGAAGAGGGATGCAATGACGCTTTCCTGGAGGACATAAGCTGACTTCCTAGCTCAGGGACCCATCAAACCACAAAGTTTCCCTGAAGACTGATGCACAGCTGGGCTCTTGGCATGCGGATGGACTATGGAGTTGTAGCCAACCTGGCTCCCTGACAGCAAGGCAGGTCTTGGCTCTACCAAACTAGAGTCTCTCCATCGGTGTCTATATTGCCTTAGGCTTTACTAGGTTAGGAGAAGAGTTCAGAGAACTGGGAACAGGCAAACATGTTCCTCTCTTCATGCCATTGACATGTTTAACATGGTTTTATCTGGTATTTCTTAGAGTTAGCCCTGAGCAGCTAAATATAAGTAAAAATGGGGAAATTCTCATGGAGGAAGAATATTAGGTTTGGTAATCCCCAGCCTAACTTCTTGGATGCTTGCAGGCAGCCCTCTAAATATCCATTTCTAGGGGCTTTTGCTGGCAATGGGGACTTCCTGACCTGAGTTGGTTACAGCAGACATAACTTTGCTTCACTTCCCTGACCGTCCTCTGTGCTTCTGTCTCATTTCCATTGGTAATCTTTAACTTCAGCCTAGCCACCTCCTGGCTGCTTTCCAAAAAGTGCAGTTGTGAAGATAACATGCTGCTTTCATCTGCAAAGCTCTCTGGTACCTATTGATGAAAACACCCATAAGATACTACTGTACTGCTGGTAGGGGAAGGGTGTAAGGCCACACCTCAAATTCTGTGTTCAGTTTTGGGCCCTTCACCTCGAGAAAGGCATTGAGGTGATGGAGTGTATCCAGAGATGGGCAATAGAGCTGGGGAAGGTCTGGAACACAAGTCTTATAAGGAGCAGCTGAGGGAGCTGGGGGTGTTCAGCCTGGAGAAAAGGAGGCTCAGGGGGGACTTTATTGCTCTCTACAACTACCTGAAAGAAGGTTATAGTGAGGTGTGGGTCAGTCCTTTCTCCCAGAACAGGAGGAAATGGGCTCGAGTTGCACCAGGAGAGGTCTAGTTTGGCTATTAGGAAAAATTTCTCCACCGAAAGGGTTGCCATGCACTGGAACAGGCTGCCCAGGGAAGTGTTGGAGTCATCATCCCTGGAGGTATTTATAAGACATGTAGATGTGGCAAATGGGGACATGATTTAGTGGTAGCTTGGCAGTGCTGGGTTACTGGTTGGACTGGATGATCTCAAAGGTCTTTTCTAACCTACACAATTCTATGATTTTCTGCCTTGGCACTCATGGTCTGTCAGGCTTCCCTTGCATTTGTCAGGAGGGTCAGCAAGCTTGCAAAGTTTTGAGATGGGAATAAGGTTTCCTGACGTTTCCAATAACCATCTCTGATCATTATTTTAAGTGGAGGAGAAGGGGCTGAGCTTGTTACTTGTGTGAGACTGAAGGTGTATCTGGTTTTCAGCAAGCAGTTCGTATGACAGTAACCCTCTGGGAGTTAGGCTGAGATAAAAGAACACACCACCTTCCATGACTGTGTCTGAAGTTTCCAAGTTATAACACTACTTATTCTCAGCTTCATGCCCCAGTGCTACTGATAATGTGTATTTCCAGCTTTTATCATGCCCAATGTTAAACATGACATCTCCAGAAATACTAAGTGTCTTCTTCCCTGCACCTCAAGGTGATGGGCTAGAAGCAGATATGCTGAGAATGAAATGAAAAAAAGCACTTGAAGACAGGGAAATGTGTTTTCACACTCTGTTTGCAAGCTGAGATTGAAGGAGAAAAAGAGCAGTGACTGAGGTTCTGTGTGGCAGCTGGGAGCTGCAAGGCTCAGGAGGCTGGGTAATGGGCTATGAAAGTCCTTCACCTCTGGGTTCACAGTGTTCATCCAGGCACTGGCCAGCAGTGGGGGAATATTGTTGCTCTGGCAGAGATGTTCAGTGGTTTCTGTCAAATTAGAAGGACTTGATTCTGCTCTGACAAGCCCTGTTCCTGCTGCAGCAAGTGTTTAGGGAACCAAGAGCTGGTTTTCGTAAGACTGTTGTTGCACCATTGGAAATTATCAGGACACGTGGCTCCAATTAAAACAGTTGATACTGGTGCACACTTGTGACTTTGGCATGCAAATATCTTCTTATCTCTTTGGTGCCAGATGAGAAAATGTGTGTGCTCAAGTCAAAAGAACTGAAGAGATGGGCTGGATATCAAAAAGCAGTAACTGGCTGGCAAGTGAATGAGAGTGTGCATTCACATGGCAACACCAAACACACTCGGCAGTAGTTGGGAATCTGGAGAATCATCCAAGATTGCAACCTGACAGTCACTTCCTGGGAAAAGGACGGTTTCACATGTTGATGGAAAGCACTACACACTTATCAAAATGTTGCTGTGCCAGGCCCTGGAGAAATTTGCACCCAAGATGGAGAACTTTTTACTTGAAGGACCAGTTAGTTGGCTTCAAGTTCAGGAAGGGAGTAGTATAAAAAGCACTTGCTATAAAAAGAAAGTGCAAATCTGGGAGAGCACTGGGGAGGGCTGGGAAGGTGGCATATGCTTTTGGTGACTTTGCAGGCATCAGCAGTGACAAGGCACAAACCTTCCTGGGTAAGGCTGCAGTCGGCTGGAGGTGGCAAAAATGCTAAAAGGTTGGTGCAAACTGTGACTGCCTCAGCAGCTCTGGGCAAGGAGTGAAATAATAGTCTTGACCTCGGGATAGGTGTCAGACAGGTCATGCTTGAACACTGGCTTGTTTCAAGAGACATCAGGAAAAAAAATGTTCAAAATGGCTACTGATGGGAAATCTACAGGAGGGAGCTTTGTAGCCCTCAGAAGATGGGAGAGCAGTTAACTGTGTCCTTCTCTGATGGGACTGGACTAAACAAACCTTTTGCAGGAAGACTGATGAAAACTTTTAGGAAAGAGGTTCAGGAAGAAGACATGTTGGATCCAGATCTACATTTTCCTGTGCAGATCCTGAGAGACTGCAATGCTTTTCCCTTCCTATGTGTTTTAGGCACCATGGCAAAGTGGTGACAAGGAACTTTTAACATTGCCTCAAAACCTTGTGTCAAACTGGGTGCGTGATCCTGTTCTAACTAAACTCCCCCCCTTGTAGAATAGATTACCATGCTACAATATACTGTAAAATTAAACGGGCAGTGCCTTCAGAATGCTTGCACTGGGTGTGAGACAGGCATGGAGAAAACATAACATTCAGAAACTTGCTGAATTGGGAAGATAAAAAGATAGCAAAGCATTAAACCCATGCAAGGCACGGCTGCAGCTGGGGTTCACAGCACCATTGGGGTGTGTGGGTTAAGGGATAAAGGATTGCAGCCGGGCCAAGCAGGGCGCCCTGACAATGCTGTGAGACCTGGATGAGGGGCCTGGAACACACAGAAGTGGTGAAGGATGGAAGGAGATGGCTGACCACTGGCTTCCATGAGTGTGTTTGCTGCTGGCAGTGCCAATACCCAGGTGCACAGCATAAGGCAGGAGGGAAGGGATGGGATGGGATGGGATGGGATGGGATGGGATGGGATGGGATGGGATGGGATGGGATGGGATGGGATGGGACGCCCAACCCAGTGTGTGGGTGCAGTTGGCAGTCACATCTCTGATGTTGGAGTTGGGAAGGGCTGCTGTGAGCTGATGTCTTGGGCTGAAATCCTTCTGTCAGGGATCAGGGGAAGGGTTGGGGCCCTTTCGTTTACCTGAACATCTGATGCCAGCTCCCACAGCTCCTTGGGGCTTTCTGAGCCTATGCATCACATTATTGCAGTGACCTTTCTCCAATTGCTTTGGGCTCAGTATCTGCACAGTCTACCCCTGTCTATATTGAAAATAGGATTACTTTTTACTTTCTACCTCAAGAGGCAATTTGAAATTCATAGAGCAGGATTTAAGCCGTTAAGGCATTCCTATTAATTAGTCTCCTGAAAGTAGGAAAGGCAGAGAGGTAAGATGCAAAGCCCCTCATCTCTGGGGTGGGCTGTGCCAGTCTTTGGGTTTGGTTTTTTTCAGTTTGTTCTGTTTCTGAGGTAAGTATGCTCACTAATGTCCCATGGGGGGAGAGCAGGGATTTGCAAACAAAGCCCTGTGAAAAGGGAGAGCCAGAAATAGAAAGGCTGTGAATATAGAAGCCCCAGGCAGTGTCTTCCTCTGCCTGGAAGAAGCTTTCCTTACTACAAAAGCCACCCTCTGACTGGATCTCTGATGGCCCCAACCAGTCAGGGGAAAGCAAGGCCATCAGAGAGGCAATTTTTTTTTGAGGCACAGTAAAGACATACTCATAAAAGAAGCAGCAGGAGGAAAGGTGGGGAAGGGAGGAGGAGGAAAACAAAGGGAAGTTATACCCAGACCTCCTTTCAGCCTCTGAAAACAGTCTTGGCATTAACCCTTTAAGAGTGCTTTGAGCATCTGCAAGCCCTGAAAAGCTGCTAATCAATCCACCAGCTTCTATAAGGTTGAAAATTTTGCACAGGGCCCAATTTGGACTATGTTTTGCTGAAGAAATTGTGTGGTAAGGTGGTAAATCACTGGGAAGAAAGGCTGGGGGAGATCTGGCAGTATAAAGCTAGTAAGTCTCACATACCCGTGTTAAGGGTATGGACATGAAGTGCTCTCTGGAGAGTATGACAAGCATTAGAGGGTTTAAAAAGATCACAAGGCAGAAGGAGTTCTGGCCTTTACAAAATGATGCTCTGTAGTTAAGTGGTTCCCACAGAAGTCAATATGCTGCAATATTCCTCCGTTAATCCACATCTCAGGCATTTTTAAAGAAATGTTTTATATTTGGAGGAAGTAATGGGAATTCACAGGAAACATGAAAAAGCTCAAACTGATTTCCAGGAATTTTCCTAATAACAGGTTTTGATTTTGCAGGTAGCAGTAGTCAGTCACCCATAGTCACAGCATGCAGGTACTTTCTAACATCCCAGTACCTTCCCTGTTAACACCCTTCAGAAAAATTATATCTTAACATCCGATTTGAAAGGGCTACAACCATGCTTTTTGTGCCTTAGGTGTCCCAACTGGCTTCAGAGGGACTGCCCCACACCAGCAGCAGTAATACCTCTGTTCCTGGAAGAAGGATATGCAGAGATCCACGTTGGAACTGCAAGCTCCAAAGACAAGTCTTATTCCTCACTGACCCTTTCCCAGTTCTTATGGTCTTGCCGTATCTGAAGCAGAAGCTGTGCTGGTGTTTTGATTCCTTACATGTACACCAGCAATGCTGTGATGGGAAATATTGTATGTGAGAAGGAGCAGGCATGGGGCAAACAAACAAAGCAGCTCCTGCAGAAGGCTCAGAGTGGAAGTTGAGTTCATTCCTTGTGCCCAAGGGGGTTGCTCCATAGGTTTGCTCCACTGGTGTTACATTTCCTGTTGATGATTTCCAACAGAAAGTCAATGGGTAAATCAGGACATGAAATTAAGGACATCTGGAAAGCGTTGGAACACACACCTGTCTGTTGGGGTGCCGTGTAAGTTGCTAACTTGAATTACCTGCTTCTATAGCATATCAGAATTGTGTATGGCAGCTAAATACAGCTAGAGCCTCTCAGGGTGACGGCCTTGTTGGGAAAGGGTTAAGCAGAAACAATGGGACAAACTGGGCGAAGGGAAATGTAGGTTGAATACCAGGAAAACATTTCTTCACACTAAGGTCACTTGGACTGTGAGAGAGGGAAGTGGCAGCTCAACTGGCTGCCTTCTCCAGGCAGGGGATGGCTGTGGGGTTGGGGACGCTGTGTGAAGATGGATCGGATTCTGCTGAGCTGCAGGCTGCCTAGCATGTGTTTTCTGACTCTGAGTGTTCATGAGTGGCTGGAAAGGGGAAATGTCCTAATGCTTTTGTGGCCCCTGAGGGTTTTTACTGTGGCCCAGCAGCAGGGATGGGATCTGAAATAAGAAAGAAAGAAAACCAGGGAGGAAGTAAGGAAAGGGAGTGGCCTTAAAGGAATTAATTGGAAACCTCTCCCTCAATAGGCAACAATCATTACCCAGAAATATCTGCAAAGAGGAGTGTGAAAGGACACCTCTGGCTGTGAACCAGGCTGATTAGGAATCCCTGATGGTAAGCTGGGGTTGTACTCAGGCTTGGCACTGCAGGGGTGCCTACAGCAATTTCGACTGTTACATTTGCCTGCAACCCCTACCCTGGTCAGGTCAGCATATCTGGAGAAAATCATGCCTCTCTGCAGTCTGGTTTTCTGCCGTGGTGGAAGTAAAATATGTTGGGGTAAATGGTAACTAGATAGGCTGCAAGGTGGATGTGGAAAGGTAAGCTGTTGTGTGCAGGTCTGTCTGAGAAGAGAGTAGGTCTAGATATAAAATACATAGAATAAATATGGAATCATGGAAGAATTATTTTCTTCATTTAGTTTTTGGGGATATTCAGCCCTTTGTGCTTAAGACAGTTTACAATAGCTGAGTAACAGGAAATGAGGCTCCAATGAGACACTGGAATATGCCCTTGTTTTTCTGTATTGCACCTTGCTACAAAAAAAAATAACTTTGAAAAACTTATTTTCCTCTTATTCTTAAAGTTTATGAAGAATGTTTTTGGATCAAGCCTTTCATTGTCCTTGAAGGGTTCTCTGAGTGGAGATGTACTTTGTCTGTTGAAGCTTGACTCCACCTTCTGAAAGGTTGCTATCACAGCACAGAAAAGAGATGGAACACTGAAATTAGTTCTACAATAATTCACCTATCAGTCAGCCAGCTCAGTTTTGTTCCTAGTGTAAGTGGCACCCCAGTTACTAGAAATCCTCTTTAATTCTTCCTAATTTTTAGTTGCCAAATCAGATGTCATCTGAAGCTGCAACAGAAGAAGATACAAAGACCAACATTAATTACTTGAAGAAATTACTCTGGAGAATTGTTCAAGGTATATTTATACACCTGGACAGTGTGAATGAGGCCACTGATCTATTACCATTATCAGGAGAACTGTAACCAAGAAACCTCAGAAAACCATCAAGTTATTTCAGTCCTTCTCTGAAGCCCTCAGAAGAGGAGGCCAGATAGGAAAGGAATTTATCGTGGAATTTGAAGATATTGGCATCTGGTTTCCTTCTGGCCTGGGCACAAAACATCCGATGACAGTATTGGAAGGCTACTTTGCTGTATGGAAATGTCTGGTGGAGACTTGGTCTCATCTGACTCCATGGTCTAACTGGCCTCCTTAAATTCAACTTTAGTAAGGGTGTTGCTGCCTGAAAAGATACTGGGGAGAATTCGAGCCTCCTCCCTCTCTGTAGAGTCAGTCAGGTAAAGAACTGGTTGGAGTTGTTCCCTTCCAGGAATGCTAGTGGCATCATTTCCACACTGTGTGTGGGACATGGTTGTTCAGTCATTCCTTGGCTTGGCATTCCCAGTCTCATTGGTGGTGCTGATGGATTCGTGGTCTCAATACCTGGATGCTCCCAGCTGGTGATGGGGTAGCTCCTGAGTGACACTGGCTGCTGGCCACGGGTGGTAAGAATGTCTTTTGTCAATGACCACTCAGCAGCATGAAGTGGGTGTCATTGGCAGGCTAAAATGTGACATTTCCATATGGATATGCTGGCACTGTTGTGAGATCCCTATAGAGGTATGAACAAAGAACAACAAAACCAATATTAGAAGGGATTGCACTGCCTGAGAAAGCATCAGGGCAAAAGTACGTTTCACATTTTCTACCACTGGTGGCAGTGCTGTGAGTAGCCAGGCATTGGGTAGAGTCTGCCCAACCTGCCAGACCCTCCTACCTCCCCAGGAGTCCCTTGAAAACCAGCTAGGACTGTGGGCAGTGACTGAAAAGAAATGACGCAGGTAATGAACAGGAGAAAATAAAGGTGTTGAGATACCTGTCATCTTAGCTGATGGCAGAGTCTGGATAAATGATGGTGGGGTAAAACCATCATGATAGTTTGGGTTGGCTCTGGCTGAAGCTAGAGAGGGGTCCTGGGGCAGCCTAGAGGAGTAGGCAGTGTTTGGCTGGATGCTGCTCTACATGATCATTGCTATGTTTTCTTGCTGGAAACCTTCCTCCTACTTGGAGGTTTTCTCTGCCTCCCTTCGTTTTCCTCTCCATGTTGTAGTAATTCTGCTTGGGTGAGATGGAACTTGTTTTGTTTTTAACAGCAGAGGAAATCCAACAAACACTGTTGAAACTGGGATGCAATATGCTTGTTCTGTTGGGGTGAGTGGGTGGCTGTGAGATGCTTGGGGACTGCCTGAAGATGCTTCAGGAGAATAAACAGGGATAGAAAGTCCCTACCCAAACAAAACTAAGAGCAGACATCCAAACTACGGTTGTAAGATGAGTGAGTACAGGAAAGCTGCTGTGATATCACACAAAGTTTAAAGCTTTGACTTCATCCTTCTGGAATACTCTTGTAGGGTTTGTAGGCAGAGGGAACCATAGGAAAAGGGGATGAACCAAAACACCCAAGAGGAAGGAAAGTGCTCATGTCCCAAGGAGGCCAGCTAACTGGTAGAAACAATCTCCAGTGCACTGTCAACTGGGAAAAGCAACTCATTGCATCGGGATTACTAGAGAGTTTGAGATTTGCAAGGGAATGGAACAATTTTTTTTTTGTTTCTCTTTCCTTTTTTAAATCAAAGCAAAGTTATTCCTTCCTCATCAAACCACCAGGCTGAAGTTCCAGTCTAGCTTGCACCCACAAAACCACACCGACTTCAGTGTGTGAGCTGAATCTAGCCTTTGGCCCTAAACCCTGCAGGAGCTGAGACACCTCAGTTCTGGGTCTGGCCACACCGTATGAACGTACACTCACAATGCAGCCCTGGAAACTGGGGGAGGAGAAGTTTTTTGTGTGATTTCTGATACCTACTTTCCCACCAAGTTGGTGTGCGGGGAGCTCGGTGCCTGCAGCGTGCACTAGTGCAGAGTGAGCACAGACACTCATTTCCAGAGCCAGCTCTGGCTGGAAGCAGCCTCGAATTTTCTACATGGTGTGGTGAAGGAGCCCAGCCAAAAGCAGTGTGCTGGAAGCTGCAGGACAAAGACAGCCTCCAAGCTCTGCCAGAGGGTGACTGAGTGAGAGGAGCCACATAGTGCTTTGAGACCAGCTCTTGTCTTGCCTGCTTGCCCCAGAGCAACCTCTTTGTCCTGTGCCACAGCCAATACTGAATTAACCAGAGGAGCCAAGTGGCTGTGGCCCCTCTGGAACATATTCTGCCACCACATAGTTCAAAAAGCTGTGGTTCTTTTTCCACATCCCAGTGTAATAGGTGGTGTTGATCAAGGAAAGCTGAATTCAGACAAAGAACTGTATTCAGGTTCCTGGGAAAGAGGTTTTGAGTATCACAGTTTATACCTGATAAAACTGAGATTTTGTTGGCCTGATTTTTTTTCAGAGATGCAGAGCACATGTGGCCCCTGTCTGACTTGTAGCATGGGCATTTGCCGCTCTCAAGATCAGGGCACACAGCTCCTAGATCAAAGAACTCCCTCTGAAAACCTTCCTATGATAGTTCAAAGCATAAAACTAAAGGAAGGAGAAAAGAAAACTGTTTTCACTCCTGTTCTCTGTTGTTTTCTGGGCCTTTGAAGGATTCTGTGAAACTCTGAGAACAAGGGAGTCTGGACCTCTGGGTGACCAGTGTTGAAGATATTCTTCATGCTGGCAAAAGTCATTGATCTTTGGGTGATTGGATGAGGGAAATACGGAGTTCTTGCACTGCAAAAGGATGAGCTGACAGGTTTTGATGAAGTACTAGGTTTGATTGGGAGGTTGGGTTGCACTGAAGTGTCCCCTCTGCCACATATAACCACAGACGTGTCACTGAATTTCTGGCGCTTCTTAATGCAGAGACAGAACTCTGACTTCAACAGGATGGGAATTCAGCCAAATAGTTTAAAAATTACAATGATTCCTCATAGAAAGTAACATCTGTTGTTGACCCTGTGGTCTATACAAGCTTGTGTCTCTGACGCCAGGCAGCAGTGAGAGTTTGGGGACAAGGACACTTTTTTTTTCCTTTCCTCTAACACACTTGCAATTGTCTTGACAAATCCAGCATTTGAGTCATTCTGTTTTTTCTGTCCTGTCTTGGTTATCTCTTTGTTTCTAGTGAAATGATTTGATATGCAGAAAGGCCAGCACAGTGTTTCAAGCCTCCTTGCCTCTGCCCGCCTTCCTTCCAGTGTGGTGAGCAGCGTTATCACAAGCTCCAGTGAAGAGCCCTCCCCAGGCTTTGAATCAGATGCTTTCAGAACAAGCCCCAAGTACTTGGGAATATTTTAAGCAGCACACAGGAGGGTTTTTTTTTTAGCTTTGCATTGACATTCCTGTGTTATCAACCTCCAGAGCTTGTTGCTTTAGTGGGAAGGAGAGCTATGAATGGTCCAGGCATGTGATGTTCCACTCATTTAACCCTATTATGAGCATACACAAGGCTGCTGTGTCTTGTGAAGAGCTTTTCCATTGCCATTAGCAACTCGTTTCTTCTCCTGAAGTTGCTTTTCATTTTATATATACCTTGCCTGTTCCCCTCCCCAAAGTATCCATCCGTCTCTAAATGCAGCCACTTCATTTTCTTTGAAATCCCTTTAGCATTGCCTGCTCCTGCAAGTCTTGGGCAGGTTATTCCACATTGCTCTGGGGGCACTTAAGCAATGTCCTTTCCCACCTATTCATTTTGGGAAGAGCCTTCTCAGAGGCAGTGGTAGGCATGTGCTTCAGAGGATGTTGATGAGCAGGAAGACTGGTGTGGGGAGCAGTTCCCTGCAGCCCAAAATAATCCCATGTGTACCCCTTTAGCATGATGGTGAGTAAAATTATACCTGCAATAAGCAGATATAAATATGTAGGTAGATAGCTGTAGGCAATTATGTCTTCACAGGCGCAGGTCCAAGCCTTGCCAAGGGCACTCCAAGGGCCAGACTTTGCCTTGTGCATCAGTTGCAACTCAATTACCCCAATGGTCATCACTGGGGCATGTGGTGGTGCTTGGAGAACCTGACCCCTGAAGGAGTCCTCTGATGAAGACAACCAAGCCATAAAAATGGAGATAAAACTAAAAAAACTCCAAACAAACAAAAATTAAAAAAAAGCCCTTTGGTATTTGTTTAAGAGATAAGATAAGCTGACAGAAATGCAGAAGATAATTGTTTATACACGCACACAGACACATACACCAGGAAGAAAATTCTTTTCCAAAAATAGCAGCTGACTTTTTATTTATAGCCTTTTTTCCCCCTCCTGTTCTTCTGAGATGAAGCAGAGCATTTACATAAGGGGCAAGGAGATCTGATGATGGATAACTGTTTCTTGAGCAGACCAAAGTCCTCATTAGACCTGCCAGCAGGGATAGATGTCTGGGCCTAGGGATAGCACCAGAATTAGCAAGTATCATTTAACTGTCTGAAGTCTTCTACTAACAGTAGACAATCTCCTAGAAGTTCACTGGGATTTTTTCAAAGCATCTAAATGATGACAGGTCTGATTTATTCAGTTTAAAAAGTTTCATGGGACAGAATAAAAGGCTTAGCTTGTGTCTGAGCTACATCTTATTCATTTTGGCTTCTGCTCCCAGCTCTTTGATCACCTCCCAGCCAACAAGATAAGTGTAATTCTGATACTGAGCTATGCTGCCATCTTGATCTTACAGAGGGAGGAACCAAGGCAAGCTGACTTTTGCTGTTTGGCCATCTCCCAAAGGCCTCTCTGTAGACCTCTCTGGATTTTTGCCTAAAACACTGACCAAAGGTCACTCAGAAAGTTTTGGGCAGAGCAGAGGAGTGACGATGCTGCATTACCAGGTCATCTCTATGTGCTGCTCTGAGACTGGAGTATGGGCCTGTGGGGGACTTGTTCCCTTCTGAAGCTGACTTCTGATAAACTAAAGCAGCTGGGAGCCATGTAGCTGCCTTTCCCCTCCCAGTAGCTCACAACCTCTTGTGCTGCCTTCACCTGCCTGGCAGGACACCCTTCTTCCTCATAATCTGGAGTCACAATGCAATTGCTTTGCTAAAAGGACCTTTCAGCTGGCAAAGTCCAGGGCTGCCCCAGATGCCCAACACAGCCAGTTTCAGAGCTGCAGCAGTCACCTGCGGCTGCCTTAAGGTAATGTTATTTTCTGCTCCAGCATTGCTGCCACATGTCTTTTTGCAGGAAGTGCTTGTGGAGTCCTGAGTGCTGGACTGTGGGCTCAGAGGATGATGAAGACACAGGAGGAGGAAGGCAACAAGGGAGAAGCCTTGCTCCTCACGGTGCACATAAAACCTTTGGCAGATGCCACCACCGGGAAGAGGATCATGGGAGAAGGGGCACGGCTGTTTAATGAGCATTAGAAACATGTTCTTCGGCTTTGTGTATGTGTATTTTTAGTCTTGTAGAGTAGAGAACCAAACTTTGAACAAAAATAGCTATCCACTTACATAACACCCTTGCTTACAAAACTCCCCCTGCTTAAGCTCTCGGGAGGCTTCTGGAGCAGAGAGCTGTCAGTCACATCGGAGCCGTGACTCAGCGCGTACGCACATCTCAGCAATGCAAAGTCAAGATCTGAGTGTTTACACAGGATGCTCTGTACAAGGCATGTGATGGCAAATGTGAAGTAGCATTCTGGCTCCACAGCCTCAAGGATGAGGCAGGGTGTTGACCAGGGCAGAGAGATGCAGATGGGGCAGTTCTTTCCCATTAGCCCATGACTGGAGAGGATGAAGAAAGGAGGAGGGAAGGGTTTTCATGGTTTTACTTTGTTAGGTCTTCTTGAACAGTTGGCAGTCCAGACACCGAGCCCTTGCTCTCTGTTGCCTTGCAGTGGGAGTTGTTGGCCTGGCACAGCCCAGTTTCAGTGTCCCTGTGTCCCTGCCACTGCTGTGATTAACTTCTCAGAAGTGAGCTTCTAGTTAGAAACTCTGGAGCTGAAGAGTTTTGGAGTCACAATTTACTCCTTGACCCTCTGCTTAGGACAGAGGCATATTCATGCCACAGGGAAAGTTGCCCAGTCACAGCCAGGGCTTCAGTTATTCCGGTGATAAACAGGGGAGTGTAGTGTCAAGGGTGCTCATTCTTTCCATTTGCACTTTGAACGTGCGTGGTTAGAGATTAGTAATGTGTCATCCTTTCTTCATCCTGTTTTCCCTTGGCAGCCATGCTGTAAGTGGATGAGCTTGGGCAAGTAGGTGATACTGGTTTGTTTGCCAAAAGCAACATTACGTTGTGATAGCACACGTTGACTCTAAAGGACCAGTTCTGCTGAATGTGCTTGTTTTCCTGAGACACCAAGGTGGAATGGGTTTCAGTTAAAAATAACTGACCTCCCTGTGCTGAGCCCAAGCATTTTTTCCTGGGAAGCCATTTTTAACCACAGATGGTCACCAGATGCAGTGGTTATCCAGCAGATCAAAGCTGGAAGCCCACCAGGGGGATGAATTGAATTCTTCCCTTTTGCTATCAGACCTTCTCAAGTGGAAAATCTTCTTGGTTATCCTCTGGTGTGAAGGGAAATGTCTGTTTGGAGGGAATATGTGGGAACCATCAGGTCAATGAGAGATGTGCAGTGGTGGGTGTATGTGTGCACGCTTAGGAAGAAACATTGACTGCTGATGGATTCTGAGAAAGCCAGGGCTGTCCATCGTGTCTCAA
This sequence comes from Chiroxiphia lanceolata, assembly GCF_009829145.1. Classification (NCBI taxonomy): domain Eukaryota; kingdom Metazoa; phylum Chordata; class Aves; order Passeriformes; family Pipridae; genus Chiroxiphia; species Chiroxiphia lanceolata. The sequence goes on from NC_045639.1 coordinate 16,202,534, forward strand.
AATAGCTCATGTAAACAGGCAGCCTTGTGCTGCTTCCAGACTCTGCAATGGAGATGTACAACCCCGAAATATAATTTGTTATGCAATTTATCTAAATAGTTATCCTCCAGGGGCTTTAGGGCCCTAGCAAGAAGAGACATGGAAAAACTAGGGACTAGCTTTCTTTAGTGAGAGAAATAGTAAATTGTTTTCTGAATGCCTTGGAGTGATTTTATTGGGAGTCTTATTCGACGTCAGAATACAGTGGTGCATTTATAGAAATGCTATTTTTGTCTTAGCTATGTGGAGGGTGGTGCTGAAACATCCATATTGTAAGTGACTGTGAAGAGAATATCTTCCAGTTCCCTGTCTTTTCAACAGCATCAGCTTTGGATGCTGTTGTAGGTCAGGTCACTCCTGTCTTTCCCACAGAGGCACATACACACATCACATATAAGGATGGGCATTCATGTTGGGGAGAAAGCACTGCGCAGCAGATTGGGCACTAGACAGATTTGCTTTCTACACTGCTTTTACTCAATACATCAGATCAGGTGTACTGTTAGACTGAGTACTGTTAAGGTGTACTTAGACTTAATGCTCTGATGCCAAAACAAGGGGAGCCCTTCCCTGTGTCTCAGGTGTGCTGTGATGACAGGATCCATAGCTCCTTTGGAAGTGCTGTCAGAGGGTCCTTACCAAAGGGGTACAGCAAGGCTGAGCTATGACATATCCAGGTACAATCACGTGCTTCCCATTTGCTTTGGCCTCAGCCAGCCTGACATATCTCACCTTGGCAGTTTCTAACTCCAGCTAATTTTTTTTTTTTTTTTTTTTATTTAGAGATGTTCATACATTTCCTAAAATAGAGGGACCTAAATTCAGTGTTTTTCCCCAGTTAAAATTCTGGCAAGCTTCCTCTAGAGTAGCTCTACTACTCATACTGCTGGGAATTATGAAATATGTTGGGACCTGGTCTGTTTGCCAGCCTAGTACCTCTAGGTTATGCCTACACCTCAAACCTTGGAGGGGAGAGGAGTAATTTACATACGCTCATATGGATTCTGCAGAGAAATTCCCAGAAGATTTTATATGCTTTAAGCAAGTCCAAGCCAGGGACTGAGTAAGATTTTGGCAGCTGTCAGGTCTGTGTCCAAAGACCTGAGTTGGAGGCAAGAAGAATTTCTTCCTGTGCTGTTGGTACTCACCCTGTTAATACACAGACAAAGATCAAACAAAAACCCCTGAGAATATTAATAGACCTGTCTTCAGAGCAGAGCCTGAGTATGGTTCAACAGAAAGGCAAATGAAGGGGTGCAATATGAAATCCGAAATTCTCATTCAGTGAGTGATCACGATCCAGAACAGGAACGGAATGTGGGAGGGGGAAATAGTCTGCAGTCATGTAGTTCATAATTATGTGGTACTACCTACACAGTGAGCTAAGGAGTTAATACTTCCCAAGAGCACATGTCCCTGTACCCCCTGGTAGTCTGTGATCTTCATGGAGATCCTGATTTGTCCAAGTCCCACTGTAGTTGCTTAAATCCATTCTGCAAGCTCCCTTGATACCTCGTTGCTGGAGGAAACAAACCCCAAAGGCTTTTGGGAACTCCTACAGAGCACCACATTCTGTAGCTTTTCTCTAATGTTGGGGTTTCTGCACAATTCACTGTATCCATGGCCTGGCTACAGTCCAGGATTCAAGAAGGTTTTGCTATTGATTTTTACAGGACCAAGATGTTGCTGGAGGTGTTTCACATCACTGCTGTAGCTGTGCAACCTGACATCTCTGCCTAGACAGGCTGTGGGAATTAAGTGAAGCATTTGCCCCAAAGGCTTTTCCCCACCCATCCAGCACTCATTGTGTCTGAGAGAACTTTCTGTCCCTGCACAATGGTCTTTCCTAGGATGTTCAAAGTACTGAAAGATTAGGTTTTCATGCAAAAGCAAGTCACAGGCAGATTTGATCCCTAGCACTTCATTACAAACAGGAGAACTAGCATGGAAATATAACTGCCTTACCCTTGTTGAGTAATACCTTGAGTGCTTGCACAAGGCAGTCTAGTCAAAGGACCTGTACCATCATAAGCGGCACGTGATGGAAACCAGCATCTTCTTTATATAAAGCTGTACATAACCGAAGGAGCTTTTCCTGAGAGGAAAGGAGGATACGTGCCGAGTCTTGTTTGTACCCACAATGCCATGCACATGTTCCTAACTTTTTATAGAAACAGTGTTGATTCTCTGGGTGTGGGTTGGTTTGGGTTTTTTTCATCTGTGGGGATTTGTCTCACGAGTTGGTGCAATCAGGTCCCGAAATTGAGTGATCATGGGAAGCTGCATAGTGAAAATAACTCGTGAGAACTGAAAAAGAAAAATGCTCAGGACATCCAGGCTATTAATAAAAGCAAGTGTTGCACAGCCCCATGTAAGTTTGCTGCATCAAGGACACAGAAGTAACTACCCAAACTATCTTGGCTCTATTCAGCCAACAGAGCACTTCCAGCTCACACTGAAGTTGCCATATTTTGATGTCCATTCTGTGCAAGAGGAGCTGGTGCAAACCTGCCTTAGGGGTATGGCCTAGAGCACCCTTCCACTGAAACACTGTGAGCACCCCATGGCACTTCTCCAGTGGAGGCAGAAGGCTCAGCAGTGATTTTGGCATGGCTACACCCGCAGGTGGCTTTGGAGAACCTCAGCCTACAACATGGTTGGGTTTCTTCCACGCTTACCCATGAACATGCACACTGCTTTAATCCAGTGCCAAGCTTCCTACTTCTTCATAAAGTACTTGCAGCATCGATTTTCAGTCTTTGCACTGTGGGAGCAATAACTAACGGAGCTGTAATGTTTTCCATTGCATATTTAACTCTGTATGCATGTCATGTCCATGCCAGAGCTTGTATTTTCTGTTCTGTGGCCTGCGAAATGCATGCACGAGGTACATCTTTAGTGAAGGATGCCATTTGAAGTGATGCCTTCTCCGCCACAATTTTAAAGATCAGCGCACAAACAAATTGCTGCGCTTCTGACAGAGCGCTTCTATAAATACAGGAAGGGCCTGTTCTGCTGTGATCCACATCTTCCAGTCAGATCTCAATCCCCACCCTCCGCTTCCCTCCGTGTTGTGCCGATGCCAAATCAGCAAATGTTCAGAGAAACGGGATAGGCCACAGCTGTAAACCAGCGATGGCATCTTGTGTGTTGGGCTGTTGTTGTTTTTTTTAGCGTGAAAGACTGGAGTAGTGCACCACTGAAATTGCATTGGCTAAGATAATAAATGGATCAGACAAATATAGCCGGGCATATGCTGAGTGTGGATATGGGTTTTTAATTTCCCTTCTTCAAACCAAGATCTATAATAAGATGTTTCCTGGCTTGTGTGTGAGTGTTTTAATAGCTTCATTTTTTTTCTTGCTGGATATTTCTGGACATGGCTGTACTAGCCAAGCCCCGCACAGTAGCTACAGTGAATATTGTTTTACATCTCTGAGCTGAGAGTACAGTAGGTGCCATAAACTATTCTTCTAGTCTGCTCTGTCAACGACTGAGCACATTAGCAGCCTTTCTTTGCAAACTGAAGCAGCATCAGAGACGGCAGAGGAAAGAGGTTTTGTTTGCAGGACAAAAACACACTTCTTAGCCGGATGAAGGCTGTTGGAATAACGGAGGATGTGCTTTTATTTTGTCTGCCTCTGAAGCCTTAAGAGGTAATGAACTTGCTCCTTGATCTTCTCCTTTGTTGATCCCAGATCCAGTCCAGTCTGGACCTCAGCTCTTCTCTGGGGGCTAGCAAATCCCACAGCCATACAGCAAACAGGAGATGCTGCAGGATTAAGGGGCAGGAGGAGCTGGTAAGCAGGAAGATTCACACAGTGTCATGCACACCTACACCAACAGCAGGTAGAGCCATGGATTTGCACAAAACCACTCTTCACATAAGCTTTGCTGAGTCCGTACTGCGCCTGTCATCTCTTAAGCTGAGCTAATTCAGCTTTATATTCACCATCCCCGTCCCATGTTACAAAGGCAGGACGCCCAGAGCGTCATGCTGGGCAGCAGCATCTCTCCATCGCTGCAAGAGCTGGTACGTCACCTATGGATAAAGTAGGGCTTTGGGGCTGGAGTGAGTCATATGTGCTGACTACTCCTTGTGCTGGACTTTAAAGCACCCCTGCCAGAGGAGGCGGCTTATTAGAAGCCCAACGAAATGTGTGTACTTGCTTAAAAACTCATTGCCAGATGTCAGCTGAATGATGAATCTCAGCTTTCGTTTAAACAAAATGATCCCATATCCAGCCTTACCAGCTTTGACCTAGGTGGTTCAGAAGCCCGAAGGCGTATCCAAGGTGCACTCTTATTTTAACCAACAGGATTTATTTTTAAAGGCAGCATCATGGCTGGAAGAGGCCTGAATTGCAGGCCTCTTCAGACTGGACCTAGTTCCCATGTCTCAGAGAGGACATGTTTAAGGCTCCTGCATAATACTTGAACTTTAATTTGACATGACTCAGCATCGTAACGGTGCTACGAGAAAGGCAAACACTGAACTAGGAAATGTGCTCCACAAGAAAAGATCAAACTAACCAGACCTAGTGAGACTGAAAGAAGAGAAAGCTTGGGGAAGGACATATCTCCAGGGGACAACAAGCCATCTGAGAGAAGGAGGCATGTTTCTGCTATCATAATAAGATGACACTTGCATCCCACCTCTGTGGAATTGAGTATGAGGACATCCCTGATAAAAAGGGAGATGATGCATCAGCAGTGGAGCTGATCCTCCTCTGTCAAAGACTTCACTGGGGAAATATTTTACTTCTTCTGTATCTCTTCTCCTCATCTCAGGAATAGGAACATAACCATTGTTCTGCCTTATGCATGTTAAGACCAAGTAATCAGAAGTCATCATTTCAGGGCCATGTCAGTCCCTCCGATAAGCAAGTTCATAGCTCCAAATGGATGCAGAGTCAAGAGTTAGCAGTGGCTTTACGAAAAACTGAGCATGAACGTGGGCTCTCCCATGGGTGGAGAAGGACACCACCCTGATTGGTTGTGGCTGTTTTCTTCTGCAGGCAATGATGCACATTCCCCCTCGACCTCTGAGGCAGTTAACGGAGGGCGGGGGAGGAAAATAGGACCCAAACAAACTTTTCCATAGGAATACAATTCACTCCTGTGTCTTAAATACCAGCTCCCATCATGTTTTTGCCACTTCATCCCCAGTGTGATCCCAGCTCTGATGAGCCAAGCCCTGACGGTCACTCTTTGCAGGGTGTGTGTGCAGGGCAGTATGTCTGGAATCAGCTTACAAAAGGGGGTCTGTCCCTGCCTCCCGGGCCGTGCTCAGCTGCTGAGACAAGGAGTGCTGGGAACAACTGCAGGGGCAGCTGCTGCGCTGCTGAGGAGCACACCCCTTCTGCTTGGCTTTGGCTGGGCTACCCCGCCGCCAGGCCCACAGCCATGCTGCCATCCCCCAGGATGGCCGTGCTGCCATCTCCCAGTCTCTGGGCTCAGCTCCCCGTTCCTTCAGACCAGGTGCAGACCTGGCCATACATGCCCATGGCTTAGAAAGTGCTGCTGCTAAAAGGGTGGCTCAGCAGTGGATGCTGAACAGTTTCTGCCCATAGAAAAAGGACCTTCTGTGAAAGCTCCCTGGGCTGGCTAACATGTACACTGTTTCACTGAGAGCTCTGCAGCTGAAGCTGCAAGGAAGAGGCAAAACTCACATTATCCTGCAACATATTGACGATTTGTCTCCGTTCCTTGGACCTGTTGGGTACCAGGGCTACCTGGGCTTGTGTTTCACCTTTGGGCTCTAATGTCCCACAGTCACCTGGCAGGAGCATATTCTGTCTGCACTCATCTCATTTATCACAACATCAGTACTGCATCTGTCCTCATTTATTATCCTATACGTACCAGGTGGAAGGGCCAGGGTGTCTCCACGGCAAGAGCAAATCCTGGGCTGCAGGTGCATCCTTGTCCTAGTACAAAAGGCTGGAGGCACGTGGCCATAGCAGAGCCTCTGCCAGGGGTACCAACATCCTCTGCCTGCAGGAAGAGCACACCTCACTGCCTCAGCAGGCACCCTAGAAACAGGCTTTCCCTCACAAAGGTAGTCATGGTGTTTGTGTTCCCTTCCTCCAACAGTTCTCACTTCCCAGGCATTACCAACACATCCATTCATCCCTTTGCAACAGCAAACCAAGGCCCAGGGGGCCATGAAGGTCTCCCAGGTTACATAGTGACTCACAGATGTCTCTGTGTCCGTGCAGTCTGTGCTGGGCCCCTGTCTCTTCCTATGGATATGGTGCACACAAGGAGTTAAGATTGCGTGATACTTGTTAAATAATGCAGAGACACCTCTGTTTTGGGAGGGTGCTTAGGAAATTCTTCTTGTTGAAATCAACCCACAGCTGGCTGCTTTCCTCCTGTGCTGGCTTGTGCAGAGTGATCGCTTCCCATTTTTCTCAATTCCAGCATTGCAGATGTGCATGGACACCTCCCCCCAGCCTGAGATTAAGTTGATGCAATGAGACCATTGTGTCTGAGACAGCCTGTACACATAACATCTTACATAAACAATAATGGGCTTCGTGATTACTTATGTTGCTGCCACGGCATCGTCCCTTCTCGGCATGTCAATCATCACATTCCCCTAGGGAACATTTCGGTTTCCCAAGAGGTTGTAAAGCTTTGATCTCACGCCATGGAAGTGGGACTAGCACATAACCCTCCCTAAGTCCTTCCTACGCTGACACTGAAGCTTGCTGGCAATGGTACAGCGTGGCACAAGGCAGGGAGCACTGCACAGTGCCTTGCCTGCCCAAAAGGAGATCTGAGAGGTTTTCCCTGTCCTGGGAGCAAGTGGGGTTGGTAGCAATGTCCTTCCTCTCAAGCTGTGATGGGAGAAGGGGTTAACTCACCCCTGACACCAAGTGTTAAGGTGTTTATTCTGGCAGCCAGTCCAGGCAGTAATACAGCTTTGACAGAGAGATATTAGGTAAAATGGCGCAGTGACCCAGGGAGGTGTAATTAGCTCTGCTGTCACATCGGAAAGGACATGTTTGTACAGATTATTTCCAGTTTCTAGCAACACCTGCTCACTTGCTTTAACCAGGTTTCTCAAATAAGGACTAATTAGCACTTCCTTGGAAGCCCAGCTCTCTCCAGGCAATGGCTTTACCTCTCAATCGGTATTCCTTCAGCAGGAAAGCACATTAACTACTGTATCAGGAAAAGCTGATGGTAGCAGGAAACCATTCTCATGCCTAAAACTAATTCAAGGAGAAAGCAAAGCTCACTAGATCTGGACTTCCTTGCTCGTGCAAGGGGTGAGGGCTGTTCGATGGGTTTCCTTCTCTGCATCCATGAATGAAAATGCATCTGTGTGATTTCTAAGGGCTGTAGATGAGGACTGTGGGGTGCTGCTCCCGCAGAGTTTGAGCCCAGCAGCTCAGGGCTGTGCTCACACCATCCTAGCAGTGGCACAGAGCTAACCCTGACCACTCTAGAGGCTTGGGACCAAAGGGAGCTGCTGAGGCATCAATGCTGGAAACTTATTCTGAGTGAGCCTCTGTCAGGAGGGTGGACAGGGCTCCCTCTGTTTTTTTTCAGCAAATGTAGCTATGAGCAGGGCTCTGACCATAGAGAGGTATTAAATACAATTTGTGATTAATGGTGTTAATCAATGCTGTTGTTTGCAGAGCACCAGTCTAGCCAATCCCTTCCTAAAGCAAGGGATTGGGATGAAGTTAATGAAGATTCCCAGTACCTTGGGAGCAGGTGAGTGTGCCAGGGCACAGGATGGGTGTGACTGACCAGGGCAGTCCCTCCAGCCTAGCCCTTCATATCTCTTACTAACCACCGCCTCTGCTGAAACTTTGTAGCAAAGAACCCTTTTGAAAACCTTCTGCTTTCCTCTCCTGTATGAAGGGATGAAATGTAGCCATCTAACTTTGCTGTCCCCAGCCTTTGTCTCTTTGTGAGTGGGAGGGATGACCTTCTTATCCCATGACGCATTTCTGGAGGTGTTTTTGTTTCTTTTCAACACCATTATCCAGAAAATCAGTCCTCTTGATAGCTGCAGTTTGGTGGCTTCTACAGTGCTGTAGTCTTTAGGAAAAGAAGCATTTTTGGGAAGTGATTTGTAATGAACCAACTCCCTTGCAGCCTCACATACACTGCCACAGAGCACAAGGTGAAAGGGTGTCATAGAGCAAGGTCAATCCCACCTTCCCTGTGTTTGAGGCCATGCAACCACACTCACCCCTCATACTCTGAGTCTGTTAGCTTATTTTTTGGTTAAAACATGCCTTCCATGCAGATATCCAAGCTTGCTTTGACCACTTTTAAAGATGGAGACTCTGCTGTTTCTTTTGGTGCTTGTTTCTGACTCTCAATCTTGCACTCTTGATGTATTTTTTACTTAATTTGTCCAGCTTCCATGTACAGCTTTTACTTTTTGTTCTCCCTTTTTCTGACAGAGCCTTTTAGTGCCTGGAGTTATGTGCTCGTGCACTGTAATTGAATCCACTGTCTCAGTAAGACAGATGGCTCCCCGGATGCCTTCCTATTGGCATCTTCTCCAGCTCTGAAGCTGCTTTTGTGGCCTGGTTCTGCCCCCTTCTCAATTTTTACCATGTCTTTTTGCAACAATGGGCACCAGGACACAAATACTGTGTTTTAGCTCCACATTACAAAATCTTCTGAATGTATATTTTGGGACCTGGTTAATACTTTGTGCTACAGCATCACTTGCTGTTCATCTGCAATTTCCCTGTATCTCCTTCCCCGCTTTCCTCACCTGCCTGTATCACACTGAACTCTGCAACACTAAAAGGAGCAGAAAAGGCATAATTTCATAACTCATTTAAGGAAAAAAATTTTTTTTCTACCCAATCGATATGGAAGTCACTGCCATAAAGCAAAAATGAGGTCAAGCAGGGAAAAATGTCCACAAATAACAAATGATATCTTCAGGAATAAGCATATTTCACTTATTTTTTTGAGACCTTTCAGAAAGTTGTATGTTCTTAAACCCTCTGGCAGTCTTAACTTGTGGGGGCTTCAGAGAGGTTCTTCCCTGGGAAGGTTGTTCAGGAGAGGTTGTGCAGTAAAACATCTGCCTGTGCTGATTGCCAGACCAAGGTAGAGCAGGAAAAGGACCTGAGCCAGTGGAGTAGCTCCTACATATCTGTGCTTGTTATCATGTCCCTTGAAGAGAGATGTGTGACCTTTCAGAGAACAGAAATCCCTATTCCCCATCCAGCCTAGTTTAGTTTCATGCATAATTTAACATGCCTTATAATATTTTATAGACTCAATTCTGTAACTCAACACTGAGCTATTATTTAATGAAATGATCCCCAGTAGGGACCTTAGAAGAGCTAATTGTACATAAAAGCTTTGGGAATGGGGTGGTGGGAAACATCCACAAATGCTTTAAATACTGAATTTTGCTTCTCTGAATAATTATTTATTTATTTATAGCCTTGATTCTGGTTGCAATTCTGCAGGTACACATCAGCAGTGATATTAAGGAAATCTGGTGCCAGTGCAAATCAGTATCAGAATCAGGCCCAGAGAAGTAGTATTTTAATTGTTCTATAACCATTCTGCCAACTGGGACCTTTTCTTAATTGCATTGGTAGATGTAAAAACCAGAAAACCAGCCGCAGGAGACTTCTAAGAGGGAAGAAGTTCAAGGAAGTCCCTTCATTGGTGGGTGTGAGAGTTTAGATACTCTTCCAGGCAGCTCTGCTTGAGATCTCCCTATGGATCTCAGTCCACATGCACAGCAGTGGGAGGCTGAGCCATAGGTTGGGCAGCACTGAGGGAACCCCCTTGCAAGAAAGGAACATCTATTTATTATTTTTTCTGGGTTTTTTTCCTTGACACAAACTTTGCAAAATAAATATGATCTATTGGGTTTAGACGACCACTTGAATGCTTTGCAAAAGTGTTATTCCTTATTTTATTATTATATTATTCTTTATATTCTTTATTATTTTATTATGTCCAATATCTCAGCAGATCTGTAAGCTTAAAGCAGACCCCAGGGAACTTTGGTGTGTTGACTCAACTCACAAAGGATCACATGAAGTCACTCATCGTGACTTTGTGTTTGGGACAGGGGAATGAAATGGAGCAAGTCTTATGCTCAAGGGACTTTGTCCCCTGGAGGACAAAGAAACTTGTGGAGCACCTGAGTGCTGTGGATGATATGAAGTGCAAGAGGACACAGGAGCTCTGGTTCTTGTCCCACAGAAGCTTTTTAGCATGCCAATTGCCATGAAGGAGGACAACTTCTGGTACAGGCTGATGAGTAATTATTTTTCCTGCTGCTGCTGCTGAAGCCACTGGAAAAATCTGGTTGATCCAGGATGTCACGTCAGAACCTAATTCCCATTTCTGCGAACACCCATATGCTCATGTTTAGTGCTTAATAAAAGGTAAGCTCCAGTCAATGGGAAAATGTGCTTAAGAGCTTTATTCACATTCTTAAGTACTCTGCTGGGTCTGGCCCTGTGCAATGTGTCAAACACCCATTAGTCTTATCTGTTGTTGTTTTAATACAGATAGTTCCATGGGAATAACCCTCTCAACACAAAGGTGGGGATTTTTGGAGGGGAAGCCATCCTGTGCATATGCACTTACTAATAATGACATATGTTTGGGTGATGTTCTGGCTTTCTGCTCTGAGAAAATAAAGGGAAGGAAACATGATTGTCTTGGAGCAGGTACAAAGCTTTGAGATGCCTGGCTCGGATGAAGTTGCAGAAAGTGTTTCTCTTTGTATTGCAGGGCCTGGCAGCTCGGTGAGATAATAAAAGATAAAGCAAATTGTACGACAATGGAAAATGCTGAGCTCCCTGAGTAATTAAATGTTGTGTAAGACGGTCGCATGGCTTGCAAGGATTATTAATGCAGTCACGTTTGCATTATATAAAGGGTAATTAAAATGCAGCCTGCTTACTGTTGATTACACCCTTTGCCTGGTGCTGGTGGCAGCGGCTGCACAGCCAGGATGCAAAGGTGGCTTGGGAGGAGGCGACTGCCAGCAAAAGGAGAGGCTGTGGGAGTGCAGGATGCCCAAGACTGTGGGACCACTGCTGTGCCATCCTCTCCCTGCCACATGGGCAGGAAGGTGCCTTTTCCTCCTGCCATACTGCAGTCACTAAAGCTTGCTGTAAGAGCTTCTTGGGTTCTGTTGAACATGGGGAGCGATGGGGTTATGAGCAGCTCTCGATAGGAAGCCAAGCTGTCCATGGGTTAAAGATCAGTGCACCTGAAGAAATTTTGCCAAGGTAGCCTAAGGAAACTGGGTGTGAGGGATGTCTAACATGGAGGGAGGTCACTGGCTGCAGCCACTGCCTAGCTGGGAACTACCTGCAGCCCTAAACAGACTGTGTTGCTTTTGCCAGCCCCACTCCATGCAGTCTTGGAAGCATGAGGTGGCACAGGTCAGGGAAGGGGTCTTGGAAGCACGGGGTGGCACAGGACAGGGAAGGGCAGCTTTCTGAGGCGATGTGGAGCAGAACCAGGCTGGAGATGCCACCTGGACCCATCATGATTCTCAAAGCCCAGTTTCATCAGCAATGAGGTGTGAAAGATGGGAGTGGGCCTGGCCCATGGCTTTCTGGCAGCTCCACCTCAAAGATGAAGAGCAGCTCCACTCTTACAATGCTGTACATGCTGCACACCAAGAAGGGCCTGAAGTGGTTACTTTTTTGGAGGCTGCAGCAAGCATTTTCCACTAATTCCTACAGAAGGGAGAGGCTAGGTATCCAGACCAAGGAGAAAGGAGTGTAAACTCCCTGACATCAGCTCCTGTAAGACCTTAAACACCTGGTTTGCATTTTCTATTGCATAGGCTACCTTTTGGTATTGAAGAGGGGTTCAAGCAGAGCTGGGGAGACTTGGTCTCTGTAGGATGCTCTCCTTATTGGAGCTCTGTGCTGTCTGTTCCTGGTGAGGCATGGCAAAGGAGATGCTTCAAATGCACCTACAAGGCCATTGGGATGCTGTGAACACACAGTTCCTGTCTCTATGTTCCTGACTATTTCTCTGTCTTCCCGATTATTTCCCTGGGACTCCTGTCCTCTATGCAAGAGTGCTTCTTGAGCAGTGACAAAGGCAGTGCCTCCAAGGGAGCTGGAGATAAGAGTACACAGGAGAATGAGCTGGACCTACTGTTTTCTCCATGGAAACATGGTTGGCACTCAGCTGCTAGGCCCAGCAAATCCAATTATGGCTGTAGACAGAGATGTGTTTGAAAAAAAAAAAAAAAAGAAAGCCAAGCTGGTGTAAATGAAAATATAACCGTGTGCTGTAGAATTGTTGGGGGGTCTTTGTTTTTAACAGTCCCAACTACTTACCAACTACAAACTGTACCCCTTGCGGGATGAGTGTTGAGTGATGTTTCCTGTGGCATTGCTGCCCTGTGAAGCCACAGTACACTACCCCTGTCCCGAATTAGGGGACTGGACAGTCAGCCAAGGCCAAACACTTAAAGAGTGAAATATTTTTAGAAAGTCACTTTCCAAGTAATGGACCTGAAGAAGAAAAAAACTGAGCTCCTGGAGATGACAGCCAGGAGCCTTTAACCTTCCTTCCAGCCACTCCTGCCACAACAGCCCTCCAGTGGCTAACGAGAAATCACTTTTAAATACACATTAAGGTTCATTGCAATTCAGGGGACTCTTTTTAAAGACACTTGTGCTATGCAGAGAAATGCCTTGAGGTGGGGAAGCCACAAGCTGAGTTTGAAAACCCTGGTTACAGGTGGATGTCTGTCCCAAATAGCCACAGTGATCTTTCTCCTTGTGTTTTTATAATTCCCCATCCCCACAGGTGCTGTGCTCTCTGTTGAGCTGGGGGTGAAAAGAATTTCTTGCAGCTAAAAAGCTGCAACTGGAGTCTGAACACAACACCTCTCAAAAAAACTCCAGGCAAATGAGGAACAAAAGTTCCCCCAACTTCAGCCCTACCCTTGGCATACTGTTTTAGCCTCCTCCACACAGCCCTGGATAGCACGGCTGGCACCTCCTGCTCCCCAGACCACCCTATCAGGCAGGGGAAAAGCCCTTCATGCCACCTTTTCTCATGGGGAAGAATCTGCCTGCAAAGCCACAGACTTCAAAACCATTTTTTTCTGTCCACGGAAGGAATTAATTACTTTAACTGCACATTGAGGCAGGTACAATTCAGTAGCTTTTTAACTGGTATCTCATCTGAGTTTTCTGCGTTCCCCCATGACTGGTTTGAGATCTATTTTGGTTGTTTAGCCCCTGGGTGACAAACCAGTGGAGAAATCAGGAGACATGGATGGCTTTTCCAATGTTGCTACTGACTTTGCTTGAACAGTTTTAGATGCTTATCCAAAATATGATTTGGTTCCCCATCTGTAAAACAGAGGTTGTTGCTTAATCCCCTTTAAAAACTGCTCCAAGAACTTGGAGTAGAAATCAGCCATCAGGCTCCAAGTTGAGTGAGTTTCCATTTTTCAAATCCATAACAGTTTTAATTCTGTGCTTTGAAATACAGGAAAGTATGGAAATGTCCAAGTTTGGTGGGTTTTTTTTTTGGGGGGGGGAGTGGTTTTAAAAAGCTCTGTAATTTTTGTATTGTGGAAGAGTTAAAAATAAATTCTTCCCACAAGATTTTAGCCTTGCACTGGACTAAATCTTGAAGGAAGCAATATTGTTGTTGATTATAATTGTCAGACTTCAGCATTTCTCTGGTTTGGAACCCAAATATCAGGGTTTAGACATAGGGTCTCATCCCAGCCATACTGTACTTTGTCATCTTTATTATGAAAAGCAATAAAATGCCTCTCATCTGAAGAAATACATTTTGGGCTCCTCAAGCAGGAAATGCCAACCCTGTGGTGAGAGGCAGCTCCCTGTGCACAGGAGCACACTGGCACAGCCAGCCAGGCACGCTCCTGCATGTTGACACGTGGTGAGGAATCAACTGGCTCTTCCATGTGGACTCTGTCCCCAAAAATCAAGCCCAGCTGACTGCTCTGGAAAAGCTGTCCCACCCATCTTCACAGTGGCAGGCAGCTCAGGATGTCACTCCATGGATTCAGGAAGAGATGCATTACTCCCTGCATCGTCAGCGCCCTTTGCATCCTAAGCAGATGGGACTCCATCTCACTTTGCCAGTAGCTGGAGTAACCCACAGCCTGGAGCAGCAGAGCATTCATTCCTGAGACTTGCCCTGGTGGTGGGTCCAGGCTGGAAGGAGACACCCTGGGAGATGTGGCCAAGGGAGGTTCTATGGTTACACAGGTGGCCCCACTTAGTTTTGTTTAATGATATTAAACAGAAAGTGATAATGTTACCTCAGGGATCAAGTGGTGAGCTTTGTACAGCATGACCTGTGGCAGCACTGGGAGCCTCTCATGCCACGGAGAGGCCTGGGATGTCACAGGGACCCAGTAGATAAGGAACAGATTTGCTGGGGAAGGGGGCTGGTTAAGTCCACCTGCTTACAATAAAACTCACTTATTCCCAGGTGTGTGGCCCCTATGTTTGAGCCCAAGGGCTTAATTTAATTTTGTAATATCTTAATTATTATTTTGGGACTACCTCCAAACATGCCAAAACCATTTATCCTCCTCTATCTCCTCTTGCCCAGACCCATCATCAGCCCAGGGCCATCTCTGAACATGCAGGAGCCATTCATCCCCCTCCATCTCCTTTTGCCACTGCCTCCCACCACTGCTACTGCTGGAAATGAGCTCCACAGTTAAAAACAACCAGTTCAGAGGTGGCCATGTGTCTGCAGCTGTGTGTGTCCAGGGCAGGGGTGGGGGGAACCAAATATCAAGTAACAAATCAGTGAGGTGGTGTCAGGATCTGCATGCTGACACGTGGGTGGAGGGGAGACAGACAACGTGCCCAGAAATTGCTGGCTTGGCTCTGGTGACACTGGCAGCTTGTCCTGTGCCCTTCCTGAAAGGCTGGCTTCTGCTGGGGTGGGAGCAACAGTTGCCTGCTGTCACCTTGCCAAAGCAGCCAGGCTTTGGGTGGTGCATGTTGCACCCAGATATAGAAAGAAGATGATATAAGGGGGAAGTTATAGTGTATATGTAAGTACATATATATATGTATGTATGTATATATAAGGGGCCGCTCATCTTCATGGTCAATCCAGCAAATAGCAATTTCAGTCACATTAAACCATTAAAAAGGATGCTCCCTTAACTTCTGGGAAGGCAGAAGGAGGTTTCTGTTGGAAAGGAGGGCTGATGAACTTTTGATGAACCAATGCTGGAAGCAGACAGTCGCTCCTATTGAATCAGCATCGTGTAAGGCTGCCCTCATTAATGAATGTCACAGAGCCCGCCCAAATCAGAGGTTTCAGGACTCTGCTTTTTCTCTTTTAATTACATTTTCCAGAGTTCACAGGCCAGAGTAAGTGGGGAAATTTCTGATGGGTCAGAAAAGGCTGTGGTTTGGAAAGAATTTCAGGCATCCTTCATGTGACCTCCTCCTCCTCCTTGTGCACAATTGTTGCTTTTAAAAGAAGCAGCGATAAGGGGGGACCAGAGGATCTGCCTTGTAGAAATCTTGCCCTGCTGCTTGCAAATCCCTTCTTTAATCTGTGGACAAGGGGAGGCTGGGAGAAATGTCCAAGGGCAGGGGGCTGGCACTCAGACACCTCTTGCCCTGCTCTCCTGTGCAAGCCAAAGCCTACAGCAGCCACCAGGCATTTTATGGAAGCAGCTATGGCTCCCGTGCAATCAATGGAGTTTGGGGTTAATCTGGAGCCAAATCAAGATTTACAGGGCCCCGAGAGTGGAGGGGACTCACTCCCTTAACAGTGACGGGGGAAAGCCCCCTGCACTCCCTCGCTGACTCAGCTGGCCCGGGCAGCTGGCCTAGTTAAATCTTAAATAAGCCAATTAAGGCTGCACGATGGGAATGCCTCTCAGCTGGAGGCTTGATTGAATAAAGGCTGCAAGATTTAGCTATTAGTGCCCCAAATTCTGGCAGAATGTTTTTTTACTCAGAGAGTCAGTTGTGCCCCCTCGGCTCTTCCTCTGCCATGGGCAGGACAGGATTCAATTCACACAAACCCACCAGTGAGGAAGTGGCAGCCTTGAGTTGCCTGGGAGCTGGTGTGAGTGGAGCACAGCAGCGAGGGGAGCAGTGCAGGCCTCTTGGCCATCAGGTAAGTCATGATATAGCTCCCGTGCCTCAGTTTCCCCACCTGCAAAAACAGTGATGCTCCTGAAAGGTGTAGGGCACCCCAGGTGTCCTGCAGTGACTGTGGGGTAGTTGCAGCACTGGGTTAAGTCACACGTGTGTCTCTGGGGAGGACATGTGACATGTTATTACTGTGTATGGGGGGGGCAACGAGCTGGGTTTTTGAGCATCCTCCGGCAACCTGGTGGTGATCTCTCTGTGAAGTGTTTTAGGCTTCCTGATGAAAAGCTGAAAGAAGGCATCCTCAGCTCTGGCTGACTGCCCTGTTCTTTCTAATGTGACTGTGGAAGAAGTTTGACCCAACATCAACAGGCAACTCTCATCTCTGCAAAACTCCCAAACAAATTGCTTTTCTTGGGCCCAAGACCTGACACCGGGGCTGGCTGCAGGTCACCTCTACCTGTCATTCTCAGGCTGCAAAAGCCTGCTCTGGTTAAATCTAAGAGGCAAGGTGATATGTAAGGGTTCAAATCCTTACTTAAGTGTTGTGCTGCAAAATAGGAGGGTGTTTGCGAGACAAGGAGGAATGAGGATTATTTTCCCCTCTCCTTTTTTTTTTTATTATTATTTTAATTGCAAGGAAAAAGTTCCCTTCAAAGAATACCTCCTTGTGAATTTATAGTCCTCCTACCCAGTATTTTATGATCTTAACAAGAAGCTCATAAAAACAAATGTTTGGAGAGGGGGAGGAAAAGGAAAAAAAAAAAGGTATAAAAGAGGCACCGGCAAGTCTCAACTGAAAACATGGAGGGAGGTTTCCTAAGGCAAGAGTTCCCATGGAAGAAGCTGGGCCATCTCAGCAGGAGAGGATGTTTTTGTGGGATACCTTTTACTTGGACTCTTTTCAATGCTAGTGTGTCAGGAGGCTTGGCAGTGGTGGTGAAGTGCTGTCAGTGCAGGGACACCCTGCAAAGTGGAGGCAGGAGGGAGACACTGGCAAAATCCTTATCCCAGGCATGTCCCTTATCCCAGGGATTGCCCAGCTAGGAGAGGGAGTGACTTGCTCAGAGGAGGTGTGGATCTGGAGGATGCTGTAGTGGTGAGGGGAGGCACATGCAAAGAGTACGGAGATCCACATTTCTGCAGGGATTCAGAAAATATGTTTAGCCTGTGAACCCTTTCCAGCTACAGCAGGTCAAAGGCTGAGTGGTGCCCAGCAAAAGGCCCTCTCCCAGGTGGGCACAGGCTCTCTACCACCTGCACATGGCAGAGATGTCTCTCTTCAGTAGACACTGAAGGCTACAAATGGCAAGGCAGTACATACTAAAAAACATGGAAATGCTTAAAACATGGGATCCAGCAGTGTCAGTTTACAGGTGAGGGAGGAGAGGTTATTTTTTTAGGGTTTTGGGGTTTTCTTCTTTCTTTTTCCTTTTGCCCTTCATCTTCCCCAAAGACTATGATGTACTTAGGGAGAGGTTTTTACACGTTCCAGTTCAGCAGCCTCTGAGTACCTCCCACTTTGGTGCTGCTAGAGAGAAGCAGACTTCACTCTGCAAAAGACTCTTGATGAATCTGATCTCCTGAGTGCACCTTGGCCACATAGCTGGACTGCCTACAATCCAGCAAACTTGAACACCAAAGCTGTGGGTTTCTACTGTCTAGGTAAATTCAGGGGTCCTTCCAGACATATTAAAGGCAGCAAAGAACATCAATCCCATCCTCTGCCCTTTAGCCAAGTGTGGCTGTTATTCTTGTGTTTAGTTTACCACATTTCTGTGCTAGATCAGAGTCCTGTTGGTGTCTCCACGAAAGCAGATGAGGTATAATCAAACCACCTCCTGGGATCACCTGCACCCTTTAGGGTTCTTCCTTGCTTTCTCTGGGCTATTCCCACCGTTTCAGTGTCCTTTTCAAATCCCAGACCTCAGCACCCAGTGCAAGCAGTATGGGCTGGGTAAAACCAAGCTCTATTGTCCGTCCTTACCCAGTCACCAACACGTTAGGAGCTCATTCACCCCTTTTGCTATAGGGTTGTAATGTGAGCTTGGATTTGCTTCTCTGTTCTTATTGGCTAAGGACAGGTCTAATGTGTGTCTAGGACTTCTGGGTGAACAGGCAACTGTCCCTCTGCAGCCAGCAGCAGGGAGAGGTGACCTGCAAGCCATGGCAACAATACCTGCTGCTCTACAGAGCTGCTCTTTTAGATCCATGAAAGGATGTTGTCCCTAAACTTTAAGGACTCACTCCTGACATAACAGTATATCTTCCTTTTGCTATTTCTTTCTTTATTTTCTTTTAAACTCATAATAAGTTTCAAGATGTGTAAGAGTGGCTCTTTCACAATTTGCGCTTTGGAAATGAGGGAAAGTGTAATACTTCCCCTACACTTGCAGAAATTTGTTCAGTTTTTCCAAAACAAGAAATTTACCTCCTGGCCAAGGTTCAGAATGGAAAAATTAAGAGTAGTATTTAAGAGTAGTAAACATTTCTGAACATGGTGTGGGGGGAGGAGGGGTTAGGTTTGATTTTGTGGTGTCTAGGGATATTTTGTTTGTAGGTTTTTGTTTGTTTGTTTCCTAAGCTATGGAGGATGACAGCCCTTTCCCTCTGACTCCTTATGCTGCTGCAACGGGATGCCACTATTTTGGGAGATACAAGCTGATGTGACTCTTCTTGGTTCCCCCCCCCCCCCACCAACTTGTGGGCTATGACAGAAACCTGTAGGGGATGATAGTCTGTGTAATTCTGACTGTGACTGTACACACACTGGAACAGACGAGTTTGGGAGCAGCAGGGAGGTTGGGCAGGGCCACAGCAGATACCATCTGTATGTATACAGAACCATGAACATGAGTGCTCTCCCCTGCACCACGCCCACATGTGTCTAGGAAGAAAGAAACATGCTTTTGTAGGCTTTATCTTTCCTCTCATCCATGCATGTCCTCAGAAGTATTAATTACTGAGTGTAAACTTTTGGGAAATGGCTGCACGAGTCAATCTGTTTGCTGGTAGACTCATTTCCCCTGCATCCTTCCACCCCTGCATTTTAGAGAGGAAAGGGATTTATTATAAGGCAGCACTGTGGAAAAAACTTCCTTAGAGAAACAGGCTAGATAATCTGGGAAAGGCTTGAGTAATGGAGCTTTTTGTGGGCTAATAGAATAAAACTGCTCCACAAAAATATTATCGTTGGGAACATGAGCTGAAAAGGGAATGATTCATGTGAAATATGGGATGTGCCTGTATTTCATATGAATCAGTGCTTTGAAAAGTGGGAGGGGGCTGGGGCAAGATGAGCACCCGAGACCTTCCCCGAAGCATGGAAAAGATAAAACACCTTTATTAAAGACCTTGTCAGGAAGTAGGAGGGAGGGTGAGGTAGACTTGGGAAAACCACAGGATGGAGAGTCCCCAGAGCTAATGAGAAAGCCGTATTAGAAGCCTTCATGATTGCTGATAGAATTATGATTCAGGGCCAGCAGGCAGAATTTCCTCTGATACTCCATGCAAGTAAAAACAAATCTCTTCACCTCTCTGCACCTACGCTACCTCATCCAGGAACATGAGAAAAGAAACTGCTGCCAAAGAGGAGCTTTGTGGGCTATCTCTGCAGCTTACTGGGAGCTACTGCTTCAGAGGAGGCTTAGTGGAACAGACTGGGGAGAGAAGAATATGTGAACTAGTAACCTTTTTCATATCTTTCTTAAGGAGAAATTATTCCCATACAGTATTTAATCTTCCACAGGCAGCAGAACTTGAACTCCTGACTTACAAAGGACTTTTGAAACACACCCCTAATTTTTTCCCTGATGTTGCCACTGGCTGAGGGTGATGGACGAGAAGAAGGAGGTTTGGCTTTTGGGATATCTTTTCTTTCTTTCTGCCTTGCCAGAGGCTTCTTAGTAGCACTGGGGTTACCTGGTGGTGCATGCAAGCCCTGGTTCCCAGGGGACCAACAGAGCCAAGAGCTGCTATGTTTCCTCTCACCGTACCTTCGAGCATATGCCTGTATATTGTGGCTGGGCTGTTCCTGCCCCTGTCAGTCCCCCAAGGTACAGTATTGCTGTATTTGGACTGGGACTTTCTGTCACATGCTATATTTAGGCTGTGGATTTGCATTGTTAACTTGTGTGTCTTAATGAGCAGGCGCTTGCTTGTGGCACCCAGCACTTGCCTCTCCTGGGGGCTGTGGCACTCTCATGTGGAGCTGTCTCTGTGTTGTGTGGTCAAGGATGCTGCGATAAGGGAGAGAAAATAAACATTCTTGACTTGTAAATAAATATTAGAGGGTCATCCTATGTATAAAAAAAAAAGGGGGGAAAAAAAGGACAAAACCCCATCTTTTTTGTCAAAGGTAGATCTTAGACACCCCTACGCCCAAACCTTTTGACAGATTATAAGTAACTTCTATGGCTGTAAGTCACTTGGAGGTCCCTCTGGTGCCTCACTTCATGAAGGTGGCACAAATGCCATGCCACCAGGGGCTGTCAGGTGCTCAGGAGGGAATCCCTGTCTGCCAGGACTACCCCTTCCCTGCACTCTCATGGTTTGTACTGCTTTGCAGGGTCTTTTTCTGACAGAAAATGGTCTGTGTGACAAAATGGAAAAACTGGTCATCAGTGATTCACAGATAGATCCTAAAAATATATGGCTATTGTTCCCTTCCTTATGACCCAGCTGGGATGAGTTGTTTTATAGAGGAAGCAAGAAGATAAACAAACAATTCCAGCATGTGAGGTTGAAGGCTGTGGTCCAATTTTTTTCAACTGTCCGGACCTGACTCCTAGATCTTACTTTGTTATCAGGCTTCCCCTCTCCAGCTCCCTTTCTGAGCAAGAGGAACAGGAAAGCTGGATGAGGATGTTCCTGTTGAATGCTGAGCTGGGATACTGCATGTAGGGAGACACTGGGGTACTTGGGCCATGACATTTCTCCTCACCATGTCACTGATTCAGTTGTGGGTCGTCAGGGCTGGGGAAATGATGCATTATGACCCTGGCATGTGCAGCATGTTGGGAATTTGCTGTGGATGGGCAGTCCACTTGTGGGTGTCATTGTTCTGGATGTAATCCTTCTGCAGCATCTGGAAGTCCACCGGTGCCATTAGTAAGGTCTGACTGGTTATTCATGTGAAATTTTCTTGCTGACCCCAGCCTGGGCCTACAGCTCCTGCTTTCCATGCTAACTGGGATATTCCTGCCTGGCTCAAACTGAGCCACCTGTTTCTTCCCACCTCCCAGCGTGGCTGTCACTCTGCACAGCAGAGTGTCACCTCTAGTTTGGTCTTTCTTAGCACAGGGAGGAAGCACAGGACTCATTAAGCTGCAAAAAACCCAACTCAAACCAAAGCATATTGCAGGTGGCATGGATGTCTGGGCACCAGGATACAAATCTTTGCTCTTTTTAGCAGAAGGTTGATCTGTAACAGCTCATTTCAGGCTTGATGGTGCATTTTTTTTTTGTGCCATCTTTGGTTCCATTCAGAGGGGATGCTGGTCCCTCATGTAATTGCACGTGCCTGCATTTGTACACGTTTCCTAAATCTCAGTGAGTGATTTAGTGCAGAGCCTCACATGGCCTTGATTTGCCCCCTGACATTATGCAAGACAAGAAAAATGTAGAGTGAGGCAGCAATGCTTCTCAGTAATCAGTTCTGCAGCTGGTGTGAGTCAACTCAGCTCCTTGGGTTTTTATGGAGCTGCACCCTTACACACCAGAGATGGCGGGACCCCTCACATGTGAGGA
The DNA here is from genome assembly GCF_009829145.1 of Chiroxiphia lanceolata. Taxonomy (NCBI): domain Eukaryota; kingdom Metazoa; phylum Chordata; class Aves; order Passeriformes; family Pipridae; genus Chiroxiphia; species Chiroxiphia lanceolata. The sequence goes on from NC_045639.1 coordinate 16,224,427, forward strand.
GTTCCTCTCAAACCCGTTTCAGTGTCAGATGTTGCAAACGGATCGAGACAGCAATATTTAATTTTGCAAGCACTGTGCCCAGCTGCTGCTTTGGTTTTTGTGCAAGCTGGGCATCCCCAGTAGGGCAGGAACAGGATGAGCAGGAACAGCACACCTGTCTGTGCCCAAGTGCCACTTCGCTGTATTTCGGCTGGGCGATGGCTGGGAGGCACTGGAAAGAATTAGGCTGTCTCAGCTGTCTCATTTTTTCCTCTCTGATAGTTGTTTGCCGGATGGGGATATAAAGTCAATGTGATCACTTTTTCAAGGTGATGGGGACAAAATCTGTGCAATAACCCCAGACCTGAGACCTCAGACCCTCTGCTCTGGGCACACCTGAGCCTGGAGCTGGAGTTTGGTCAGTGGTTTCCTGACACGTTGCATTGCACCTCTCATTCAGAGCACCCACAAGTCTTATGGGCTTGCCAGCCCAGAGCCTGCCTCTGCCACTAAAGAATCTGTTCTTGAGCTTGATTTAAACCAGTGAATTTAGGATGCAGGCTGCATCCATTCTGGTGGGCTGCCCACTTACCCCATTGTGTTTGGACAGGAGCACCCAGGACTTGGCATATGACATCTTTCTAGTGGCACTTGGAGCCTATGACCTTCCCTGCAGCTTTGAACACCTGTAGAGTTTATGCTATCACCTGATTGCTGGATGGTTCAACATGATGTGCCCTGGGTGTGCTGCTAGCTTAGGGTTAGTGTAGGGAGGGAAAACTGGGGAGGCTGGGAACATCCTTCGTGGTCCCTGTCTGAGGAGAAGCTAGCATCCTGACATGGTGCCTGAGTGTCTCAGGTGGTGTGGGCACCTCAGGGAAGGAGGATGGGTCTGTGTCCCTCCAGCTTGCAGGGAACAAAGGTCCCTTTCCATCAAGTTCTGTTATGATGGATTTCAGGTGAAACTGAGACAGAGTTCCCCACCAAAAGGCATGGCAAGCAGCTTCCCTTGCTCAGCATTTGATCCCAGCCTTCCTCATCTCTCTGGCTATCTGTTCCTTTCACTGAGCACCTGGAAACGGCTGGCTAATGAAGATGTGCAGATGGTCATCAGCTTCTGCACTATACAGCACGTGGCTAAAAATAGACAAGGTTGCAGGTCCAGGCCCATCTCTTCTGGGAGAGATTTGCAGGGCAGAGTCAAGAAGTGATTTTTCCCCTGGTGCCATAGCAACAGATCTCAAAATATGAGCAGCAGGACAGCAGCAGCGTGGTGATGCTCCACTGGTGCATGGGATGACCTTGGAGAAGCAGGCGGCAGCAAGGTGGACCACTGTTCCCACCAGCTGCTTGCAGGAGTCCCTCCCACAGCCCTCTTCCCCAGCCTGCAGCCATCAGCTCCTGGCTGGCAGAAGATGGACTAAAATAAGGAAAATGTTGCATTTGCATTTAGATGGCAAAGTTAATGATAATTTAGGAATTACCAGTAAAGGTGATACGGGAAAAAATGCAGTAGAGAGTGAGCCATATTTCTGGTTTGTAGCTGTATCATTGAAAGTGCCTGTACCATTTTCACGACCTTTTTCTGTTCTGCTTCCTTCTACCTTAGCACTGTGCTTCCTGTTAGGTGTGGTGCTCTGGGTTCTTGCTGGAGGACAATTGAAGTAGACTGAAGTTTCACTAGGAGATGGAACTCACCAAAAGTGTTGTAAATGCTGTCCAAACCAAAGAGGGCAAAGGTCCGTGTGCAGCTCCTTGGTGATAGGTGTCTTAGCACATCACAGCTCTGCTGTTTGTCACGTTGTCACACGGTCTCTGAGGTGTGACAGGTAAAACTTCACTGTTTAATGGGAGGGAAAAGGAGATGGGAACTGAGATAAACAATTTGGGTACTTCTGCAAATATTTTTCTGCAAGTGGTAGAGGTGTAAGCGTTTAACATTGTTCTTCACTCCAAGTGAACCTAAAAAAAAAAAAAAATCAACAATTGCTTGCAGAAAGTTGTTGGGTAGATCTTTGTTTTCCACTCTGTTCTCACCTGTGGGAACAGGTTGAATATCTGGGGTCATATTTTTATGTGTAGTATAACCTGTCTCAATTTTCAGAGAATGTTTATGATTTATTTTTTTTTCCAGGAGCTTGAGGTTTTTCATAATCTCAGCTCCAAATACATTAGATGGCCTGGTTTGAATCAGCGGGCCCAGCATCAGGGCAACTCAGCCCTCTTTGAAACCTCACTATGGCTGCTGAAAATGAGACAGCCCAAAGCACCAGACTTATATATATCGGCTTTTAGTGAGAAGCCCATGAGTATTTGATGTCCTCATTTGAGAAAGGGAAGTGGTATAGAAAAATTGAAATGGAAAGGGGTACAGGCCCAAATGTTTTGGTACAGGAGAGGAACTGAAGCGTAGCCACGCATTGCAGAAGTCTCAGTCTCCACTTGGGCTTTTGCTCAGTCCTGTGCCTCCTCCTAAGCAGAGAGCTGCTCTCCTCCATGGAGCTGGGTCCAAGGCATTGGTTGGAAACTGAGTTTTGAGGCTGGTGGGCTTGGTTCAGTTGAGTAAAAAGACAGAAACCATTCAGAAAAAATATAATCCAGATTTGGGTTTAAATTTTATGTGTATATTTGAGTTTGGGTATGCTGAATTCTCTTTTAGGCAGCTCTCTTTGGCAGTAAGGTTGAAGAATAGTCTCTACTTTATTCTGTCAACCTCTTTTATGGGAAAGTTGAACAAATGTTTACCTTTCACAACATTGCTTATCAAATGTCTACAGAAGGATGGCCCTGCCTCTGAAGGAGGGACCTCTTCTTACTCTCAGTATGCTCTTGGGCAGTCCCAGTGACCTGTTTGGGAAGGAATCATGGAAGGGGAAGTGTAATGTGTAATAAAAGAAATCAAGTATAGTCATCAGCATTGCTTCTGGGAGTGGGCATCCCCTGACTGCCATTCCCAGGATAGAGTAGATTTAACGAGGTTGGGTTAAATAATGAGCTGCTTGAAATGAGAAGCCTTTGCCTCTGATGTAATAAGCACTGCAAGAAAAAACATTCTGCAAGGATCAGACATGTGCAGGATGCAGATTTGTCTCCAGCAGCTCTGACTCTTAAGCTGCTGTGAAAGAGTGTTTCTGCATACAGACCTTGAGAAAAAAGCTCGTGGAAATCAGACTTGTTTTGTCCTGGGAAATGCTGGTATCTCAGGTTATAACCAGAGCCAGCAGCTTGGTCCAGCTTTGCATCTTTGCTTGCATATTTGAGTGACAAAAGCGTGGCTCAGAGCTGGCATTACCCTCGAGCAGCTGCACCTCCCTGCACTTTCTCACTCAGGTGTTGCACTGCTGGATGGCCTCTAACAAAACAGAGCTCAATTTCCACAGAACCCAGATTTTTCCATGTGATACTGGCATCTTTCCTTTGATAACAGGGGCATGATGTGATGGGAACCATGTGTGAAATTGTGCCCAGGGCCCCAGGCAGGGCAGGCAAGGAACTGTGTTGCCCTAACAGGCACCCACAGGAAGGGTGATGGAGCAAGCAGAGTGCTTGCAGAAGTTTCCAGGCACCAACAGCCCACTCTGCCTTCACAGGGATCATCCATCACAGCAGCCACGATGTGTGAGTATTTACCAAGCACAGCTTTGGCTGCTCATCGAGCTCGTGGCTGCAAGTTGGGTCATGGCTTTCTGGTGCTCCCTCCACAAAGGCTCTGTGACCACACGCACTTCAGCCATGGGTGCTCCTTACCCAAGGCAGAGCAACTGAGGACGACCTTTTTTTCCTCTTCCCAAGCTGCCCCTGCACCCTACACAGCCAGACAGCCATGGGGCTGGTTGATTTCCAGCTCCAAGGCCAGCAATGGGTCTGGGGTGCTCTTCACCCATCCCACGGAGACACGCCCTGCAGGAGGTGCTGCTCTAAAACCACTGCTCTTTGCAAAGCATTGCTGTAGACTTTCCTCCACTGCTCTAAAAGCATGAGGCTATTACTGGGGTGAAAATGTCCACCGTCCAGTTGCCAGGAGCAAGTGCTGCTTTCAGCTGGGTTTTGAGCTGTGGATGACTCCCAGAGGGAGCACACAGTGCCCCCTCCCCAGTGACTGCAGCACCCAGTGCTGTGCCTGGCAAGGGCAGGAGCAAGGCAGCTGCACTGCTATTAGAACATCTCATCAGTCTTCAGTCAGGGTGGCTGTGAGACAAGGAAGTGATTAGGAATTGGGAGAGTGAGTGATAAGTCATCTATAAAATGCATTTATTAACCTAAATGTGTCAAGGAAGTTTCCACTGAAAAGAGGAAAATTTATTTATTTTTAACTTGGGATGTTTTAAAAATGGAGAAAAAAACAAACAAAACCAAACAACAAATTTCTTTTTTTTTTTTTTTAATGTAAGCAACATTGCTTATCAAAGCTTCAAAGAACACACGCTTATTTGTTCACCTGCCTCCAGCTTGAAAACAGCTAGCGGTTGTCGTGACACAGGTTGTGACCATGGGGAGAACAAGGTGAAGAGTCTAACTTTCCACAGAAACTCTCTTCCCAGGGATCATTAGGGGCTTTCTACCAGACTAACACCCCTGCACCACTCGGCGTCTGTCTCTTGCCTTCTCTGCCTACACAGTTGCTTGCAGGCAGATGCATTTGCACTGTCTTTGCCTCACACTGGGAGGATATGAGCCAGCTCAGACTGAAAGCCACTTAGCCACAGTCAGCTTGGTTCCCCTCCAGCTGGCTTGGTGTACCAAAAGAGCATGTGTCTGTCGGCAAGGACTGCAGATAAAACCTTGTCGCCGTGGCACAGAGGTATAATATGGGACCCATAGTTCTTCTAGGAAAACGCATCCGGCTCTGGAAGTAGCTCTGATAGACAAGCACTAGTTAATCTTGTGGCCTTGGTAAGACATGGCTGCCCACACTGCTGAAGTTGTCCTCACGTGCAGCAGACGATGTGGCTGAGCGCGGTCTGTGCGTGTGACAGCACCGTGGCAGCAGTGACTCAGTACACTCACGTTTGCCCAAAGCAGGAGGAGGTTGCCTGTATAAGGAGTTCATGGTGGAGAGGAGTGGCTGAGGGGATTGGTGCTGGGTCTGTGCACACTTACATGTTTCAAGCTGCACTTCTGCTTGTTGAAGAAATTATTGCATCTAGTGATGATGCTGCCCCTCATCCTAAATAGTTTGATTCCTTTAGATCTACTTGTGGTGTCTGCACATTGCTGTCTGCAAAGTGATTTGAAACCACATTAGTGTAAATAGACAAACTTGTATTTTTGTGAGCAGAAAGTGTTGTGAGACAAGTGGCTTAGGCAGTGCTCCACAAGTAGCTCAGTGAGCAGAGCTGAGGCAGTGAGATACTCCCGTGGGGAGGTTGTGAAGAGCAGGCAGACTTGCAGTAGCCACTGTTTCACTGCAGGTACACAGCCCCCAGCTTGGACCAGACTGTCGCCCACCATCTCAGTGCTGCAGTACAGATGGCACCTCCATCCCCATGACCTCAGGGAAAGACTTTGGAGAGCAGTAGGGGATGTTTCCTTCCTGTGCCCACACTGCTGGTGGCCGCACTCCACCGTGACCTGATGAGTGTGACTGGCCTTGTGCTCCCAGGTACAACTGCCAGTGTGATCTCTTATGAAAAGGCTGTTGGTTCATTTATCACAGCTAAGCAATCTCTTCCCTAAGAAAAACTATAGGATCTTTAAAACAACAGTGCAAAATGACAGAGCAGACAGCAGTGAACCACGTACCTCCAGGGAGCATGAACAGAAGTGTGAGACTGCTAATAGGAGAGGTGTGCTGCTTTTTGACCACACCGTGTCTGCTGTATAAAACCAAACAAAATGACATCTCCATGTTTTATTTTATTTCTTCTCACTTTAAAATATCCTGGGTGAGAGTCTCTATATCACAGTGTCTCGGTGTATGCGATACTGAAGAAAAACAGTGAGTTCTGAGGTCTGGTGTGTCACGTCAGTGATTTCCCACAGCCAAAATCTGTTAAATTAAAAATCTACATCTGAATGTTCTTAAATTATTTTCTGCTTGAGATCCAAGACTTTAGTTTGGCCATTAGAGGGAGGTTTTTAAGATAGCCCATCTTAAGGGAGAAGGTCCTCTCCTAAACTTCAGAGGTGTTCATAGGTGGGCTCTTTATTTCAGGCCAGTCCTTGTTTAAGATCTCTCTGGACAGGACAAGTGTTTAATTTTTTATCTCTTATGAGAAGAAAAAGCAGTAACTTCCACAATGGCATGATTTTTTTTCCCCTGCATCAGACTTTATTCTGTATAACACAACTGAAGTAAATCAGCTTTCCACTTTCCGTGGCAATCAGGACCTGCTGCCTCCCACACAGGAGCAGGTGCCTGGCGGTCCCTGTCCAACATGCAGGATGCCTCTGCATGGCCATTGCCACTGCTCTTCCTCCTGCAGCAGCTGTGCACCGTACAAAGTGCATGTGGGAGAGGGGTTGTGCTCCTTCTGTAGAGGTCAGGACTGTGCAGACATGACCACTGCCAGGGTATTAGGGCTACCAGGGCTGAACCCTTGCTTCAGTCACAAATCTGTGAGGAATTAAAGCTTTCTTCCAGTCCAGTGCAGCAATTTACCATGAAAACAAGAAAAGAGGATGAACCACAAAGTTGCAAATGCTGGAGCCAATTCCTGTTGTACCCCTTGCAAATTCATTCCTTCCTCAAGCAGCAGAAAATACTGCAGCTCTTCCACTCCCTCTGACAAACTCCAATCAGTTTTATAAGCAAATATCAAAACCAAATAAAAATATTTTGGAGTTTCTGAAATGTTGATTTACTTCATGTTCCAGCCATAAAGGAAATAAAGGGCTAGAGAGCAAAACTGTTTTTACAATCTTGTCTAAAATGGGAAAAGGAATCATGGCAACCTGAATGTTTATAGATAAACTTTGCCTCTAGTTGTAGGTTTATGCCTGGCTACCATGTTACTTTACAGGTGTTAATTTCTGTCAGTATTAGATGCATGGTTGCTGTTGGTCCTCTGTGGGCCTCTTTGTCCAACCTTGAAGAGACCAAGAGAGACCTTCCCTAGGTTTGGAGTCGCTGTTGTCAGTCCTGCTGGAGGTGGAGTCCCTCTGGAGCACTCGGCTGCACCCCTGCTGCATAGCTCTTGGCTTAGGTCTCTTTTGGGCCACAAGTTATGACCTTGACACATCATTAATACTTTTCTATGTGTTTCATTTTTTCTTTCTTCCTCTCTTCCTTCCCCCCCCCCCCAAAAAAAAAACAAACACTGCTTGAAAAAAAAAGTCTGTGGGGGTGTTGTAACCAGAGAGGCCAGTGCTTTCATTATGTGGTGCTGATGGTATGTGTTGCATGCTCTGGGTTGTCATGTGTGAATATTCAGAAGAGGTTAGTGTGGAGGGTCTTGGAGGAGGTACCAAAACTGAGGCCTTCCACACCTGCACTGCCTGCCTCCTCGGAAATGTCAGGAAATGGTCCCATCGGCTGTGCTTGTTTTTCCTTCTGGGAGGAAGTACTTTGAGCGAACAAGGTTGCAAAGAAAGGTGGCAGATGCCCCATTGCTGGAAACATCCAGGGCTGTTGGACAAGGCTCTGAACAATCTGATCTAGTTGAAGATGTTCCTGCTCGTTACAGGAGGGTTGGACTAAAGGACCTTGAAAAGGTCTCTTCCAACCCAAACTATTCTATGAGTCTATGAATATGTGGTATGGATGACCACAGACTTAGGGCCTTGGAGAGAGGTAGGGAACTTAGCTGTTTATCTGTCAGTGTAGACACATTTATTTACATTTTAAGCCAGAATTATATTGGTGGACTACAAACAAAAGGGGGAAAAATTGGATTAGTCTTCTGGATTCAGTGGCTACACTAGAAGAATTCAGCAAGAGGAAAGGAGGAGGAAGTGACTTATTCCTCCTGAAAAGGCAGTGCAGTGAAATATAGTGTGAAGTTCAGCAGTGGTAAATATAGCTAAATCAATTGAGTTTAGTTCATATCCTGAGAGCCATAAATGTACACAGGTGAAATTTTATGAGCTTTTAAAAAGAACTTTATGAGCTTAGAGGGAGAAGCAGTATAATTTGAAACCAGCAATGGAAAAATAATGTAATATGGATTGTGGCATACCTGGAAAAACCTGTTAACTTACCCTACAGAAGGACCATAAAACCCAAGCAAGGGGAAGAGACCTAGGGACCTCTTTTATTCTTTTCCAGGACCTCTATCCAGTCTTCTTTCGAAGCTCTAGCATCCATTGAAATTACTCTCTGGGCGGTCCAAGAGTCTAAAGGACTCAAGGGGGAAAGTTCTCAAAAGAGAAAAAGTAAAAAAAGAGGGAAATGTGCAAGTCTTTGGTAGAGTCTGCTTGTTCTCCATCACTGCACCCTCTGGTTTTCCTCCTGGAGACTAGAGGTTGTCCCGCTGCACACTTGATAAGAAGCAAGGTTCTAAGACATGTAAAGATGCCTGGTCTTGTCTACTTGGTATAAGAAGAGTGGCCTGTAGCCTTACCTGAGGCTATTGAATAGCAAAATATGCTGTCTACAGATGCTTTTCTTTTGTGTGTGGCCTTAAGAGCAGAGGACTGATAGCAGCAGAGGAAGGCTTAGAGTTGTGCAGACTTCCTCATGTAACTCTGGCATTTAAGAGACCAGGACAGATGTTCCCCTTACCCCTCCTGTGTGCCTGCTGAGCTCTGCTAACACCTGGAGCTCTCAGTGATAGCTACTTCTATAAGCTGTGTTTCTGCAGAGGGTATCAGTTCCTTAGGATCACAGGGCAAGCTGAGGAAGTTTTTGGGCAGGAGAGCTCACTTGTAGCTTAGCTCGATGACAGGCTGGTCAGCAGTACCAATAAACTTCTGTTCAGCCACAGTGAGATAGGGCTGAGAGCTATCCTAATAATTGCCAAACCAACTGATCCCCATTTCCACAAGTTCGAATAACCCGGCATTATGGGTGAGTGGGATGTTATGTGAGTGGGTTGCTTTGATCTGGTGAAGTCTTGCTTGCTCCTGGCAGCACTTCCTTAGACCTCTTACTCTTTTGAGTGTGGTAAGACAGACTGTGCCCTAGAGAGCTGCACATCAAAGGAAAAGCCTTTGTGAGTAACCAACCCAGTCTGGTTCAAAATCAGATGTCTAGGAGTGAACTTTCAGCAGATAGCTAGATCTAAAGCAGTAATTAAGGCAAGGGCCTATTGTTGACCTTTTCTCACAGGCAAGACTTTATACTAGTACAGGAGTAGCCATCCAGAACTGCATTTGAGACACAGTCTTCTGAAGCAAAGGCTTTATTCCAAATAAAACATTTCCCCCATGTCAGTAATCAGATCTGGCTTTGATAGAAAAATCATCAACAGGATCCTCGTATGGTGCTAATATCTTAGCTTTTCCTTCTGCAGTTGTGTTTGGTTAAATATATATATATATACACACATGTATTTAAAGCTCCTCTTGTTAATGTACCAAGTATGTGTAGGCAATTAACAGAAGATTGTGTTTGATTACGCCTTACAAGAAAGTCTCCAGAGAAGTTAGTGTTCATTACTCAGTGAGCAGCCCTTTCAGCTATGAATGGTGACCTTGGCAGAAGGTCCTGGAGACCACGGAATTAATTGAGAAAGTTTTAATAAAGGCTGGTGCATGGAAAAAAAAAATAAATCTATATGACTAGTGCATTGTTGGCTGGTGACGATACATTTGGCAGATACCTATCCCGTTACAAATTCAGATACTGTGTTCATTGCCTCACTGCGCTTTCAGGGTAGATTTGATGACATACTAGAGAAAGACAGCTTTGTAATATGTTCTTTGTTTCATTCTGAAAGATGTTTTGCAGTTTGACAAAGTGTAGGATCGCTTAATCGGAGTCTGTTGTATCTAGCCAGATGCTTTCTTGGAACAGCATTTTTCCATGGCATCATAGTTGCAGAAGTGCTTGTGAGCACATTCACTAGCTCATGTGGCCTAAATGAGTTTTCTTAAAGAAAAAAGTAGCCTTATGTGTTGATTCCATTTGCTGTTGTTCCTTCACTCACAGCTTGTTACTTGCGAACGCTCCAAAACTCTCCATGTCTTTTAATTTATTGAGCCTACATAAGCAGGCAGAGGACAAATGTTAGCATGGATGTAACTTCCTAAGCAGGCATGGTTAAACTTGAGGAAGGGCTTGAAGCTCCTTAGATAACACTATGGAAGTACAAATGGCTAGGACACACAAATAGTTTACTTGGGGTGTCTTTATGCAGCGATCACATCATGTCCCAGTAAATGAAGTGATGTGTGTTATCAGGCACTGATTTCCCCTAAAGTGACAGTACACTCACTGAAAATAAAGACTGAAAGGAGCCTTTGTGCTCTAACTTTCTCTGAATCAGAATACATTGAAAGGACTGCAGCATTATCTCTCCTTGTGAAGCAGTTACATCAATATTTTTCAGAGATCCTGGCCTCTGTAATTACAGGACTGTGTCATCTTGAAACATGTGGACCATGACTGTGGGGAACACTGAGCATCCCTAGAGGAGCTGAGGTTTTAATCAAAGCCCATTGAAGTATTTGGGACTCTTTGTACTGACTTGGATGGGTTTTAAATTGAGCTCTTGAAATCCAGCAAATTTAGGTAAATAGTCGTGAGTAACAAAATGTTTCTCAAAAACTCATTTTGTCATCAACAGGAAAAACGCACTGCAGATGCTCAAGATGCACAATTCAAGCAATTAAAGCAGTTGGTGTTTGTTGGTTTTTTTGAACAGAGAAAACCTTTTTCTCAAAAATACTGAAACTTTGAGGGTTCTATCAACTTCAAGCAAAGCTCTCCTCACTTTTCCACCTTTCTTCTGACTGAAAAGTACTTTCTTGTTACTATTTAAGGTAAAATGAGATATACTGTTAGCACAGTGAAGGAAGATCTACTCCAAAGGGGATAAAAACCTGAAAATATGGGCTAGACTGGAAGCCAGGATATAACTGGCAAGCAAGCAGCCTGCTCCTATAATGTGGGTTAAAAGTTATCCTGTGTGGTTGGGCTTTTATGCTTACTTTTTTTAGTGTTCTCCTCAAACAACACCGATGAGCTAGAGAGGAGCCAAAAGATCCTGCCTGAACACCTGCGAACTTTGGATCTGGAAGCAAGTGGGGGTCTTGGTGCCAGCTCTCTGTTGGTGTGATGGATGAGACCACAGCCGGGTCTGCCTGGTTTTCAGGGGCTTGGGGCTGAGCCTGGCGCTGAACTTTGCCTTTTAGGAAAGGTCAGCTCTTTCCTGCCGTCCCACCACGTGCCAAGTGGTGGGATGAGCCAGGCGACGGGGACAAAGCGTCACACAGCACAATGAAGAGTGTTAATATGAGTAATTATTGCAGTATGTCACTGCACTATTTTAAGGCTGCTCGCTGCATGCCAAAGAGTGCTCTGGGCAGGGTTTTCATTGCAAAATCCTGCCAAAACACTTCCTGAGGGGATCGTGATAAATATAGATAGCAGAGAGCCAGTCTGAATCCACTGCAGCGAATAGCAACAGTGCACATGCCTTAGGGTCCTCAAGGCTCATAAAGCAGACGATACTCGAGTTGGCTGAGGTCCCTGAATAATTCAGCTGACTCCAGTGAGGGATTTTCAGGTAGCCTTTTGATACGGTATATTAGACATGCTCAGGAATAGGCTCCCAGCTCCCCCTATCAGTGCTGTGGGGGTCACCTTTATTTCTGGCCCTTGATTAACCATGATGGATCCCTGTCAGACGTTTTGGGACAACCACTTTTCTCTTTTGTTACGCAGCTTCATTGTTGACCATCTGTATAACATTGCTCTTTGCATCATGTCATGGCAGACAAGAAATAAAGAACAAAGGAAAAATGTCTGGCTGTTTTTAAACTCCCCCTTTACAGCATGACCTTTCCTGATTGCACATGCCTGCGAGCAGCACTGCCACTAGTTTTGCAGGCAGCTTTTATGTTCTCCTCGCTGTCCCTGGGGTGCTAGAAGCACCTAACCCCGCTGTTGTATCTGTAGTGTTGTCTAAGGACTCCTGAACGACCCTGACTGTTCACCTCCCAAGGCTGCCAGACCTTGATTTTCTATTCAGGCAGTGCAAAGCAGTGACTGCATTAAAGCCCCTGTGCTGTGGGGGTCTGAGCAGGGTCACTTCCCATAGACCTGTTGGTCTAGTAGCCCTGATGCTGATGCAGTAGGGACCGCTGTAAACCAGCTACCTCATGCATGCAGCAAAGACTGTGATGGATTTGGCCTCTCTGAGGATAGTGGTAGCATTCCAAAGCAAAATGGCATACCTCAGGGGATGGCTGTGCATTTCCTAAAAGCTGATTTTCACCACCAGTCCTGCTGGACAAGACTCAATGCTGCAAGGCCGGGGGGTGTTTTGTGTCTCAGTGGGTAGTGGAGTTGAGGCACAGAAGTGTCCCCATAGAGATATGGAATTGAAGACATGATGCAGACTGCTTCTGCCTGGAAGCCTGTAGTCCCTCCTCTGTCTCTTGGGGGCTGGTGTAACTTGTTTCCTGTGTCATTGTCAGCTGTGGCTGTTGCCAGAATGGGAGATTGGTGTTTTATGTACTTGTCCTGGATTTCTGCTCCTGTTTGGCAGCAGTGGAATGCCTGCTGACCCCCATCCTGCTCCAGACTTACTGACTGAGGCTGTTGTGGAGTCTAATTTTAGGAGGTCTTTTGCATATCTTCAGTTGCATATTGATTTACTTTGAAACTTTCTCACCTCTATGTCTGATAGACTCCTCCATAGAATGTACCTCCAAGCGAGACCTTTGTGTCCTCTCCCCATCCTGGCCTCATAAGTTCCTGCAGCTCTTCTCCCAGCAGAAACCAAGGAGCTTGCTCAACAGATGAAGTCATGAGGAGCGATGGGGAAAGCTAACAAAGGGCCCCATTCCTCCCACAAGCCAAAAGCCCTGTCCATTCAGGGACTGCAAAATGCCCCTTCTGTAACAATTCCCTGATGTATTTTCCCTTCTCACCTAATTTCCCTTCATGTCCTCGCTCCAGGGCAGACCATGTGGGATCCTTTCTGCCTTTCATCTTCTCCCAGTCCAACCAGACACGTGCACAGAGCTCTCCCTGGAACTCGCATAGGGAAGGGAAATGTTGCAGTGAGTTAAACGTCCCATAGCTTCCAATGAGTGCATTGTGTGTTTCACGTGCTTTTCCAGAAGATACCTCTGTGCTTTGAAACGAATACTGCCATGATGGCTCTAAATGCTTGAGGGGAAGTAAAACACCATTCAGCTCACTGAGTAATAGTGCATAAGCAGTAAATGAACTTTGATGTCTAGATCCCACAGCTCTGTGGGATCCCATAGCTGCACAAAGACGGAAACCTTTTTTTTTTTTCCTTTAGGGGTAAGGCTATCATAAATTCGTAATTGTCCACACTAGATAAGGGGGGGGGGGTGTGTTATGTGGTTACTGGTATTTGTTTTTTATTATTTGTGACAAGCAACCTGGATCAAAGTTAAAGGCCATTCTCTTATCTCCTGTAAAATTACATGGATGAAACAACCCCAAAACTGTCTTATTAAAGTATGAGAGATGATAATTTGCTCATAAGTTTCTTACAGGGCGATGCAGACAGGATATCTGATAATAAGTCTGAAAATGCAGGAAAGGGTGTTATAGTAAGGTGAGGCCTCTTTGTAGCATCTGCATTGCTTTGGTTGTAAAGAATAACAAGTGACTTTGCAGTAGGGAAAACGTCTACTCCAGCAGTTTTGTTCCTCACAGAGAACTCCCTGTACCTGCTGGGACGGCTGGATCAGTTGACTGCTACCTACTCTATTTAATCATGTGTTTTTGTGAGTGCCGAGAGCTGGAAAACAGGAATAACAACATGTTTAGAGGTCTGATCCTTTCTCATGACCCACAAGGACTGTTTCCACCACTCATTCCAAAAGGGAGAGTTGCAGGTAGTGGAAGTGGAAAAAGTTATGAGGAAAGATAGGTGTGAAGATTTGATTTGGACATGTTGACCTGAGCTAAAAACAACAATTATTTCCACTTCCCGCCCTGATTGTCCCACTCTCATTGTTCCCACCCTCAGCAGACCGACCTGTGGTTGCACGTGAAGACGTGCTTTTGATACTTCTCTGTAATGCGCAGAAGACAAGCCATGTGGGAAGGGAAGATCTGGGGTTCCCACCTTTTCTTCAGTCAAATCATCTCCTCTTCTCTTAGCTCCCTTCTCCTCTCTGTGCTTCAAAGGAGCTGTTTAAAAAAATAATGCATTATTCCAGGCCTCAAAAGTTACCACCTCTTAGCCACAACTATAAAAGGGAGACCAACTGTGGCAGAGGGCATACACCAAATAAAAGTGCTGGCAGAGTAGGTCCTAGGACCTGTTATAACAGTGTAATTCCTATTTAATTTCCATTTTATCCCTTGGTTTCACGCAACCAGACTAATGCAGGTAGGGACCAGGTCTCAGGTACAAAGAAATGATGTTGGTGAGAAACCCTGGCTGTTGCCACAGGATGCTGGTGACCTTCAGACTTGCGTAGCTGTTCGACCTGTGGCCATCTGAGACTGAGAATAAAACCTTCTTGAATAGAAAATTCCAATAATTGACCTCATCAGGACAAAATTCTTATTTGGGGGGGGGGAGAAAAAAAAAGCCCAGCAATAAAGAGCTGTAATTGGGAAGCACAACCTTGAACTGTGACCAAATGGGAATTGGGAAAACCTGGAAGTTATAAATGAATGTCACAGTCTTCCCTTATACAAAATTTAGTGTTGCCCCCAGAGACTGGTGATTTGTCTTTACTTCACAAAGCTTACAGCAGCAGACCTCAGCACTGCGTTCTTGACCATTTTGATTTGTGGAGTCTACAGATTTCCCAGCAAAACTGCTCCCATAGTGAATCCAAGCCTCCTGCCAGCATACCCACGTCTGTCTTATGCTGGACCCCTGGAGCTCCTCCAAGACCCGTGGGGACCTGCAAGCAACAGTGTGAACAGCTGTGTCCTCCTGCTCTGAAGCAGCATCCCAGTTTGAGGTTTCTTTTGTAACCTGTATAGACTGCATGGAACTTTGAATTATATTGGAAAAGGTGGTGCTCTGCCTCCATCATCACCTGCCTAGGAAAGCAATATATTGCTTAAGAGCAGCAAGCAGGGAAGCAACAGCTGCTGTCACAGTTCAGCATCCTTAAAACTCATGAGTTTTAAGGGGCAGAGAGCTCCTCCCCAAGTGAGTACAAACTATGCCTGAAATGTCTTTTTTTTTTTTTTTTTTAATTAAAAAATAGTGCTCTGATCTGCTTTTGCCGCAGCACAGATTCCCTACAGTCTGGGCAGTTTCTATCCAACTGAAACACATGTTCAGCAACGAGAACCTCCCTCGTCAGTTATTTAAGCAAAACGCTCTGTGTGGGAGCTGACTTGGTGCAGACAAGCCTGGAGCTTGTCTGAGAGATTGGGGTCCATTTGCCAAGTCGTGTGACCTCCAGGCAATGACACTGGCTTGGTCACAGCTACTCATTTCTTTGCACCACGCTGACACAGAGCCGAGCACAGCACAGGAGAGCTTCCCCAAAGCCACGTAGCTCATGCTGCTGGCCATGACAACTAGTTTGAAACCCCACACATGGCCAGTTTAACCAAGACCCTTCTTGTCTGAGAGTGCTGGTGACCGAGAACTAGGCTGAGCTCCCGTGGAAATCGCGCCAGTGACTTGCTGCGGTTCTTGGCCAAATGATGTAACTTCTCAGCAATTTGGTTTCCCCAATTGTAAAACTTAACTAAAAACTTCAAGGTGTTGTCTGACAAAGAGCTATAAAAGTCTGGGGAACTTTGATCCAACAACACGGGATAACCCACTTCAGCTGGCTATACTGCATTTTAAGGTTTAGTCAATATTTGTATACCTAGAGGAACATGTTAAATGCTGTGTACACACTATGAAGTTTTACCTGCTTTTTTTTCTTACTTATAATTCTTTAGATTTTTTTTCTTCCCTCCTCTCTTTTCTTTTCTCCTCTCCCATTTTGCATAGTAGTACGCATAGAGAAGGTATAGGAAGTGCAGAAGAGTAGCAGCAGGGCAGGTGAATAATTTTAGCTTTTCATCTACTGGGGTGATCCTCGTGAAGTTCATGTGCAAGCACCAATTCCCTAAACCTTGGTAAATTTGAGAGTTCAGGTTTCTGTTTGACTCTTAGGACTGCACAGTTACCTAATGAGGAAACTGATTCAGGAATTATTGCTCTTAGAAATGTGCTCTTTGCAATTACCTTTGAAACCAAAGTCTGCAAGTGGTGGGTAACTTTTGTCTCTTCCTCAATCTCAATACAGAAAATCATTGTCAAGAGTCATACCAACAACCAAACCCCAGATGAACCTACAGCTCCTGCCCTGTTCTGTTTGAAGGTTTCACTTCTTTCGATCCCTCTGGAACAACAGCCTGGCTACAGTCCACATGTTTTTCTCTACAGCAACAGAAACTGGTGAACACTTTGTTCAGCACAGTGATGATGAAGGTCATAGTCGAAGCAAATCTGGCTTTGTCCATTGTGGAAGCACCAGCCAGGGGTGAGTTTCCTCAGAGGGGTGGGAGGGAAATGGCAGCACAAAACAGTGTTTGAACCTGGATAACTATGGCAGTCCTGCCAGTGCAGTGTTCAGCTCCATGGGTACCACTGCTTTGTGGAAACTACAAAGGCCATGCTTCCAGACAGATGGGCATCTTCCCAGTCATTAGGTAAGTAACCTTGCTGGCATCCTTTAGAGACTGAGAGAAGGACACAGCCCCAGACACATACCCCAGCACACACAGCATTCGATAGAGCAGAGATTCTGCCAGGAAGTTCCTCAGTGGTACCAACTTGCATACCTGAAGCTAAGTGCCTGCACCTGTATTGAAGGACTCTCTAGTCAATCAGCAGCCTGTTCATCAGAAGCTCTGAGTGCCCATAATTTTTATTGTCTTCAGTAAGATATAAGTGTTCCTAAAAGGAAGCAAAAGAAGTCAGAAAAGAACGATGTAATGCACACACCCATAGAATAGTAGAAGATGTTCAGCTGGAAGAGACCTTTAAAGGTCACTAATTCCATCCTTCCTGCAAAAAGCAGGAACATCTTCAACTAAACCAGGTTCCTCAGAGCTCTGTCCAATCTGTCCTTGAATGTTCCCAGGGATGGGGCATCTCCCACCTCTCTGGGCAATCTGTTCAAGTGGTTCACCATTCTCATTGTAAAAATTTTCCTTATATCTAATCTAAAGTGACCCTCTTTTAGTTTAAAACCATTACCCCTCATTATATTGAAACAAGCCCTGCTAAAAAGTCTGTCCCCATCTTTCTTGTAAGCCCTCTTTAGGTACTAGAAGTTGCTATAAGGTCTCTACAGAGCCTTCTCTTCTTCAGGCTGAACAACCCCAACTCTCTCAGCCTGTCTTCATAGCAGAGGTGCTCCAACCCTCTGATCACCTTTGTGGCCTCCTCTGGACTCACTCCAACATGTCCATGTCCTTCTTACATTGTGGGCCCCAAAGCTGGGTGCATCGCTCCAAGTGGGATCTCACCAGAGTGGAGAAGAGGGAGAGAATCATACCCCCTGACCTGCTGGCCATGCTGCTTTTGATGCAACCCAGGATGCAATTGGTTTTCAGGTCTGGGAGCGCACATTGCTGGCTCATGTCCAGTTTTTCATCCATCAGAACCCACAAGTCCCTCTTGACAGGGCAGCTCTCAATCCCTTCATCCCCTAGACTGTATTGATACTGGGGATTGCCCTGACCCTGATGCAGGACCCTGGTCATCCTACAGGCCAGAGTACAGGCCTTGAGTGACTCTGCAGCTCTTGTAGTTTGAGTGAGGCCAAAGCTCACTGCCTACAGATGTAAATGGTTGGGATTCTGGTTGAGTATGCTCTCATTGCACCCTGGCAGCCTGCTCCAGCTACAGACATGTATTGATTCTTGTGGTCAAGGGCTTTGCCTTTTCTTAATGGATTTTGGTAGAAAAATCTGCAATGTTTCTTCTACTCACAATAGATTTTCCTGGTACAGTCAGGCTGTTCCACTGCCATTTTGCATAGTTGCATGCATTGGTTTGAGCTTGACATTAGGTGCATTTTTGGATTTCTTTTCTTCAGCTGTGCTTTTCCCTTCTGTTGGTAGGTTATCGCATTTCTTCACCCTCTGCCATGAGCTCTGCCTTCTGCAGTCTGGTCCTTGCCTAATCAAGGGAGACAGCTTTCCTGTTGTTACTGTTGAAGCTCAATAAATAGCATATCCATTTCTCCATTTATCTGCCTTTTGAAATCCAGCCTGCAATGCCAGCAATAATTATTCTGTTTCTATATTTAGAGATCATCAGCACCTCATGAATATCAAATTGTACTGTTATTATCTCTGTACAATATGGGCCAGTCTCCTATCAGTGTAAACATTTATAACAGTTATTATCAGTAGGACTGCCAGAGATCCCAAAATAGACAAGGCTGAACAGGAGTCTGTCATTATTTGTTTACTGGGGAAGGCAGGGAGAGAGGCAGAAGAGTCAGCTGAAGGTCTGATATCACAGACCCCATCTAGCACCAGTGTGGGAATGTTGGTACACAGGGAACTGTACCGGGTAGGACAATTAGAAGCTAGTGTGGAGAGTTTGCTGAGCCCAAGCACCATCTTAAATCCTTGGAATTAGGTTGCCATCTGCATAGACATCCTACCCCACAAGAAAAGTCCTCTGAACACTTCCTCAGGGTATGTTTTTAGTATCTACATTTGTCCAGGAGAAGGTGATGTTTAGAGCTTCAGTCTGACTGGCTCGGTAAATAATACAAACTTAATTTCCAAATTATGGATTCAAACAATTTTGCTGTCAGTATTAGCTTGCCAAGGGGAAATGGTTGATCTCTCTTCTGTGCCAAGGAATGGCTGCATCTGAAGGCATTTGGCTGCCCCCAGACAGTGCTTGCTGTTAGCTTGAAATAAAATTCTGCTCTGAGCTCAGGAAAATGGCAGGATGCACAGACAGGAGGGTGGTAAGAGGCTGCTGCTAAATGTTAAGGGCATGGGTGAATGCCAATGGGTTTTTGCACTCACTTACTTGTTTGTTTTTTGTTTTGATGGACATGCCACACTGCATTGAGAAGGATCGATCCACACCTCTGTCAAACAGCTGAAGCTCAGTGGATCTGGTTGTCTCCTAAGAGACCTTTCCCCCCTCCCTGAATCTCCAGCTGAGGAGGCTTCCAGGGAATGGTCACTCCCCATCACCGTCTTTCAGAGCTGTCAAGATGCTTCAGCAGCTCAGCTCTTGTCATGGTTTTCCAGCCTTTGTGTGCTCTGATGTGGCCCCAGTCATGCATACTGTTTTCCCTGCAGATCCATGCCTCCCCACCACAAGGGCTTTACTACCACCAATGACTGCAATGCTTAACTGAATTACCTTCTCCTTTCCCTCACTTTTCCTGAGAATTATTGCTCTTAAGTGTCTACCTTGAGGCTCTATGGCCACCTGGGCATGGCAAGGCAGAGCCACCTCCTGGCAGGACAGTAAGGAAAGCTCCTGATCTGCTGGCCCAGCACTTGCCTCTGCACAAACATTTTCCCACTATCAATGGTATGTCCCCAGACTGAGAGAGCAGAGTTACAGCTCAGTACCCAGCCCTTTCCACTCATAAAGGGCATATCTGTGTTTCATAACAGTTGTTTTGTATATAAAATGGGGGTGCTAAAGGTAAGAGAAAATTATTGGCACTTGGAAGGAGTCAGGCAGGAGAGTGACCGTATGACTCAAGACTTGGCAGGTGAGATGAGCTTCTTGGAGATGGGGCTGGTGGCACTGAGGGACAACAGGAAAATGGTAAAACCTTGTGAACACAGCTGATGCTGTGCAACTGCAGGTCCTGCTATCCCACAGTATTTTACCCCAAGACATTGTTATATACACACCCAAGCACACCCTTTAGTTTGTAGCTGAAAACATTTAATAACATCAAAACCAGGCCCCAGAATCATATTTTCTGCCCTGAATAGAAAAAGTTAATAAATAAAGCTTGCTTCTTATCAATTCCTCATCCCTGAAAGTGCTGTAATACGCCACTCAACAGTTTCTGTCCTAGCTAATTTCTAGAATCAGCTCTCTTTTCAGAGAAACTGCTGCCAGAAGAGGACATGACTAAGCAAGAGAGGAAGCTCAACTGTAGCAAAATGCGAGTGAAACAGAAAATAATCACTGAGTAAACTAGTAGTTGTCGGTTCAGCAGGAGAAACAAATCTAGATCATTCTCTGCAGCTTTGGAGAGACTTTGCTGGCTCTTGCACAGCTGGCCTGGAGAGGCAAACAATGCACAAAACAGGAGTCAAAGGCTCCAGGGCTGTGCACGGCACCCAGCACTTTCATCTCTTGCACAAGGGGACGTGTCCTTCCGACAAGAGAACTCTTGTACATATGTTTATGCTGTGAGAATGCTGTCTATGTTTGGTTTGGAAAAGCTATGCTTGCTTAACAAAACCTGAATTTATCCCTGTAATCCTTCCCTGCATTTCCATTGCCAGATTGGAGCAGCCTGTGGAAAAAATTCCGGTCTATTTTCAGAAATAGATAAAAGCATTCAGATTACAGAGTGCAAATCTCATCTTGAAACGGCTGGAAAAATCCATTCAGCGCCACTGTCACTGACCCTCACGACCTCTCCAAGTAATGAATTTCAGTTGCCTGTGCCTCTCCCCCACGCTGCCTCCTTCTCCTCCTGCCGCCACTGAGGGAACTGTCCCTGCTCCCAGCATCTGCAAAATGTCAGCCTTGAGTCCCACTGTTTATCCCACAGGGAGCAGGGAGGGAAGCGTTATGTAAAAGAGTGGAGTTTGTGGAAATTATAATTGATCTCACTGCTCAAAACTGTTTGTGGGATCTTTTTAGTCCTGCGTTCGTGGGGCTCACAAATTTCAGCAGAGCACTGGTGTGCTGAGGAAGAAGGGCTCTTTACCACAAAAGTAAAAGTGCCAGGAATCTGCCTCACTGT
Organism: Chiroxiphia lanceolata; assembly: GCF_009829145.1. Taxonomy (NCBI): domain Eukaryota; kingdom Metazoa; phylum Chordata; class Aves; order Passeriformes; family Pipridae; genus Chiroxiphia; species Chiroxiphia lanceolata. The sequence goes on from NC_045639.1 coordinate 16,245,388, forward strand.
CCACACTCATCTCAGGGCCCTGCTCTCTGCTGTGCCTGGAGATGGGTACGGTGTCATCCCCTCCACTCCTGGGAGCTCCCAAAGCAAATGAGCCTTTAGCATCACTTATTAGTTCATGAGATTGAAGATTCGCTGGAGGAGATTACTGCTCATTTAGAGGGATTGTGTGCTCTAGGTAGCCCCTGAGGCTTGATGAATTCCCGCTCATGATGGATTAGATGCCCTGTTAGCAAGCAAAATATTAAAGACAATGGCAGCAAGCTTACATCTCGCTCATATTTTGCTTATGGATTACAGGGTGAGTCTTCGTAATTAATACCAAGGAAGAAGGCGTCCAGATGGACTGTGGCTTTTGAAAGATTAACCTTGACGGAATTTCTTTTTTTAATTTAAAATTTTTTTTCCCTTTCTGTGATGTTCAGAGCAGACCTGGGAAGCTGATAGCTTTGTGCCTTGCTCACCAAGTGTCTAACAGAAATCCTGTGGTCCTCCCTTGGGATTCACACAGCTGACAATCACCACACTTGTGTTTCCTCTGACAAAACTAGGCTGAATCCTGGGAGGTTCTGAACAAACCATTTTCAGAGCTGAGGATGCTTCAGATGTCTTTTCTTCTGTTTCAGGATGATGAGTAAGATATTAAAATCTAAAGGAGAAGTGTGTGGCAAAAAAGGTGTTGGAGATATCACTGACTCTGATGATAAGCACATGGTTCAGGGCGATAACGCTTGTGGATGTTGCTACTAGCACTGCTAACCTGCCAGGACCTGGGGGAATTGTCTCACTTCACTAGGAAACTTATAAATATATCCATCTTGCAACAGTGATGAGAGGATTAATTATTATCTATCTAGTGTGGATAGACAGAAGCACAGAACTTAGCACACTACTAGGGAAATGTGTGAAGAGGGGACAAGGTATACCTGCAGCTCATGACTACACCCATGGGATATTTGGTTCTTAAATGACTTCAAAACACTTTGAGATCTTTGACTGCAAGGTGGCAGGTACGATATAAGTACACATTATGCATCTATTGCATGTGCATGTTCAGAGCTGGACTTATGTTTGTGTACACACACGTGTGTGGGTACTTGCATGCATGTCCTCTGAAGCCCAAACACTGCTCAACTGAACACAGAAGTGAAGAACACTGGACAGTGTATATGTGTGTGTGTATATATATATATACATACGTATACATTGTATATTGAGTGAAAGCGCCAAAATACACTGGAAAGTACAACACACATATTACAGCCTGCCTAAAGTCTGATGCTAGGATCAGAATTTGTTTTATCCCACTGCCTTACTTTCAAAGCCTAGAGAAATACTCACATTAGCCAAAATAATCTGACTCTTGAGCTTGGTTTGGTATTTTCCACAATTTTCAACCAGCTGTCAAGTGAAACTTTCAGCAATTGTAAATGGCTGTTGAAATTTTTAAAAATGCTCAAATGACACCATTTGAAAAAAACATAAAATGGCTCTTCTTTTAAGATATTATAAACATTTTTTATCATCTCTAAAAAAGCCTATATTGTTTTTTGAAAATAGCATATCTGAAGAAAAGGATATAACTTCATTATTTCAGATAATGGTGCAAAACAAGGATACCACAGGAAAGGCCAACTTTTTCCTATAAAGGTTAATGAATTTAATACCCCTTAAAGTAGTCACGAAGTGATACGTATTGATTCAAGGTTCCTGGATCTATATATGTGGAACACATAAGCCTGAACTGTATCAGTATATAAAAATGAAGGTTTTCACTAGGAAGTAGAACCAAATTGCAAGTTATAACAAATTTGTTTTAAATATCTTCAGAAGGTCTGGAGGTGTCTCATTGCAATTGTGAGTTTGAGAACTGTAACAATGCCTTCTCCAAGTGAACCTAACCTGTTAAGAGAAAATGAATGTGGAAATCCAGAAAAAGATTCAACTCTGACCCATTTGGAAGACAAAATAAGCCTGTGATATCCTGTTCATTCACCAGGGAGTTGTACTTATCATTGAATTGTTATAGCTAGCCAGAATACAGGTATTTATATATTCTGTATGATCCAAGTGCTTAAAATTGCTTTCAACTGTTGACTTCAGTGGAGATGAATGAAAGAAATTAATAGGACCACTGCAACCCAGGCTCTTCCCACACTGTGTAATGACCTCAGGAATATCTCTTGTGTACATCATTCCCATCCGTTCCAGGAGTTCCTAGGGCATTGTGCAAACCCCGTAGCAGAGAGGTCACCACAGCTACCACTGCCAAGCTCCCCCCCCCACCTGCTCCCAGCTGATGGCTGCTCCACAGGAAAACAGCTACACGGCACAGGCAGCTCGTAGGACCATTTGGATGGGTGCCTTCCGGAAAAATGAGGCGGGGGGAGGGAGGGGGGGAGAAAAGAGAGAAAAGAACAGAACTAAAATGAAATGCATGAATATGTGTGGGAAAGACGAGTCCTGTTCCTTGCTGAAGCTGTCCAGGCAGACTCTCTTACCTCTGTCCACGTCACACGGTGTGTTTGGACAGGCAGGAGGACAGCTGGATATGTTATCCAAACACCAAATAATGATCTTCACTGCTCCACTGTGACACTGACCAGCCAACACAAGTTCCCTGGGCACCATCCACATGTGATGTAGGCAGAGATGAACGAATCTTCCTGGACAAATGCCCATGGACAATTTGTGTTGCCTCTTTGCTGCTGTTTGGACTATCACTCTCTTTTCCATGTAAGTCTCCTCCTTCAGTCCTGACTCCTGTCCTGCTGTTTCTTGCTCTGCATTCATAGCTATGTATTGTTTCAACAGGGGATTTCACAACAGGAGAAAGCACCTGCCTTTTCTTTCAGGGAAACTAGATTTAAAGGGTCTCAAAAGGATTATTTTAGGTTTTCCAATTACGTTTTTAGGTTTAGAATGGATGTAAAGTAAAAATTAGTCAGGTAAAAGGTTGTAATATGCAAAACTTACACCTTCCCAGTCATTTCTAACTCCACAGCTTCATCTCTAACAGTAATGCTTAGTTTTGAACTTAGATGAATGTGGTAAAGAATCCACTTTAGAGCTGACTGAATAAGTAGCCAGCCCTTGGGTATTTCAGTAAACTCCAAATAGATCCAGTAGGACAGAATGGAAAGGGAGAGCAATAGAACATAATTAAAAAGCTGTCAGTCCCCTAAAGTAGACTGAGTTAAATACTCCAAGACCTTCAAACCGAAGATGAACATTTATATCTTCAGCCCCAAAATCATTCATAAGCAGTTGCAAATGATGGCTCCCATGTAGAAATACTCTCGTGGTAAATGAGAGTACAACATAGTTAGCATGAAGCAGCTGCCTCCAAACAGTTTGAAATTAGAGTACTGGGCAGAGCAGGTTACAGAAACCCAACAGACAGGAGACAACTGAAAAGAGAAAACAGTTCTGGAGACCACAGTTATTCCTTTCCAGCCATCTGAGACCCAGAAGGACCCTTGTGCTCAGGATACACTGATGTGAAAACCTGACTTCTTTTATGATATGTGTCTTGGAGGAAACAGCACCACAGTTGTATGGGGAAGTGGTTTGTTCTTTGCATGCCTGGATTGCTTTGATGACATGCCATAAAGCAGGCTAGAACAGTGCTTCCTCCTGCACCTCAGCCTGTAGGCTCTACAAGGAGGTAAAAGTGTGGGTACACCACACTCCATTGCCCAGTTGTTGATAACAGGAGGTCATGAGCTGATGGCACTTTGCTGCCTCAACTCCTGCCTTGCAACTCTGTGCCACTCTGATTCTCCCTGAGTTGGATCATGAGAGTGTATTATCACCAGGTCTTTGGGTGGTTGTGCAGGCAGCTGAGAGCTCTTCTGTCCACAGCATTGGTAGCTCCTAGTCCCCATCACTGCCTTGAGTAGGACTGCTCACTGATCCTGACCCTGGGTGAGGTGCTGGAGTCGTGAGGCTCTCTTTGGGGGACCTTTTCATGAGACAGGGGGAAGGGAGGTGGACCTCTGCCAACAGATCTGAAAAAGTGGGTTCTTTTGCTCATTATCTGGATATATATTGCCATTGCTGGCTTTGCCTGACTTTATGACTGTGCTCCCTCTTGCCTAATAAAGATCTGGGAATGCAAGTGAGTGGTGGAAATCCATCTCTTTAAGAGCTCCTGGGGAGGGTATGTTTAGTTTTCTCAGGTTTCTAAGTGGAGATTGGAATTTAGGCCTTTATCAAGGGGGGCCATGGGTATATTAAATCCAAACATTTTTCTCTGCTGTTAACCACCTGGCAGAAAAGTTACACTAATTACATCAGATGTATTTTCTCAAATTTTCCTGCTTCTATTATAAGCATGAGGCTTATGACAGAGGAACCAGTCTGACCTGTGGGAAATGCAACCTGTCTTATCCACATCTCAGTTCCCAGATTAACCAGGTGACGAAGTGACCCTCATGGGAGGCAAGGTGTGGAGACAGAAATGTGCAGGTCATGGGAGATGAGCATGGCAGAAATGGTCCAATTCTGCTACTGCAGAGCTCCAGGTCTGTACATATGGAACGGGGAGTTGACAGGCACCGGGCCAGTCGACAGTGCACAAGACTATGGTGCTTGGACCTTGGCTTAGTAGGAGTGACAAAAGCGATTTTTAGGAGTGACAAAAGCGATTTTTATGTTGTGCAAATGGCTCTTTACCTTCCTCCTGATGCTCAACAGACATTTTGTGGGGTTGCCATTGTGAGAATGATGGGAATGGTGAAGCAGATGTTAGCTCGGTCCAGAGAGGGAGGAAAAGAAAGGAATGAGAGGGGGGAGAGAGGCCATGTTTATGACATTAAAGATGAGTGTTAATATTCTCCAACAACTCTGTGCCCCTCTAGCAAATGCCATGGTGTGACTAGCCATCATCTCAAGCCCTGCAGTATCACTCATGTAAACCGGAATGTTTGGCCTTTTATTACTTTTCCCTATGTAGTATTTTGTATTTTTTTTGCTAAGTGTGTCTCAAAACTTGGATATGTGGGCCAGGCTTTGGTGGAAAATTGTGGTGCTAGAATTTTCCTGGAAAGCATCAGTGTTAATTTTTATCTCCATCCAAAAACAAATTGCTCAGAAGTGACAGCGGTGAAAATAGTATTTGGTAGAAAACCATTGTCCTGCTCAAAAGAGAGAAGGAAAAAAAAAAAGTCACAGTTAAAAAGGTAGAAAAGTAAAATGTTATTTGACCTTGTTCTTTCAAGATGAGACTCAGGCATTAAAGTGCATTGTGGGCTGAACCTCTTACATTTAATGACAGATCTTCAGACATGCTACTACCAGATGCTTCTGTAGATTGGAAATGAGCAACAGGAAAGAAATATGGTGGGTTTTTTTCAAGATGCAACAAGATGTTGTACTTCCTGGCCACATGTAAAATGAATTTACAACGGAAACATGCCAGAAATGCCTGAGGGTAACACTAGCCATAGCAGAAGGCTGAGTCTTTTTTTTTTCTCCAGCATTGAATAATGGTACTGAATGTCATTTTTCTTAAAACAACCCAGCATGGGTGACTGGAGAGTGAGATCAAGGTTCCAAGTTTCACAGGGCACATCGGGAAAAAGTTATTGTGCAATCTGATCTCAAATGCACATACATCTTCTGTCACACACACTAAGATAACTCTCAAGGTTATTTATTGCAACAGGCCCCTAAAGTGATGACACTGTGAAATTAATATTATTACTATGAATAATTGCATCATCTTCTCTGACTTTAGTTATTCTTGTTTTCTGCTAATACATGCATGTCAATGCTATTCATCGCTGGAGTGACTGGAAACATTTCACACGGTTTGCAGTGAACAGTTTTAACATTCTCCAGGCAAAGGGGAAAAATACATTTTGACTCTTTTTGGCCTCAAAACTGAGCAACAGATTTGCAAAATATTTAAGCATAGGGCTACCAGGTCTCTGTCGAAGTCACTGTAACCTGTAAAAACACTCCCACTGATTTCATTAAGTTTTCTATTACACCGAAGTGACCAGAGCAATCAGAGCTGCCTGTTAGTACAATGAAGGGAAAAGAGCGATAGCCAATCTCGTAATGCAGATACAACAGTAAATTAATCTGCACCAAGCCCTCTGTGTCTCAGAGGACTGAACAGCAGTGCTGAGCTGTAGGTGAAGAGCCATGCAGCAAGAGGAGCGGATTCAGGTGCTACTTATAGCAGCACGAATCTCCCTTTCAAGCATAAGCAAAGCTTTACACTTCACAAAGGGAACAGTAGAAAACACCACTGGGGAATAAGTTGAGAGACCTGGAAGATCTTCATGTCTTAGTTAGGGCTCTTTGCATTAGTGTCAGCTCTTCCACACTGATGCACATATGCTTTCCTAACCACAGTGCTATCCAAAGCCTCCATCTTGGTTAACATTTCATCATTCACACTCCAGGAATTATCATTTCCTCTAGACATGCTGACAAAGCTCATTGTTTATTGCTCACAGCATGTCAGAACTGCTGGTTTTGCTTTGGACTGCAAGATGTTTGGAAAGCCACATGCTTTTTCTGAAGCCAGCTCAGTCCCCTCTGTGCCAGCCTCAGCTTCTGCACTCTCTTTCGCCCAGAATGCCGGATCCTGTCCAGATGAGCCAGAGCACAGGAGAGCGTCAGCTTCAGACTGACCAAACACCACTGGATTTCATGCGACCATGGCCAAAATCTTCCTGGCAGCCACATGTGCAGACTTTCCAGCAGAGATGGCTGGCACTTTTCTACCTTGCTGCCCTCCAAACCCACCGATAAGCCAGCTGGATGAGTGAGCCATGGACTGTGATCTGGAGATGTGCCCGTTGTGCCATTTCCTCCCCCTCCCGCCCCCCCAGGGGAGATTACAGCTCTTCCTGGCAGCAGTATTGCCTACAGAGAGATTTTAACAGGGAAGGAGGCCATGCACCACCCCTTCTCGCAAAGGAAGAGATTTTCAGCAATGGACCTGTGCTCTAAGTCTCCCCGTCCAGAAATGGGGACAACATGTGGCTGCTCACTGGCCTGTTACAACACTGCAGTCATGACCATTTGCTAAATGTTGCAGTCAGGGAAATGCAGATCATTATTTATTAGTTACTGCATTTCATGTGACAGGACATGTATTTGTCCATAAGACCCTGAAAACTAAACTAACAGAAAACACAGGACTGGTCCCACAGATCTGCACAGCATTACCTCCGGCAGCACGGCTGAGCCCTCATTTCAGTCCAGGAGGGGTAAGAGCTGAGTTTTTGGTGAAGGCTCAATTTCTTGAAGGCTCAGGAAAAGTCCTGAGCCACATAATCTGATCTCCCCAGCTAAACTGTCCTGTCCACAGCAGTACTGCAGGAGGGAGGACACATGGCATGGGAGCTGCCTGGGGCTCCTGCACATGAGCTGCCTGCCCAAGGGTGAAAGGCGGCAGCTGCACACCATGAGTGGAGGTAGAACAGCTGTAATACCAGCAAAGCAGCAGTCAGGGCATGTCCTCAGCATACAGCAATTAATGGCCAGGGATGAGCAGGGTGATGGCAGCACTCCTTATTACATGGGCAGACATGTTCAAAGGCATACGACAGGATGGAGTCCCTCTGCATCCAGTGATTGCTCCTAAGGTTGAGTTACAACCCCCATGGTAATGCCAAAGGGACTAGTCCAGCCAAAGGAAGTAATAAGGAGAGGTGGCAAGTCCGTTATGACTGGGAAATCAACAAGTGATTTGAACAGCTTTTTGGGAGGGCAGACAATTCCTAAGGGTCACTGGCACTGATGACAAAGAGCAGCTTGACCATGAAGGCCACAGGCAGGTGTGTGTTACTGGGAGTGCTGCCCTTCCTCACTCCCCATCAGTACCTCACTGTGCCTCACTTTGCTGCTTTGGCCTGACTGTGGATGTGACCTGTGTCTTGGAGCTTGTTATCCCACATTTTATTTGCATCATGCTGGATCTGTCCAGGTGATTAAACAAAAGACATCTTTTTATTATTGTTGTTGTTTTCACTGTACCATTGCTATGTCCTTTATTACAGCTTTGCTTTTCCTGTGAGGAATAATCTCTGGAAACTTGGATAGAATCCTTTGGCTCGCACTAGAAAAGATAATAAAATCCTGGGAACCAAAAATGCTTCTCTGCTGTTTTCACCAAACATCTTTTCTCATCTTGAAAAATGTACTTCTCGTTTCCAATTTGTTTCCTGATTTAGAGAAAATTTCTTCCTAACCTGCTAGTTTTCCTCCTGTCCAGCATACCTGGGCATTTGGAAGGCTGTGACCAAGTGCTCAGAGGGCTCCAGAGACCTTACCTTTGCTTGCCAACACAACTCTGACTCTCCCTACAGTTACAAGGAAGCCACCAATTTCCTCATTGCTCTGGTTCCTCCATCTGCCACCTTATGATATAATATTTACTTATCTTTTCAAAGCATTTTAAATCTCTGTAGGAATGCATTATAAAAGTGCATTAGTGTTATTACCTTACTCCATTGTGTAACTTTGAGAAATGACTTACGTAAGGCTGGCTCCTCTATCCCCTCTCTGACCCTCATCCATTGTCCTGCTGCTGCTGCCTCCTCCCAGGACACCAATAATTAAGCTCTGGTTTCCCAGTACCCCCGTCGGGTTTCTACCCAGACTCTACTCCAGTCCCTTCCACATCAGTCTAGAGGTCATCAGCTTTGGATTCTAAGGTTCTGCTCCTTCTCTCTCTGCACCTCTTTTGGCTGCTTTAAAGTCTCTTCTATTATATATATTTTCAGAGGCTCCAGAATTACTTGTATGATCTCAAAGCTCCTTTTTCTGGCACCTTGAAAGTACTCCATCAACAACAATCTTTGATACTTCCTTATAACTATGACATGAGTTTTATCAGGAGGACATTTGTAACCTCTTAGCCCCAGACTGTCTCAGGCTCAGCTTTCACAAACCAAGTATAGCAGGACCATAGGAGCAGTCCAGCAGTAACCTAAAGCAGAACATATTCAGATGGTGGGAAGACTGAAGCTCCTGATGAGAATGACACAGCTGACTCCTGATGTGCTCCTGTGACCTGCTTTGTCTTTCACAACATTTTTCTTTTCAGCAGATAAGTTAATTTTTTTTGTTCTTTTTATTTTCTGTCATGCCAAAACACTTATTTTCAGTGAGATAAAAGGCTGTCAAAAGAGCAGGTTCTCAAACTAACAACACAGCGTAGAAGAGCTTCCGCTAAATGAGCTGATGACAGGAATACGAAGGGCGCAAAATAGTGAGACTCCTCCATGCTCTTCCTCCTCTTTCTCTTCCTCCTTTCCTGAAGGATATTGGTCCACATCCTGACCATTTTATGTGAAACAGCTGCCAGGTTTCATGCCAGAGGTGACTGCATTTTAGAGACAAGCAAATGTACTGCTGTACTGCTGCCAGATACTGATCTCATGTGCATTAGCCTTGGTTTTTCAAAGGGCTCCATTGGGCTTTGGTGGTGCAGCTCCAGCCTGATCCCAGTGTAAAAGAGATCTGAGCCCATTCCACTAATTTTTGGCATTCCAAAAATATAAATTGTGTGTCTTATAACAGTGTGCCCATACTCTGCCATCCTGTTAACTCCTGTCTCACACAGGCTGTCTCTCCCTCATAGTCAATTATTTAGACAAGAGCTGGTGACTAATAGAAGCAATTTGTAGGAAACATGCTGTTCCCAATTGACCAGCAGCAAATTGCTAATGAGTGACATTAGAATGACCGTTCTCCAAAGAGGAATAGTTGAAAGCCTACTGTGCACAGCACTGATCACATTTAACAACAAAACAACCCCTCCTGACACTGGCATCTGCCATTTATGCTGGCTACTGTTTGCCTCCTTCTCTGGTACATCAGTAAGAGCAATTACACCAAAATTAGGCAACCACATATTTGCTGATATAAACATGAAATGTAATGAAATGTGCACTTCACTAATGTGACCTTATAAACCTGATGGACAAAATATTAAAAATACAAACCCACTATGAGGAGAAATTCTGCATTTCTCAGGAGATGGATCATACGGTTTAATAGGTCATTTCCATCTCTGAAATTTCTGAGTTGTGATGAATGGAATTTCTTAGCATTTGAAACAAGAAAGGGGCATGTTTAAACAGACTAGAGAGGACTGCAGTGTAAAATCTCTGCACTATAAAAAAGGCAGCCTTGGCTTTTATTGCCCCTGTGGGGAGTCTCCTGTGAACCAAATAGCAACTAAATCAAATAAACATTTCTGAATTAACTCCATCTTCTCTCCAGCTTTGGAGAGTTTAAAAAATCCAGTAATTTATTGAATCACCTTTTATGGTTTTATACCTGCAGATGTCTTTTGAATTTGATAGCAAAAACATTTAAACTCATAATGTTTCCCAAATCAGCTAAATCCATTATATCACCTGTGCCAGTTACTATATTTGTAGGGCAGTAAACAGTGGCCTTTATTGTTTGCTGTTCATGGGCCTGTGCATAAGAACAAGCTTTGTCTCCGGAGATATACACCTACCTTAGAGGCACAAGTAATATTATACCAGCTTAAAGCAGTGCAAGCTTTCCATGCTGTCACTGCCTCCCCTGTTTTGATTTGGTGACGGTAATCTCTATTCACTGCTGTGCTGATACCCTTTGAGTCAAGGCCCCTTCTCTACTTCTGCTGTTTCTGGAAAAAAAATTAACAAGTGCAGCTTTGGCATGTTATGAACAGTTAGAAAATTTCCACACCTAAGAGGGTATGTAGGCTCAGATATCTGATTTTCTTTGCAACCAGATGGAGAGGTGAAAAGCCTTTTGTGGGCTTATCGTATCCTTATCTTGAATTCTCCAGAGAAGTAGCGAAATGGAGGCGAGAAGGTGAGTGATCCAGACATCAAATAACTTAGCTCTTCTCACAGGCAGTGAAATTTGCTTAGCAAACCCAAGAGAGAGGAAAAACCCAGATGGATGTGGAGTATGGCAGTATCAGCAAATGAGGTATATGAGGATTGTTAGGCGAGAGCACGGTGTTAGGGCAGAGCCATCCTAAAGTGTTCAATGAGTAAACACAGGAGAGGCCCTAATGATCACATCTGCACTGCTCTCTGGGGCAGAGGTCTTTAGGGAATGCACCTCGTGACCTCTCACCTCTTGCATTTATGACCCTTCCTCATTTTTCCCCTTCTGTCGTGCAATCCTTTCCTCTTCCTCTGCTTCCACTCTAATTTACTATCTAACAACATCTCTGGGGCTAATTTTGCAATTGTTTACATGGCATAGGACCATTAGGAAAGCATTTAACACATCCTGATGAGATTTAGGAGGTGGAAACAGCCATGTGAACAGCAGATCCATAAGTAGCTTTTGGGTCACAATTTGAAAACCATTTGATGCAAGCACAGTCCAGGCCACTTTGCGACAAGAGCTCCCAGCAAGTCTCTTTATTCAAGTGATTGAGGCTTTTCCAAGGAACAGGAGAACATGAGTTATCTTTCTGCTGCTTTTTGGCAGTTCTAGGGAGGCATGACTGGAAGCTTAAAGATATTTTCCATATTGCTTATCTTTTCTTTCCTTTGAGTGCCACATAGTCTATCACTCCCTCAGCTCAGATATAGGCCCCAAGGGGACTTAGTCTACCAGTAAAACACAGAACTAAGCAACAGCGATTAGAAACCAAAATGTCTTAGGCATACTGCTGTTGTTAGTGACACTGGTTTCAAATGCTTTCCCTCTTCTGTCTCCACTCTAAGCAGCTTGTTATGAGCTCCATGATGCCTCTTATCATCCAGCTGAGCTATGCCAACACAAGAGGAATGGAGAGGTCCCACTACAAATCATACAATCAAAAAATGTTTTGTAAAGCTTACCCCAGCTATACCAAAAAAATTCTTTTTCCTGTGTTGCTATCAACATGTTAAATTCTTTATTCCATATATATCCAAGTCCTGTCAGTGGATGGATAACCCACTTGCATAATTTTCTGGTTTCATTTTCTAGTTCTGAGGTGTCAGCACAACTTCAAAAATCTCAATAATTTTTAATTTCACCCTCTCGCAAAAAGGTTTTAATTTATTCTGACCCTCCCCCCCCGCCCCCCCCCCGTAGTCAACTTTTGAGCTTTTCAGTCTGTTTTTTCACATAAATATCACCTATGAGGCCATGCTGCTTTTTAGTCTGGCTACAAGTCTCCCCCTCCAAAATCTTTTGAAACTTTCTGACAAATTTCACTCAAATTTGGTGGAAGGGCAGAAAGGTAGAAGTCTCAGAAACAATCATGCTCCTACAAGATCTGTTAATACAGACAGTTCAACAGAGGAGCAAGAACTAAATTCATGCCCCAACTGAACAAACATTATTGTTTCTCTTGGCAGCTGGTACCCGCTGGCCAACCCACACCTATTGCTTCTTGCTTTGGGGAGATGTTATCGACGGTGTAGGAAGGAGACAAAATTAATGCAGCAGAGATGGAGATGGGCTGACGGACACAGGGAGCAAGTCTATTGGGAATCAGGCCTTACTGCTTCCAGCTCTGCCCACAGGAATTGTTTTGTGGCTAAATTGAATCTATATTGTTTTATTTCAAACACGTCGAAAGCTTGACTTCAGTGTCAAATGGCATTATTTTTGTGGAGGTAAAGCCAGTACCTTAATATTATTTTAACAAAACCTTCTAAAATGCACATACATTTCCAGTCAGCCGGATTCTTCCTTTTTGCTGAATACTGAACATTCTTTTCTTCCCCTCACTGTTGTCTTTGGCTGTAGAAATTGTACTTTCCACTTTCACAAAAACTGTAGGGGCATTATGAATGCCTGTATTTTTCTTGAGCAGACTTTTTGCTTTCTAACAAAACGGTTACACTAACTCACCTCACACAAGTTCAGCATTAAGTGTGTCACTGTAAAGCACAAGGTGCTTATCTACTTTGCCTGTGTAGTTGCAACTGAAAATTACATTTGCCTTTGTATTTAATAATAGAGTGCTATCGTGAATGCTTGAAAAGATGTCATGTTCTTCTTCAGCTGGCTGCATGTCGATGTGATAGACAAAATGATTTATCTACAAACAGTACAAAATTGCTTTGGGGTGCTTAAGGAAAACAGGAACACACATTGTAGTCTATCTTACTAAATTGTTTTCTATGCAGTTTTAAGTAAAATATCTTAACTAGAAGTTTGTATAGCCAGGTGTTGGCACTGTAAGAAGGAGAGCTGTACAGTTTTTCACATTTTCTAATAAAATTGCAAACTTTGATTACTGTCTCCTGACAGCGCTCTCAGCAAGAGGAAAGTGTTATTATTCCTACTACACTGATAGGAGAGTGAAATGATCTGTCCAGATCTGGAAGTGCCAGAGAATGGGCTGCAGTAAGATTCTGGCCTGTGTTCTGGTGTACAGTGCGCCAAAGCTCCTTACTTAGCTCTCCAATTACAAAATCTTTTTCAAGATTTTATTAACCCATTTTAGCATGGATTTCTACCATGCAGAGAGCTTCAACCCGAGAGACAATTAGCCATATGCACTTTTGCCTATTATCAGTTCATCAAACTAATGAAAAGAGCTGTGACTGCCCTACGTTACAAACACCAAAAGCCACACACAGATATGACTGCAGTTTCACCCACTTGCCTTTGTACACAACAGCAGTAATAATCTGGGGACAGCTTTCCATTTAGCATTGCAGGGTTGTTGCAGGAGGCCTAAATCAGATGCCATCACTGCAGACGCCCTATTTCTATTCAAATTTCTGAGGCTGCCCGGAAGCCTGGCCTCAAGTCTATAGCTGACAGCCCACAACACGTTACCCCTGGAGACATTCTTCCAGTGTTATATCTTTCATCCTAAGTTCTTATGCTTGGCTATTTAAAATTCAGCGGTTTGCCTTCCTTTTGTCCTTATTTTCATGAGGCACCAGTGAGGATTCATTTCATCAAGCTTTAACTATGTCATCAGCAAGAGTGATCCCAAGGTGAGCCATTTCAGCTCACTGTGTGCTGAGCTGTTTTAGACATCCAATTTGGGATGGAACAAATCACTTTTTGGAGCTGCCTAGAGGAGGGAACCTTGGTGACTAAGTCTGACTAAATGCCTGTTTCCTAGTTAGCACAAGTCAGCTGAGGTGAATCACACAACAAACAGCCTCCTGACACAAGAGGCAGTGTAATCTAACAGAGACTAGTCTTTGTCTCTTCAGCTAAGGCATTTTGAAGGATTTGGGATGCTATTGGTACTTTCACTTTTTTGAGGTTTTGAGATTGCACAAGGTCTTTGGGAAGCCTGTTCCAGTGCTTGACCGCTCTTATTTTGAAGAATTCCTTCCTACTAACTAATTGGGATTTCTCTTGCTGGAACGTGGGATCAATGCCTCTCATTTCTTTGCTGTGCATCTCTGAGAAGAGTCTGGCTCCATTTTCTCAACAGCCTTCCACCAGTGGAAGGCAACAGCTAAGTTACCGTAGCCCCTACTCCTCCAAGCTGAAGGAACAAATAAGATCCCTTGAAAAGGGATGACAGTGGAATTTCCAACATCATTATGACTTTCAGGACAAATTAACCCAAAAGTTCATTCCCTACTTTTTTTTTGTATTTCAAGTATTGACCAAATTGATGACTGGTTCTCAGCTCTGCAAAGGTACTCTTTAGGGCAATGGATTCTCACTGGATGATGGTAGGCACATCAGAAGAGACAATGTTGTTCTCAAAACTAACTGCAGTGGAAAAGAGGGATCCCACCAGGGGAGTGACTGCAGGGCAATATATCCCTAAATGGGTATGGGATCAGGTTCTGCCTTGGTATTTGCACTTTACAGTAGTTTTGCAGAGGGGCACGTTTGTCTGTGCATGTGAAATTGTTGTAGGGTCAGAGAGGTCTGGTTGCTTTGGTCCTATTCCAACAGCGCTTGTCAACCAGGCATGGACTCACTTTGGCTTTACACAAACATAAAACTTTACTTAAAACCTCCTGGAGTTTCCCTTCTTGGGGGTTTCACCACGCTTGTTTACTTATAAAAATATGCATGTGGAAAGAGTATAAAGGGGTTAATTGCATCAACAGTGAGTGGTGGTAAAGGCGGTGCAATAAAAGCTGAAAATACACCCCGTTTCAGGGGAAAGTTAAAGAGAAATCATCTCCTCACGGCAGTGGAAATCATGCCATGGTCGTTTTCCACTGCTCTCACACCCGACAAGCTATTTTATGACAAATTCCACAGCTAAACAGTAGTAGGGTTTTCCCCTTCGTGCAGCGCCGTGGGGCTGATGAATCACTATCCCTTTTCAGCTGGTAACTAAATTGAGACGGGTGCTTTGCCTTCCCGAGTGCCAAAGCCCCCGGGGAGCGGCACCACGGCTCCGTGTACCCCAAAAGACTCTTCCGAGCCCCCCTCTCCAGACAGGCCGGGGCCGCAGCTCCCGGTAGGGCCCCGCGGGGTCCCTTTAAGGGAGGCCGGTCCAGGGGCGTTGCCATGGCAACGGCGTGACAGCCGTGACCGGAAGTGGTCCGGGTCAGAGGCCGCGCGAACATGGCGGCGGCCCTGGCGCCGTTGGGCGATGGCGGCGGCGCGGCGGCTCCCTGAGCTCCCCCCGCCGCGGCGCTGCCCCGTCCCAGGTGAGGAGGGGAGGGGGGGCCAGGCCGCGGTGCTGGCGGTGGCAGCGGCTCCAGGGCTCCGCCGTTGCTCTGGCCTCGCCGGTTCGTTCTCGCCCGCCGGGCTCTCACCCGCCTCCCGTTTCTCTCCAGGCATGGTCGCCGCGCTGTAGGAGGGCGGGAGCCGCAGCGATGGAGGAGAGCCCCTGAGCCTGTCTGCGGAGGCGTTGCGCGTGTGTGAGACGTGTACGGTACCCAAAACCTCGGTTTCAGTGCTACTGTTTTTGTTGCACTTGAAGGAATAAACGGAGGCCTGTTGCTATAGTCTCATCCTTAAAATTTTTCCTGTTGGGAAAAGTGGAGTCTCTTGTTTAGACCTGCACGTACACAGAAGTCAGTCAGGTTTTTTCCAGCTGTAGCTGGGTGGTTTTAACTGGTTACTGTGTCATTTTTCCCGTTAGTGTTGGCGTGTGCTGCTGTCTGGGCTCGCTGTGCCCTCTGGCAAAGCTAAACTTTGACCTGAATGGTCTCTTGTGTAAGAAGTGCAGGGTGGGTATCAGAACAAGGCTTGTAGCTTTGTACAACTGGGCTGTTCGGGACATAGCTGTGTCTGCAAGGAGCTGCATAATAAAAATAAATACTGGAGTTAAACTGTGTGTGCAACTTCACGTTGGCGCTTATGTGTATTCACTGTTCTTGGTGGTCACTGGACTTTTTAAGTCTATACTTATGCCAGAGCACAGCGTGGACTACGCTGATGGGTAGTGTATTTAGCTTATTGATTGAAAGTATCACTGTATCTCACTTACTTCATAGCAGCTGGCTGTTCTATTCAAGACACCACCCAGTCTCTGCTTTTGCACCACTGGACTTTTCAGTAGGAGATACCACAGCAATATTTTAATGTTTCTCAAGCATAAGCTTATTCTGCTGCAAGAGACTAACAGATGGGTTCCCCCCTTCCCCGTCCTTCTTCTTGCTTTATAAATTGGACTTTTCAGTAATAGGTACAGCAATATTTTAATGTTTCTCAAGCATAAACTTATTCCACTGTAACGCAGAGATTAACAGATGGATTCCCCACCCACCCTCCTGCTTTATGAAATGGGGAAACGAGGGTAAAAAACAGAAAGCCAAAGTATGTCTTAAATTGAACACAGGAATCTAAAATGAGTTGGTTGAGTTTGTAATAATGTTTTATGGTATTATCTAATACTCTGAATGCAAAGCTGCAGTGGCAGCTGTACTGTCTGACTCCTCAGCAAATCAAGGTACACTGTAACATGTGAATACATAGTTTGGTCAGTGTGTGGGCTGCAGCTGAGGAGTGTGGTCTCACTCCTTTGCCATCACTGGCCATGAGTTATTGCTACTCTCTTTGTAGTGGATTTAGTGGTTGGATGATTTCAGGGACAGTTGATCTAACAGTTTTATGGGGATGGCTTTCTGTCAGATGGAAGCTATTCTAGGGATTGTTTGCTCTGATATGAATGAAAGCTGCTTCTCCTTCTGCCCTAATATAAACCAGCTGTGGGTCAAGTACAATGTGAAACTGTACCTTGAGAAACCAAATCTCAAGTTGGTCATTCAGAAAATCGGAACTATACTTAAAATTTCTGAAAAGCTTCAATTAAAAAAAAAGTCAGCCATGTGCAGGGAATATGTGGTAAGAGTGAAGGGAAGGACTCTTTCCAGAGTATTTTCTCTGTTCGCTGCTTGCCAAAGTGTTTCTGTGCTGAAAGAGGGAAGTCACCTACAAAGCCTTCATTCAATATCAGGGGCTGGTCCACCATATGCACTCAGTGGGGCAGAATTTTGAAGGAAAGATAATATTGTATCCTGCTGTAAAAGCCACACTGAAGTTGTGCAGGGAAACCTTGATTCTGATATGGTCCAGCTCCTCAGCCTTGATGAGTTCTGCTTTCATGGAGTTGCCTGCCCTCTTCACAAAAGCAATCTGAAAAGAAAATTGAAAGTGTAATAAGGTGTCTTCTTCACACCCACCTGGGGTTAAGATTTGCTGGATTTAGGATTTTGCTGGATTTAGGATTTTAGTGGTGTTAGGATTTGCTGGATCAAGGAACCCTTTCTGAGTTGCTCAGGTGGCATATGTTTCATCTGTTCCTACAGCGTCTCTACTTCTTCAGCAGCTATTTTTAGTAAATCTAGATTCTTAATTCTTAGATTCTTAATCATCTGAACTATCTTAGGTATAAATCCTCTTGTCCTTCTGCTGGCTTTCTACCTGATTCCATCCAAGACTTTTCCCTATAGAGTTTCCTTCTCTTAATTTTTGTCTAAACAGTCTCATGCATCTTTTCTTTC
This sequence comes from Chiroxiphia lanceolata, assembly GCF_009829145.1. Classification (NCBI taxonomy): domain Eukaryota; kingdom Metazoa; phylum Chordata; class Aves; order Passeriformes; family Pipridae; genus Chiroxiphia; species Chiroxiphia lanceolata. Next base: position 16,263,255 of record NC_045639.1, read on the forward strand.
CTGCCACTTGTCCCGTCCTTCAGTGTGCTGCTACCCCTTACTCCTCCCAACTCTGCTTTGCCAAAACACATTTTTTACTTTTGTTGGCTGCTTCTTCCAGCTTCTTGGGACATGCAGAGCTTTTCTGTCAATTTATACTTTCCTCCTATCTAGTCATCATTTACAAATGATCTGTCCTTCTTTCTCCTGTTCTCCACTTAGTCTTGTTCAGGGCTGCCCCTTCCTTGTTCCCTTATTTCTTCAGGTTGTGATGCTGAGAATGCCCAAACAAGATTCCTCATGTTCTGTATGAGGTATTGATTTCCATAGTTTGATTTAATGTTTTATTAGAAATGGCCTGAGGAGAGCTGCCTTGTTTTTGTTCTGTGAGTGGTGTTTGGTCTGCACTCAGAGCTAAGAGGGAGGGAGATGGAACCTTTAGAGAGTTACCTTTTTTAAACAGGTCCCAGCTGAGTGTGGGCAAAGGCTTGCAGTTTGAATTCACTATTTGTTGACTTGGCCAAAAAAATAAATTGCTCCTGAAAGGCAGTTCTGCACTGTAAAGTCCATTGCTGCTGCTGCAGGGCACAGCGAGATGCAAGAGAGCTGTGTTAGCAGAAATCTTGAAACACAGACATCTCTCCTTTTTCTACATCTTTTTCTCTTAGCTGAGCTAGTTTGCTTCTGAACTTGAATAAAGTGAATTTAATTTACTTAATTTGATTTGTTTGTATTAGGGTTTCTTGTATGGTTGGGCATTAAAAACTGGGAGAGTCTTTACTTGTCAGTACAAAAGTAATTGCTTCACTGTGTTCACACACTCTTTTCTTGAGTTTGCGAAAATTAGTTTGCCTTTAATCTGACAATAGGCTTAGGTGATTCCCCCCTGCTTTTTTTCACCTTGCTTTTAAGTGTGCTCTTCCAAGATTTTGCATCTGTGATACAGAAACTCCTATGACTCTTGAGGAGCTTGTTTTGGGCATCCTTTGGTATAAAACCTGCTATTGATGTTGTCTTAGGTATCAAGAGAGTAGGTATTGCTTTCATTGCAGTGGTTCTGAAAGTACTGCTTAATCTCAGGTGCTTTCTCATTAAGCTTACAATGATTTTGTTATTTTTAAGGCATCCAGCATCTCTTATGGTTGAGAGAAATCTTCTGCTCTTCTCTTTTGATGGCAGCTTCAGAGGTGCTATGAAGGCTAAATGAAGAGACTGCCTTAAGAGTCTATATGAAGCAGTTATGTGGATCACCACACGCTGCTTGTAGAAAGAGAATTAATTTTTTTGGAAAAATTTCTCTAGTCCTTTTTAAAATTACTGTTTGATTTACGATGTTCCTATGAACTGCTGTGTCCCTAGACATGCTCACAGTTCCTTGGTGCTTTCATATATGAATGACAGATTGTTCACCAGATCAGTGAAAAAAGAGGCTGGATTGCAGTCAGAAGAGTCAAAAGATAACCAAACACCCAGGCTTATAAAGGAGACCAAGAAATAAAACACAACCAAGCCATTAGTTTTTCTTGCTAAATTAAAGGCAAACAATGAAAGACAGTGCAGGTACTGACAAGTACCTGCAAACATAATTTTTAAACAGTAATGGAGTTACTTTGATTTTCTGGAAACCTTTAAGTTGCATCAAACTGCTAATGATTGTTGCAGGTCAAGATTTAACTTACTGTTCAAAGTAACTGGAATTCACAATGGTTATACATGACATTAACAAACAGATCTGGGGTTAGTGTGTGATTCTGTTTAATTTTTGTTTCCTTTTAACTTTTGCGTGGTCAGTATGATAATCATTCCACCCAAATATCTCTTTGGAAGACCCTCTCTGGTGTTTGAAGGTAAAAATGTCGCTGCCTTGCTACACGTGGGAACTTGGGTGAAATGCCTCTTGTGCACCACTGGTGCAGTTTTAACAGTGATAAAAGTGCTGAAAATCGTCTGTTCAGCTTTGAGGGACAGAAGCAACAGATAAAAGATTCCATGACTTTTTTTTTTTCCCCCCCTCAAAGAAAATTCTTTAAGTAATTAATTCCACATCACTTGGTAATTTTGCTCTTAGGTTTCGTTATGGTTACTCTTATCTAGTGTTGATATTGATGTTTAACATTGATTTCCCCAGTCTTCACACAAGCAGCGCTCTGCAGCCTTCATTTGTTTGGAACAAGTATTAGCATTATGTGTTTTGAATTCAGAAGATAATTGCATATCTTGCAAATTACCCAATGGCTGTTTCATCTTGAAACATTTAGAAATCCATTTCAGTTTCTCATAATTATAATGTTTTAGTCAGACAGCAATCTAAACTTAGGACAGCACTTTGGCAGTGATATGCTTGTTTTTCTAAAATGAGAACAGTTTCTGTGGTTAAATTTTCCTTTCATTTAAGTATAGATTTTAATCAGCATAGGCCAAACTTTTCCAACCATCTTTAAAATTAGCTCAAGCCATCTTTTAAAAAGTATGTTCTCCTAATGTGATTTAACTTATGTAGAAAAATGTATGCAGAAATTAATGGGTTTTTAGCTGATTAATGCTTTTGAAGTGTTTTTGCAATTTGTTTGCAAAAAATGTTTATAGACAGGCTCAAATATGATGATACTAGTAGTCTCTTTGTAAGAAATACCACTGAAAGCAGTTCATGCTGTGCTTCTGAAATTTGAAAGGTAGCTGTTCAGAAAGAAACTGTAAATTCCACTCATCAAGAGCTAAATTACAACATCAAAACAAGGTAAAATGCCGCTGTTTTTCCAGACTTCCCTGCAAGCATTGTTGTGGAGATTACTGAAGTTTTCGTTGATCATCTTGTACATCTTCAGGCGGGGTATAGTTACCATTTTCAGTTTGTGAGTTAAAGTTGTAAATAGGTGTATAGCAAGTGTAAAGCTTTGTGTAGAGGATGGGCTACATTGTATGTATTCCCACACAGAAATGGGAAGGAGTTTGAATTGTATCTGTCAAGTGGCTATTACAACTCTCTGAGTTACTGCTAAACATTTGGTAGTTTCAGTTTCTAGAAAAGTATTAAGAAAACTCACAAGCAAAAAGACCCCCAAAATTGTTACCAATCTTATATCACTGTTTTTTACCCAAATGCAGGAGAAAAGGTCTTTGCTGTACCCAGAAAGTTTTCCTGTTGGCAGAGCGTTCAGAGATCAAGGGAGTCAATCTGTCAGCAGGCTTCTCTTCAGATAGACCATTTCTTCTGGTCGCAGGTAGAGTGAATTCCTTTCACAGAGAAATGTGAAGACAAATGTAAGAGAATGATGAGTTCTGTGGATTTCCATTATATGGAATGCAGGATGTTTTTACAGGAGATGTGCTGGTTACCTTTGATACACTGTTTCTCAAATGAAAATAATGTCGAAAAAATTCTGTCCTGGTTTGGACATGGAACTGTGAGAAAGCTTACTTAGTTTTTCAGATGCTTTATTTTATTATTCAGACACTAGAAGGACTAGATCCTTCTAGTTTTTAATACTTACAGTAATCATACATCTGTTCAGCTGATTTGCTGTCAAGATCACATTTGTTACTGTGACTTTAGTGATCTGCTAAAATGCCAAGAACAATGGTTTTGAAAAAGCTGTTAGTACTATAGGAAGAATAAGCAATAACAAATTTATTAATGAGTGGTAAAACGTACCTTTTTTTTCTAATTGCTGCAGCTTATGCTGTTGCTTTTGAGAAACTTAAGTGAAACAAACACTTTTTAATTTCACTCAACTTTTTTTCCCCATGAACAGGACTAACTCTTCCCCAGAATTCATGTGATACAGTGGGAATTTCTCAATCATTCTGCTCACTGAATAGCAGTTACATGCTTTGTGCTCATTGAAAAACAGCTTTTAACTCTTCTGGTGTGGTAAGCCAGGAGACAGTGGTGACTACAAGCCTGTCCATGGAAGATAACTTTTCAAAGTGAGCCAAGCTGCAAATGGGCTTTCAGGCTATGGTCAGAATTTGGAGCTTGTTTCTGGTTCTGCTGTGTAAATTTTTGGGATTGTGTATCAGCTGGAGTTAGAGGCCATGTGCACCAGGGAAGTCATTGCTAGGTTCTTTAACAAAGCCAAGGAAAACTACAAAAAGTTTCTCAAAGAGCAAAACAAATAGAAGAAATACTTACGTGCTAAGTCTACTGAGAGCCAGTTTATTTTTTAATTTATTTTTTTTTTAACTCTCCACTTGTGGAAAACCTCTTTTTCTTGAGTACAATATTTTAAGAAGTGTGAGGTAATACCACTCAAGGTTATTGAGCCAACGCATAGAATCTGGTAAGGTAAGGCTAATAATTTCCTATCAGCCTCCTGCATAGACAGTAGCTTTCTTCTGATCTTCCCTCTTCCATGTGAAAACAATGCTGCATCTGTCAACTTAACTAGTGAGTTCCCTTAAAAATAAAACAGTTTTAGCAATTTCTTTTAAGGTCTCTTGCCCAGGTCAGTGCATTTGTCCTTGGGACAAGTAAAAATGATGCACTGCCAGTGAACTGTTTATGTGTAATTCATCATCAGATAGTGGAAACAGTTAGTGTTCTGGGAATTGGCATGCCTTTCACATTTGGGAAGGGGGTGTTGGTTTGTTTTAATCTCTCTTAAATAATCGCAGACTGTCTAGGAAGATGGAATGTAATGTTCTGGTTATGTTTGATCTTTCTAACCTTTGGAAATAGACTGTTTCAGAAAAGGATTGGTCTTGCTGCATTTTTTGCTTTCTCCATCAGATGGATACATTTTGCACTAAAGTTTCCTTAGAAAAATACTTGTGTGTCAATGTGATTTACAATAAATCTTTTGCAGACTCGTCTGTTTCTAACCATTGGAAGTGACAAAGGGTGTGTCTCTCCCAAAATTATGGCTTTGCTCAGAGAAGTGTGTTCTTTTATTAGGAACATTGGTTTTGAATTTTCACTTGAATACCAAGTTTTAAATGAAATCCTTACAGTATCCACTATTTCCACGGGTCTACTATTCATTACAAAATTTATATTTCATTATTTTGTGATGAATGGTTCTATCTTTAGATACTTCCAATTCCAATTTACTTGGAATGATAATTTCTGCAAAAACATATCTCGAAGAATATTTTTACTTGTGTTGTACTAAAGGTGGACATTGCACTTTTTGTGTCTCAGTCGTACTCTGAAGAAAGAGTCTTGATTTTTTTCGTAAATATTGAGAAGCATTTAGTTTTGCACCTCTGTTGGATACAGGGTTAGATGTTGGACAGCGTCAGCTCCACTAAGCAGTAAAAAAGAGTCACACTAAGACAATACTTGAACTGAATGGCACATCTTATTTAGATTTTGACAGTGAGTAAAAAAGCAGCATGTTTATCTTATCTACCACCTTAATAGTTTTTGAGTGACAAATGCCTGCAAAGATGTCAAGGGTCAAAGAGCTATTTTTTTGTGTGTGTTCTTATTACAGCAGGTCATCAAAGGACCTTGAGAGATGACTGATCTGTAAAATTGAGGCAATGGCTCTGTAGTTATGGAAGGATGGAAATTAGGTATACGCAGAAGCAAATGTGGCTTGAGTGGTCACAATAGGCATATTGCTAAAATGGTTGTTGAAAACATAGGAATACATCTTATCTTCTGTCTAAAGGGAAAAATAGCTGAAATGATGTGGTTTTTGTTAAAGTAATTGCAATAGGCTAGTCTACTGAAGAACAATATGACATGATACACAGCACCCTTGAGCAGTAGATATCTTTGAGAACGTACTAACAGCAGTTATTTTTAATTGAAGAAAGAACCTTATGAAGAGTTTAGAGGATTTAGTAAAGTTTGGTCCTTTCAGTCATGTGTGAGCAAGATTTTCTGGCCATAGCTTTGGATTTCAGTGCAAGGGATTCTCTATGTACAGTTTTAACATAGATGATAATGTTTACTAGAAGTATCACAAATTTACATACTAACTAGGTGATGCCCAAAAAATGGAAAACAGTAATTGCAAAATTTTGTTGTACAAAGAGTTGCATAGGCTGCAGAATATTTTAGAATGAAAATTTTCAGCAGTACTGAAATTTATCTGATCTGGCAGACTAATATATTAGAGTAATTAGTTGCTTACAGTTAGTAAGTACTTAGTAAGTGCTAATTGACTTAGTAAGTACTTACTTGAGTACTTAAGTTTTTAAGTACTTAGTTATTAATTATATAGAGTAATATTTTAATTAATGCTTATAGCATAACAAGAGGAAAGGGAAATTGTCTGAAGGTATTCCTTCATCACTTGAAGACTCCTGTTACTGCTGTAGCTTTCCAGCAATTTAGCCAAGGGTTTACAACCTTTACAGGGAGTAAGTATTACAAACTGCAGAGCAAATGCCTTTGGTCTCAATATCCTGTAAAGATTCTATTTCCTGGGATTTCTTGTCATGTGGAACCTTAGTTCTTCTGCGTTCAGCTGGTACAAGTCTCCCAGCTCTTCGGAACTTGTGTTTTGGTGTTAGTGTGGAGGAGTGGCCTGGCCTTTGGAGTTGTATCTTCTGTGAGACCTCAATATCTGTCCTTCTTTTGAGGAAGGTTATGTTGTACTTTTCTGCTGATTTCAATGTCTTGAGTGATTTTAATGTTTAGAGTGAAGTTATCAAGAGCTTTCATTTCTGGTTTGGGAGATACTTGTTATGGAACTGTCAGTCACTTGTTCTTAAGAAGAAACCCACCATCTAGTTAACATCTCTCCCCTAAGTTGAACCTTACTAAGATCTGTCAGGTTTCCACCAGACATGGACTGAAGAGTAGAACATAAAAGTGAAGTTCGTGTTGGAATGGGATCTGGAGAGAAGCAAAGTTGTGGGCAAGTATTTTTCCATTTTCCAAATGTTAAGCTTCAACCAAGTTAATAATATTTCTCCAAAAACATTAGTCGGCTAATTTAAAGCAAAACTCTAGAACTGTTATATCCCACATGGCATGAAACATTCCTGTTGGTTTTTTTTTTTCTTGGTGTATTAACTTCTTACACAGAAAGGAAATGAATTTTAGAAAGAATGTTATACATAAACCATTTGAGACATTCTCTGTTAAGGAAATACCATCTGTCAAGAAAGATGCAGCCAATGTTGAGTTATATTAAAAACATTTTAAAGGAAATATTTCTCAAGGAAAAGTGCATTAATTAAAACATTTTAACTATTTTTGCTCTGGAAGAAGGTTAGAAAAGTTCTATATAAGCATTCTAAATGCAATCATAATTAAAAGCTCAATTTATTTTTTCGGAAGGAAGTTACCTTAGATAAGTTGCTCCTTAATGTAGAATTAAGACATTTTCTGACTCCCATGTAACTAGGAGGAAAAATAAAATTAAAAAAAAAAGACTTGGAGTCATTATAGTTTATTACCTTCAAATTCTGTAAGCTTGCTTTCGTTGATTCTTCTTGGTGGACAGAATTTATTTAATATGAAAACCCTAAGACGTAACTTGTTTTCCTTTGGAATGTTTTTATTTGAAAATCAGTTCTTTTATGAGTGTTTAGTAGCAGTAGAAGAGATTATTTTGCTTCTGTGGAGGAAAATAGTGAAGTACTCAAAAATGTACCTTAATCAGGCATGTGAAACATTAAATGTGATAGGATTTGGTCTTTCTTTAACCCAGTCTAGCCTGCTGGCTTTAAGGAGTTGTACACTGAATATACAGATTTACTGTAATGGTTTGAAATACAAGCTTTTGGTTTAATTAGCACTTTGCTCTTTTGCCCATTTACCTGTTGATGCTGTCAGATCTACCCTGAAATGTAGCAATGCAGAAACAGTTACGTCTGTTACCTTTCTAGGTGATGTTCCAATTGACTTTTTTTTTTTTTTTAATGTAGCTGAAGAGTTTGAAGGGAAGGCTTAGGATGATATGGTTATGTGACCCATTTAAATGTTGAGGTTTTGATTTTTGAAAAGGATACATATTGCACATGGGAGTGTTAGATCTTCCTCAGCTTAAGATATCCTACCTTATCATCAGAGTGTTTTCCTTTGTTCCTTGAAAATATTAAAATGGCATTTCTCAAGTTACATGATTGCTATTAGAGATGAGCAACTGTTATTCCCCCAGATTCTCTTCACAGTAGGCTTGTGATCTTAGCCTTTGTTAAAATACCAACAGAAACATAAGTACCAAATGATATATGGGCTAAATTTTTTAATGTCACCCACATCTCCATATTTGAATTGATAGGCTCTAATTCCATTAACACATTCTCTTTTTTTTCTCCTTAGAAAACTTGCTGTTCAGCATGGCTTGTATTTTAGGAATGCCTTAAAGATTTAAAGAATGTGGTCTGTAGAACACATTTTACTTGTTGCGCATACTTGATGTCGTATCCTGAGCTAAATAAAGGAGTGAAGATGATTAGCTTAAGGTTTCTGTAAAGTGCCACTGAAGAGTTAGATTTTATTTTTTACTTAAAAGCAAGATATGTATCATTATTAACAGTAACTAATTGCGATCCTTGTATTGAATAGTAAGATTTCAGGTCGGACATCTATAAAATAAAGAATGCAAAGCTTTTGCAGCTGCAGCTGAAGCTGATAGCAACTGTGAATTGTGCTTGTGATGTACTGCACACTGACAAATATTCTGAAAAAAATTAGTCTGGAAACATTCCAGATTAAGCAGACACAATTCATATGCTGTGTGCTGTAGGCCTTGAGTTATAAAAATGTAAATAGGATCTTTTGTGAAAATAAATTACTGAAATATAACATTTTCAGATAGTGGTATAATAAACATAAGATGGAGGAAACAGAAAAAAATAGAGGGGGGAAAAAAAAGGCTATTTTTCCTAGGATTTTAATAGCTTAGTCTAATTTTAGCACTGTACTATGAGGAGTATACCACTGTTGAAGCATGTGCATTAGATGAGGCAGGGTTCCTGTTTGAAAAAACAAACCAACCGGGAAGCAACAGCCTTAACTCTGATGTTTTATAATTTCTGTATGTTTCGTTGTGCAGCTTCAGTATCCCAAATGTTTTTTGAGGATAACATGAAGGTGACAATTTATGAGGAGCGTGCTGGGCGGTGCTGCATCCCCTGAGCAAACTGTACTTATACTGAGGATAATTACCCTGCTAAAGGTGATGTTCTTCCTCAAGTAAATTCTGTTGGTGCTGATCTGGCCTAAATGCTCTTCAGGCTGAAACTAACTATTGTGTGTTAGGCTTCCACAGAATCACTTCATCTGTAGTCTGAGACTGTGCTTTCCTGGCAGTCTGCGTTATTGTATGCAAATGACAGATATCCAAGATCAATGCTGACTCCAGAGAGAAGTCGATGGATTGAGTTCCTGAATATAGTATCAAGATCACTAACCATATCAGTGCCAGGAAAAAAAAAAGTCTGTCACTATTCCAAGTTATTTCTACAAAGAAGTTAATCGTAAATGATTCTGCAGTTTGACTGAATTATACTTTATGGCTCTCACTTAAATCTTGCTTTTGTCCAAAGTGAAATAGTTCCTTGTCTATTTACGTATGCATGATTGAGTGTATGGTTATTGTTCCAAGGAGAAGTAAAAGGATAATAGCCTCTTCTAATTTGTCAACTCACATTTTGAAATTCTTTTTATAGTAACTCTTGTGAAAATTGTATTAGCCATCTAGGACCACTTTTTTCAATTTCAGAATGATGTCTCTGCAATCAAGATGAAGGATGTTGATTGGGATGCCTTTCTACCGAGAAATTAATACTGAATCTCTATGCTTTGACTGACTTTTACTGTCTAATTGGTGGTAGACAGCTTTGCCTAGTCTTTGTTGGCTTTCACAGCCAGGAATTTAAGCCTAAAAATGTACTTTTTTTTTTTTTTTTTTAATCTAAATGTACTTTAGACTTTTATGGAATTAGAATTACACAAAGCTTTTTGGTGAAATGACGGACATCTTTGCAGTTGAATAACTTGGAGATGCATTTTGAATGAGGTGTGAAGATTGGAGTTTTAGTTTCATCCTGATTTATCTTATTTGATGGTCACTTAAATATTTTTTTCAGCTTTTGATCGAGAATACAGTGATAACCTTCATGGATATATCTGATGACAAATTACAATTAATGCCTTGAATTCCCTACTAGTAAAAAAATAATATCCCTCTAAGAATGCTTAAAGTAAGAACTTTGGTGGGAAAAACTGTTATCTTTTCAAAGTATATTTCTCTTACCTGATCTGCGTAATAGAAAGTAACTAAATTATGTTATCAAAATGTGTAACAACTCTATCAAAATTGCATATTGTAGATGTTATTTAATAGGGCATCCTGCAGCTGACTTGAGGTGGTTCTTAAAGTATAGAAAAACCTACTTGCAGTTTAAAAGAGTCTGTTATGATATCTCTTGAGGTAATTTCCCATCTACATGCTCGATATCTTTATCTGACAGTATAGAAGCTAGAGACAGAAAGTTATAAAGAGAAATTATTTGACTGGATAAACTGTTATGGGAGGGTTGATAGCTGAGTCCCATTTGCCATGTTGTGTTGAATTGTAGCCAGATATTTTGAAATACTTTAAATCCCTGGCGTTCTTGAACAACTAGAGGAGAATCCTTTTCTAATATTCCTTCTAAAAGAGATTATTGTTTATTTTTGTTGTAGTTTGGTCTAAGATTTTCAGTGCACTATCAGGAAATTATTACATTTTTCCTCATTGACTAATGCAGTCAAACCTGATTTGAAGCTTGGAATACGTTACCAGTAAAAAAGGCTTTCAAATATGCTGTTAGAGGCTTTGGATCACTTTCAATTTTTTATTTTCCCTAAAATACCTAAAATCCCATTTATTACTTGCTCTGTCACCATTAATCTCTTTCTTCTTTCCTACAGTGTTCACTATTGAAAATTCTGACATCCTAAGAAATGCTTAGCACATAACTTCTCATTCTGTTAGTCTGTTATATCCCTTTTGCATACTGCAGATTACTGTAAACTGCTCTGGAAAGCACTACGAGAAAATAATGGCTTAATATAAAGAGGTGTAAAGGAACTTTCAGTTGTTGCTCATGTCTTCTAGTTTGATATTTGGTATTGGGTCCTCTTACCAAAATGTGGAAGGAGAAAAGTTGGAAGGTTGGTGCACTTTTTTGTTGTGGAATATATTGACTTTTTCTTAAAGTAATCTGAACTATTTTGATAGGCCATGCCATGACACAGTGCTGCTGAGACCTTATATACATTATAAAAAGCTTCAAAATTGGAAACAGTTTCACCTGTTTTCCTCTTCTCATTTATTTTGGGCAATGATTGCTATGAAAATGTCTCCTTTATTGTCTTGATCTTCATGTTTTGTCTTTTAATCTCTTGCTAATTTTTCTCTCAGCCTTGCAGTATTGCAAAACAACATTATCAGTTGTATTATTTGCTTCATGAAGTTTAGGCTGTTTGAAATGGAGCTGAGGACTGATGAATTTTTAAGTGACTTTATAGTCTCTTAATATTGCAGCTAGCAGGGAGATATTTTCAGACATAATTCAGAATTTCCTGAAAATTGACCTTAAGTAGTCTGTTCTGAGTTAGGACCAGGACCAAAGCTATTATTCTAGTGGTTAAAGACAGAAACCCCCTCATGGTGAATTTGGAGGGCCTTTTCCCTTCTTGTAAAATCTTTTGCAGTAGCTAAAGGGGCAATTTTAACCTTTCAGGCTTAACTTCCGAGCTAATCAGGGTTCTCTAGATTCTTGCAGAAGTTTTTAGGATTAAGACCCTGCACAAGCACCTACTAGTTATACTGGACAGAGTTCAGTGAAAGGCCACAAATATGATGAAGGGACTGGAGCATCTGACATGTGAGGAGAGGGTGAGAGCTGGGACTGTTCACCTGGAGAAGAAAAGGCCCCGGGGAGGGAGATGTTATCAGTATGTTCAAGTACCTGAAGGGAGGGTGCAAAGAGGATGGAGCAAGGCTCTTCTCAGTGGTCCCCAGTGGCAGGAGCAGAGGCCATGGTCATAAACTGAGACGCATCAGAAAACACTTTTTTTGCTGTGAGGGACAGATTGCCCAAGGTGGTTATATTCATAAGCTGACTAGACATGGCCCTGGGGAACTGGCTGCAGGTGGTCCTGCTTGAGCAGGAGGATTGGAACAGCTGACCTCCACAGGTCCCTTCCAACCTCAGCCATCCTGTGTGGTTCTGTTGTGCAAATATCATACAGGCTTTACGGGTTTGAGATCACCTGTGGGTGATTCACAGGGGAAGATGATTCTCCTTAAAATAAAAAGCTGCTTTATATGCGTTCTTTATCAGTCTCAGAGGAAATAACTACTTAGCTTTAAGTAAGTTGCAGAATAAGGGGTGTTATGTGGGAAAGCTTCATTTCCGCTTTTAAGTCCTAGGAATCGTGTGAATTGAAAACTGAAGTGGTAGTTTTAGCTGCTGTTAGAGCAATTTAAATGTACATTGTAACTAAGATGCCGTGGGAAAATAATACTCTTTCCTAAGGGAGGAAGGGCAGAAGCACTTGCTGTGTAGTGTGTTTTACTATAGGCTGTTTCTCCTTTTTTATAATGGTCTTGTGCTATAAGAAGGGAAAGAAGCACTTTAAACACAGGAAAATGTGGTTGTTAAGCCACAAAATAAGAAGGAGTTTCAAGAGTGTGCATAGTATCAAAAACAGTTTCTCTTGTTCTTGATTTTCGCTTTTGAGAGTGACAGTTTAGAGAAAATGATTTATAAAAATGTCTTTCCTTAGGGTGATGGAAATCTACTTGTCATTTTTGTAATGCTCCCATTTTGAAATACTCGTTTATTTTCACAACTTTGGAGTGGCTCTAAATTCGCTGACTTCAAAACGTGCCTGTACATTTTAATTGGCCTTCTTTACTCATGCTTTGTTGTTAAATGAAACATTTTTATTGGCACAAAAATATTTACCCCACCTATTTTCATTTGCTAGTGGTGGGAACTGTAACATTAAAGGCTATTTAAAATATATGAAGTGAGTTCTGGGGTCATTCCCCACCTGTTGTTTATTTTGGTTTATTCAAGAACAGTCAAAAGTAATCATGTTGGTGAAGTTCTGTCATCTGAGTAGTGGTTTTGGAGACATGTATCACTGGACATCAAGGTGTAGGTTTAGACAATTTACACATCAGCAGGTTTGGCTTCTTCAAGCAAAACTTGGGACTTTTGGTAATGAACAGTGAATGTTGGCAAAGGTCACAGCTTTAAAGTAACCTAGAGTACATTGTGCTGAATTATGGAACAGAAGACTGTAAATACAGAAAGTCTTTGATTAACTTCTCCTTTTCAAAGTGTCTTGACCTTTATTGAGTTCCCCTAGCTGACATTTTTAGAAGATTTTTAGCATTACTTCCTTTCATTATAAAGGGTTTATTTGTGTATTTGCTTCCACATATTTCATTGTCAAATATGCCATTTGATTTTCTTCAGCTGCAACGGCATCTGCATTTCGTATCAGCATGGTTTCTGTAGTAGTAGAGTGATGTAGCCCTTTTTTGTATAAAATTCTAGAATTTTCTGTAAGTAAATGTCATTTTGGTAAGCAAAAGTAATACAAAACAAATGTGTGAAAAAGAAGAAAATTACCAAAACTGAAAGCACCTACAAAAACATTTGAAAGACAGCATAATATATTCAGATTAGGAGTAAATCACATTGAGTTCACATCACATGTCTTTCTAATTTTAGTTTGAAAATTATTAGTTGCCTTTTCTATTTAAAGATAATGACATATTTAGTCAGACTTATTGCAAGTGAATCATAGTATTTCATTATTATTATATTAAACAGTGATTGTTGGTTGTGTTTCTTACACTCCTCATATTTCGGAGGGGAAAAATAACTTCTCTGTGCTCTGGAAGTTGCACAGACATTTCAGTCTGAGGTGGTGATGAATAAATTATACTCTAAATAATGCAGGCAAGGGGAATTCATATTTTTATGTTAGACTAGACTTCTCCATTTGGCACCTTTCCTTCTTTTTACCCCCCTGTGGTGTTAGCAACGTAGGCTGTATAAGATTACAAATAGTTGTTTTACAAGGAGTCATTGCAGACTTGATCTTTTTACATGACAGTTCGTACTGGTTCTGCTGTCTAAGCTGGTGGCTCCCAGCTGTGCTTTAAAGGGCCTGCCAGTGGTGCCTATTAATATGGCTGTGTCCTTCCTTTCCCCAGTTCCTATTCTGTGGTTGCTGCAGGAGAACGGGAACTTCCTCTGACAATTAAGGGCTGATAAAATCTTAGTAGTTGGCACCTTGGACAGCTGGCTAGCTCAACCAGACCTTCTTGGCTTGGAGAGACAGCTTCTCAAGAGCATCCCTTGCTCTATTACAACTGTCTGAACAAATCCCAGATGTGAGATCTAATCTTCTTACTGCTTTCTTCTTATTTAATGCTGTGCTCCCCGAAGCCTTTAAGCTGTTCCACACAGTCTGAGCTGCTGTTCACTGCTGACAATGCTTTCTAGTAAGATATTCCATAAAATGGCAACTTTGCCTTAGAACGAGATACAGAGTTTAGACTTTTTTATTTTATTTTAAAGATTACAGGAGAGGGTGGTGATGAGAATCACTGGTCGTTTGCTGTTAAGAAAGTCACAGGATTTTAATCATCTGACTTCTGACTGACTACCTGCTACTGATAGCTGAGTGAAACTGAGGGTGTGATTTGTACCTTTGTTGCTTGAATGGGAAAGTTGTCTGGCTGCTGTCAGTCCTTTTCCTTTATGACTTTGAGTACTCAGCAAGAGTGAAGGTGGCTTAAAGATTGCTTGTAGAACAAAGGGATTAGTTCTTTTTATATAGGAGACAAAACCGGCTTGCTAATGAATGAGTAATGTTGAGAAGAATATAAGCCTGATTATTTCATGTCGTAAGATAAATGTTAAGAGGGGCTAAGAATAAAATCACCATTACTGCCTATTGCAGGCTTTTTCCCTGCACCTTCTTATCAAGGTGTCTGATAAGACACTGTCAGACAGGATGACTGGGTGGACTACTGCTGATTCAGTTTGACCATTTCTGTGTTTTTCCCACTGATCGTTTCTTTCAACATCATACAAGATAAAAAAGTCTCTTAGGTCAAGACATTGTACATATTAATTCTCCATAAATGTTGTTCTATTCAACACAAGTCTGATCTGAGTTTACAGAATACTTTCTTTCTTCAGCCTCGGCTATTTTCCAATTTTCTGAGGGCAAGCAGCCCAGCAAACAGTACTTCAGACAATTCCTCATCTTTCTCCTTTTTCCAGAATGAAAATCCAAAAATATCAGCGATGGGGGCCAAAATAACAAAGGAAAAGTGGGTGTTGTCATTTCTTGCCAAGTTTTTGTAAATGTTTCTCTCCTCTGTCCCAGAATAATAGCAGAACTTCCCAAAGAATCTACAAAATAAACCAGACTCTTTTCCAGCCTCTGATCTAATTCAGAGTAGATGCTACAATGAAGATGCTAGAGAACAAGTACTGTAAATGGCATACTTTTTATTTGACTATTAAGGTTTTATTCCTCATCTGTTAAGGTTGCAAGAAACTCTAGGACAACTGGTAGGTCCTTGATGATACTCAGGTGTTATTCTTGTTATTCTTGTTTCTAGGGTATCAACTGGGTTGATGCCAGTTGCTTTTCTTTTACTTGTTAGTGAGGAATCTTAACTGGGCCATGAGTGGATAGGTTCTGTAGTTTAGGGCAGACAGGAGTGAAATATTTTTAGGAAGAGCTGAAAAAACATGGGATGCAAGCTCCAGAGACTGATCCTAGGCTAGGGGTTCTCTGATCCATGCTTGCTTGTTCCTCCTCCAGCATCAGTGATATGATGAGTAGTAGTAGGTGGGGTGAGGGGATATGGTAGGCAATGACATCTAGGAATAAGCAGACAAGAGGTGGAATTAGAAACCAAGGCTGTGCTGGCAGGATGAGTTAATACAACTGAAAGGCCACAGACCACTGCTGAAAAACAGGATCAGAAGCTTAAGACTGAAGGACAGCAAGAGGGACAGGAAGCAGGTTTTTAGAGCAATAATCAGGATGTTACCTGCAGCTACAGAATATCTGTTTGGGTTTCTTCTGTACCAGAAGTGTGTGGCAACCACTGATGGGGTTCACCAGGTCAGTGCTTTGACTCATTGAATGCTGGTGACTGACTGCAGCTTCTGTCTCGAGTTACATGTGCTGCTGTTCTCTACAGATTGTTCTTATTTTAATTGCAGTTCTTGGGGTTACAGTGAATTCATTATTGTGAGAGTTTAAAGAGATTTCTTTTTTTTCCCCAAAGGTGTTTTTTATCAACAAGTCCTTGAACTTATGCATGTTCGTACATGTGATAGGAAAGAACAACTTTTTCATCAGTGGCTTTAGTAGAGGCAGTTCTGCTGCCTGGATTTGTGCATTCAAACCATATGGGATTGCTGCCTTTTGATCTGTCAGATCTACACGACTGATCTGTATAGTGCAATGACTGTGTATGAACTGTGCCATGACACAACCAAAGAGCTGATAATTGATTCCTTGAAATCGTCTCTACGTGTGTGAATCACCGTGCGACTTGTGACTTCCCTAAAATGTTTTTTTTTTGAGGATCCCAATTGTGACCATTCCTCAAAGGTTAAGTAACTATAAAGTATTTCCAGGTCAATGACTGTCAGACTAGAATTCCCAAACCAGAGGGAACAGCCACCCGAACTGAGACATAGTCTGGAATCTGAGGACTGTGTCTGTGTAGGAAAAGAGCTTCTCAGTTCTTGTGCTTTTGCTTCTATTTTGATTGCTAATATAGTTTCATTTTTTATTTATTTTGGAAAGTGCAAAAGCTAGAAAATTTGATTCATTGAGTCCAGGCAATGTTTCATTGGAAGACTCCTGGAAAAACACGCTTATTCAAGACAAACACAATGTTATTTCAGTAGCAGAATCCCTTTGTGAGCCTCCTGGAAACAAATGTTTTGCATGAGGTCTCAATTTTTCTTGTTCTGAATTAATTCAGACAAATTACCCTGCAGACTATGTTTGTGGTAAATTTTTTTTGTGAAAGCCTTTTCTTGGGCCGTGTTCAGAGTCAAGACTGACTCTGAGTAATACTTAGAAGCTGCAAAGTTTGTAAGCATGTGAACAGGTAAATGTATCGATCAGAGCAGTGTGCCTCAGTCTTCTGAGGAGCTAGGAGGATCAGTGCCCTTTAGAGCTTCCAGCAGGTGTTTCCATCTGCTCTCCAAACTGTTGTGCTCTCCATTGAAAAAATGTATGTTGACCTGGAACAGCAAAGCAGCTTGCTTTTCTTTCTTTAATTGGGTGATGACTTAAGATATTTACAGAAGAAAGAGGATAATTTGCTTAAGTAAAGACAGTTGATAATAGGGATGTTGAGGACCTCTTTCCATCTCTAGGGATCTTTTTCTGCCTTCTACATCTGAACAGTCCCAAGTTTCTGGTTTCTTTAGTGCATGAGCAAAGACAGAAGGCTGGCTCCAAGTGTCAGGGAGGGAACTAAGACATAAATCCAAATGACCTTATTGGGACTTTGACACATTTGCTTTCCAGCTGATTGAGAACATAGCCATGAGAAGAACGTGCTTGGGAATTTTCCACCTGCCCATTTGACGTAGGAGAAGAAAGAAACCATTCATTTCCTGACAGCATGTCTGAAAACTGGAAACAGAATGGTTATTTAATGTGTTTGGGTTTTGGCAATCTGATTCATAGTTTTTGAATGCTTGTAGTTGCCAGTTCTTGATGCAATACATTTTTTTTATTCCATGAATAAAAAGATGCAGCAGACAAATCTTTGGAGTGTCAGAGCACACTGTGGCCTATTCTCTGTTTTGTTATCCCTCTAATAGCAGAATAAATAAAAGTATTTTGAGGTCTGTCCTCTTCCATCAAGCCTCTGGGAAAGAAAAAAGAAAGGGCAGAGGCGGGGGGGGAGTGGGGAGATGGACAACTGAGCATGGAAAACTTTATGAAATTGCTCATGGGTTTCCTTTTCATGTGAAATTTCCCTGAAATTTTCCCCATGACTCATTTCCTTCTTATTCCTTTTTAAGTCCATAATTTGGGCTTTTTTTTTTCTTTTTTCTTTAAAGACAAGTTGGTAGCTTTTTCCTGCACAGTGTGACGTGGATTTTTCAAGGGTATATATTCAGTGTTGAAGTTTTACTCTGTCTTCTGAGTGCTTGGACATTGCAGTCTATTATCCATAGGGACAGATTCCCTCTTTTCTCTAACTTCTCTGTACAGATCATGCACAAAGACAGGAGGCAAGGAATACACTTCCACAGAAAACAGATATTAATCAGATCTATTGTGTGAGGGAAGACATGGTGGGAAGTAGGATGTTTTGTTTTTAACAGATATCTGTTGATGCTTGCAAAGATCTTGTGATGGAAGAAGGTCAGCAAGGGAATTTGTTATGGCTTCATAGCTTCTGGCTTGCAGTTTTCATTTCATGCTGATGTGTACTCCCTGTTGGATATAGACTTCTCTGAAACTCATTCCCTGAAATGCCACTTGCCGTCTTCTAAGTTGTAAAGGCAGCTCTTTTGTGGATTGAAAACTTGTACATCTAGCTGCTTTTTGTTGTCCAATGTGGGAGATGCAAAAGGTTGATAAAGTGCCAGAGTCTTTCATCAACCCACAGTCATTGCTACTCATGAATGGAATCCATAAATACTTGTGTTTACTGCGAATACATCTAGTCTGACCAAATTCTTGGACATGCTTAAAGCTCTACAATATAACTTTTCTTACAAGGGAAAAAATCCCAAGACTTTCCAGGTTCTTGTAGTACCTGTAAGATAGAGCTTACCTCTGTTTTAGAAATATCCACAAAAATGTGTTCCTCTAGTGCAGCTGGAGTTTAGTATAGCACTTGAATGCATTTGAAGCATTGTAAACTCTTAAAGATCTTGGCAGCATTTCTTGGAATATCTGATTCCATAAAGGTTCGTATGATCAGATCACCAAACTATCTGAGTGCTCCCCACAGTCTATTAACGCCCCTCCTCTCCTCACCCCCTTCCAGGGTTCAGATAAACCGTATTATTTACGAGATCTGAGTATTTCGAAAACTCATGTGAAGTCCCTAGTGAAACAAATGGAATTATTTAAATTCCAAATTATTAATTTACTGGAAAATGAAGCGTAAATACTGTAAAATTGCCTGGAGAAGTTAATTCAGTTTTGATCTACACATTGGTAGTATCTTTGATTTGCATGAACACATACTGCTTCTTCTGTAACTAGCTGTTTCCTTTTTTGAAATGTATAAGCAACCAAATGGAGAATCTTGATTTAGAAACATACCTACCTGCTCTGCTCATAAGCAGTGCAGTCCTCCTAATGTTGATTATTTCATGGTTTAATGTCTTCATACTTTATGAAAAAGGAGCTTATTTTGTAGAGAAATTAAGCTGACTTCTTAGCTAGGCTCTTTTCATATCATTAATAGCATAATTTCTTCTGGTTGGATAAATTACTACATTTGAGGCAAGTTTGGTACTTTAAAGGGTGTCTTAAAAACAAACTGAAAACTGAAATCCAAAATAAGATTAAAGCAAAATAATGAAAAATATAAAACTACTCTTACATACCCTCTCACCCCAATATAACTGGAAAAATCTCCCCTGCATTAACTTACAGCCATTACCTGATAGGATCTTGCAAATACTGAGAGAAAGTGGCAATTTCCTCAGCTATAGCAATGCTGGCTTAGTTCTCCTTTCTAAAATGAAGTGAGTTTTCCATCCAGGAATAAGTTGATGTATTGCAGCTCACTTTTGATTCTGCATTTCCATGTGTAAAAAGTAAATTCATAGCTTGTTTTGGGATATCAGCACATCTAAGTACTGACAGATGCTATTTTACTGTTCAACCAGATAGGAACCACGAGCAAAAGCTTTGCAATCTTCTGTTTATGTTCTTGTCTCTGAATGTACAAATAGATGTAAGGAGTAGTTGTTGAAAGGTCAGCTTCTCTTTAATTAGATGCATGCTCAGAAAGTCCCTTGTTAAACTAGGAAAACTCAATTTTTGGGCTTGGTCACTGTTTGCTCTTTTGAATTACAAGTAGTCAAATGTGGCTGTTCCTGAACCAGGAGAAAAATTATCCGCTGAACATAACTGTCATGACAAAAGGAACAAGATTTTTGGAGTCCAAGTGACACTTAAGATGTTACCACTTTGATGACTGTACTAAATAGTCCATTATTAAGGACTAGTAGAGCTTATCATAAAGTACAATATATATCTGTATATAAAGAGTGTATGGAGCAGGAGATTGGAGTGCTTATGGCATTAGTAGCATATTAGATTCTTGGGTCTGTTAGAGGGTAATTGCTTACCCTCATACTAGAGTGAGTAAAGAATCTTTGTCTGTGTGTTTTATATTTGTAGGTTACTTATTTTCATTTATAATTTCTTTTGAAAATAGAACTCTGAAACTCTCACAGCAATGCTTGTCCAGTGTGCATCTGGCCTACAGTGGTCTTTGGATACATATGATTATATGAAAATTCAGTAGTGTTTGTAGTGTGTTTTCCTTGGCTGTTCATGATATATTACTACTTCTGTCCAGTTTATCTAAATGAAGATCAATGTTTCATGGTTAGCTTGCAATTCTCTTTATAGAAGCAAAACTACTATATCAAAATATGGGCCAACACTTAATACTGGGATATGTGAGATATCACATGCTGGTATTTTCAAACAGGGCAACCAACTATTGTTCAATAACATTCCATGGACATTTGATTAAATGATCTAATGATATCTTACAGCTTTTAATTTTGAGGAGGACAAGCCCACGATAACAAAAATAGCACTTCAATTTAACACAGTTTTTCCAAACTGGTGGCGTTAATGGAAGGATATTGTTTTGTATGTTTAAATCAGCAGGATCAAATTGAAAGAAAACTGAAGAGGGAGGTATTTGGCAGAAGCAATTCATTTTACAAACAGTTTTATTTTCAGTCACTGAAGCTTGTTATGACTCTGCATGTTTAGTCATTTCTTGTATGTAAAGAGAAAAATGGTAATTTTACTGTCACCTCTTATCCTTTTCATATGTCAGTGTTAGGGAGTCTGATGACCTGGCTCTTGAACTGAACTCTAAAACAGCTTGAAAGGGCTAAACTTCATTATTTGCTGAAATTCTGTTTAGAAATCCAGGAATAGTTGCATGTTCTTTTAGTAAACCTTTTATTCCTAACAGGAAATTCCTCCAGTGCATCTTGTACATTGTTCTTCACTTCCTTTTCTCAGAAGAAGAACTTGAAAAAATATTGACTGCATAGTAATTTCCATTTGGAGGGTTCTAATGTCACAAAGATGTGAGGAGAGTGAGGCATTCCTGAGGTTAAGTGTCTCTTTTGCTTTTCCTACTGTGATTGCAAATTTTACCTGGAAGATCTAAAATATTAACCCCCCGTAGATCAAGCCTCCAGGAAAATAAGCTGTGTGTATATTTGCTGCTTCACAGGAAGAGAAAGTGAAGTTTTCTTTTGTGAAATTAGATTATAGGATGAGCCTACTGAATGGAGGGAGATGGGATGTGGAATGAAGGGAATAATTCCAGTGACCCAACTCTAAGGTACTTATGTAAATGCCCAAAATGAAATGAAAGAAATCCTTTGATGGATTGGTACTAGGCTTGGCAAATGCAAAATTGCATAAGGTAGTTTTGATCCAGGATTTTAAACAGTCTGTACTACTTTGCTGGTAGGAAGCAGAAGGCAGCTAATTTCTTTTCAATTTAATCTTTTCTCTAAAAGATTCAGGAAAAAAAATAAACAACCAAACCCTTACTCCAAAAACACAGTATTGTGTTGTAATATACATACAAAAGAGGTGAAAGCTGACTTATAAGGCAATTCTTAAAAGTACTTTAATATCTATTTAAGCTAAAACACTTGAAGAAATGTGCTGCTTTACATAAGCAGGTCTCGCTGTGGAAGCTGCTTGTGGTTTAATGTTTCATCACAATAATGGCAGCTTATACATACTGCCAAGAGACCATTTCTTTTTCTTCTTGTGCTCAGGCCTTTCCAGTGAAATATCTTTAAGGTGAGAAAACGCATATTTAACAAAGCCTGTCATCACTGCCTATACAGTGAGAGAGCTTTGTGTGAACTTCTTACCCCATTCCACCAGGCATAATTGCTGATGATTTTGTGGGGCAAAGTTTAATTTAAAAAAAAAAGAAGAAAGAAAAAAGAAAATGAAAAAGGATAAAATAAAACTAAGTACTGGAGTTAGATCTGATTTACAAAGAAAGGTTTTTAAAAGGGCTTATGTAAATAATAAAGATTATGTGATTGTAAATGCTGTGTGTTTGTAGTGTTCTACAAAAAGTGTTTTGCTTTCTGCAAGGAAATCAGTGGGAATGTTCATCTGATGTTGTTAGAAAATAGGTTGTTCCATAATAAAACCTTGACACTTTGAATTTTTTTATTTTTATCCCTTAATGGTATTCCTTTCAAAGAAACAACTGCAGCTTTGCCTCCACGTCCTTTGGGATGGGGAATATATCAAAGACCAGCACATGCTGGAACTAGTGCAGGACCAGACAGGTGCTTCCAAACAGAGTTTATATGGTTATTTCATTGTTTTTGTATTACATTGCAATTGTATTGAATTGGTTATGTATTTTCTCTTTAAAAAGAGTGTTAATTTGTCATATGATTAAACTGGTGAAGGTGGGGGAGAATCTAAAAATGCTGGGTTTGGTGACTATTGCTAGCTTACCTTTTACAATGGAAATTAGTAAAGGTGTCAATTTTGAGGTTTTTCCTGTTTCCAATTCTCTATAGCAAAAAAAACCAACAAAACAAACAAACAAATTAAAAGAAAACTTTGATTGCATAGTAAGTATGGGTAGTAATGTCTTTATTAAAAATTGAATTTACTGTATACATTGCCCATAAAACTTTTCTGAATATTGATGAAGAAGTTTGTTTGCATTTCTTGATATGCAGATCCAGAACAGAGGGAAAGTAAAGACTCGAAGAATTGTTTCATGAACATTTGTATTCAGTTTTCTTTCCTGAATACTCTGTTCTGAAGTTTGCATCAATGCATCAAAGTCAGCAATTGGATTTAATTGTTCAGCAAACCTTGACATCAGTTAGTCCAATGATTGATTCTTCTTAATGGCATTATTTTAATAATATATCTGTTTGATCCCAAAAGAAGAGAGCTTTTTAAAGTTATTGTGAAAGCTTCTTTTCTTACTGTAACAGTTCAATAAGATGTTCAGCTGTGGCTGAATTGGAAAGGAAATACACGTTGTTGTAGCTTGTTGGAAAAAAATTTCAATATAATAAATCTTAGCTGTTGTTGAAAACTCTGTACTCAGCAGGAATCCATGTTTCCTCAAGTTGTTTTCAAATTTACTCCTTACTGCATTTTGAAAACTTTTACAACCAGCTTTACCCTTCCTTATGCGAGTTAGACAAGGATTCTTGGGAAAGATGGGCGGTGGAAAATTCAGGCTCATCTACGCCTGAGTCAGTGCATTAATCTTCTGGGTTGTAATTTGTTTCAAATTGTCTTTTTTAGAAGGCACATTGTTTTGCCTTGTTTAAGTGGAATACAGGGCTTTCCAATAGCTCTAGGCTTCCTCTTTGACACTGTGTTCCTTTATTCCCTACTCTTTGTTGTTTTGGTTCTTTCTGTCCTCTCTCTCAGGCTGTTAATCTGCAAAAACAGCAGGAGCAGGTGAAAATGATTTGTATGAGAAGAAAATTTTGAATGTTTAGCAACTTTACATAAAATTAAAAATTATATGTTTTAACCTTGAGAGAAAAATAGGCTTATTCTAAGTTATCTATGTTAATCCAAATATATAACTGATACTATAGCAGCCAGGGATTTTTCTCACAGTATATTTGTAGATACCATAATAGAAGTTGCAAATTTTTATCTTCTATTTAAGCTATGACAAATGTATTATTAATCTTTAAATTAAACAGTGTAATTCTTTGTGCATTTCTGTAGAGAGTTTTTAGGGCCAGCTGCATATTAAGAGCCACCCTCATGGAAAGCCAGGTGGACCTGCTGAGGGGAGAAGCCAGAACTGTGAAGGGCGGGACCTTACTTGTCACTGAGGCTCTTATTTCAGTGCCGTTGTAGAGAATTAGGTGTAACACCCAGTATGAGTTAAGACATACAGGAATGAGTGCATCTCGATTTGGTGCCTCCACTAGAATAGGAATTCCCATGCTATTCATTCAGACTGTGAGCTTGGAAAGCAGCATCCCTGCAAGTCGTCTTGGTTTTACACCTCTGGGAAAGATGGGAAGTTGACCCAACTGCCAGTTAATTCATAACACTTTAGTAAAGAGTCGGAACAATTTTACTGTCCCTTGTTTGATGAAGGTTATGTTACTACAGTTTCTCTAAATAGTTTCCATTTTTTTGTTAGTATTTACTTATGATACCATAAAGAAATGGTTTTAATAGCCTCCAAGTGACTCTGTGTCATATCAGGTCTTTGGTTCTTGTGTTGCATCATTTCCCATCACTACTCTTCCTCTTATCAAGAGCTTGTCCAGCTGTTTGCTTGATGGTCGTGCTGGCAACAAAAATATCCTATACTTAGATGTTCAGCTCTGGAATAAGATAGTTGTCTCTTCCTTGCTTAGATGAAAATGTCACGTAACTTTGGAACAAAAGAATATTTCATTGTCAGTGCTGTTATTTTAATGCTGGTGCTTCCGTGTTCAACTTTGTGGTGTTTTTTTAAACTTCAGCATGCCTTGCAGTCATACCAGAGCTGGACTCATTTTCTGGAGGCTGTAGTGTTTGAGTGAAAAGTGTCCCAGTAAGTAAAAGCATACAGTCCTTTGGTTATTTGGAATCACACTGAGAGTTTCAGCAATGTGTTTGTTTTCAGAAAACACAGGGAGAGAAGTCCTCAAGCTGATGAGGAAGAGAGGGGAGTGGAATGTCATAACCATCTATTTTTGACAAGTTCATGATTTATAATTTGCCCAATAAAAATATCGCGTTCACAATGCCCATTGCAATGAACTCATTAAATGCATTTTAAGAACTGTGACTGCATTTGAGAATTCTTTTACAAATGCAGCTAGAAAGATGTACGTGCTTTCTCATATATATCCTTAGTCAGTTGCCCAGTTACTTCACTTATTAATGAGCATATTTTATACCTTGAAGGTAAACTTTCTCGCTTCTGTGTCTATGATACTGGTATGCTAATCAGAAAGAACAGATTCTTTCCAGGAATTCTGTGGTTTTTTATAATCTTTTTCCTGAAAGGTTAGGGCACTTGGTAAAAGGGGAAACACATGACAGGGTGTGTTCCCACTTGGAAATAACTGAGAGAATGCTAGATCTTAGAAGACAGATTCTTGTAGCAAGAGAGGGGGGGAAAAAAAATCCTTACAATGAATTGCTAGATCATTAACTCTAAATCTTTCTGACCCTAAAGAAAAATCTAGATATGGCTGATTCTGAACATGTTTCATGACTACAGAAACTGCTATGAGAAGACTCCCGATTTGGATATTTCTGGATAATATCTTCCTTTCTTTGGATATGATTTACCTAGTGCAAAGAGTTTTGGTGTAGGTCAGGGTTTTTATCTTTTGGCCTCTCATTCTTTAGGTGCGAGCAGCATAGTTTTCTGAATGATCCAAACAATTTTTTGCTTCAGTGATCAGAGTCTTTTAAAAGTTGTTCTGTCTTTTTCTTCCTTTCCCCTATCACTTTGCAGCTTCTAAGGCACTTTCATAGCAATATTGGTGGTACTGAGTAAGAGGCTGGAAGGGGTCGGTTGTTCTGTAACAATGCCCCAAGTGTGTGTTGGGAGGCTCTTTAGTTCTTGTGAGGATTTCCTTCTTTTCTCCCTGTTCTTGTTAAGCCAGGGGATTGCTCACATGTGTAAAATCTGGTAGTCCCTGAATAGCTGTAATAGGTTATTTCCCTGACTAGGTCACTTGCTGTTCTGTAATGATTTCATGGTTACTTTGTTCTTGGATTGCCTTGCATCTATGTGTTTACCACAGCATGTCTGTCTAATGAATCTGCAACTGCCAAATTTACTTGCAGCTGACTTGAAACTCATTCTTACTGTAACATTCACTTGGTCTTTGTGATGGGAAATATACCTATTAAACCACTTTTAATTATTTTTATAAGCTCCTTTCAGTTTTGGCAAATTTTATTAGAAACTGAGTTTGTGTTTCATATGCGCTACTATTTTACATAATAAAAAGCTAAAAATCTTGGTCTTAGATGTTGCTTTTTTCAGTTTGTCTGGCAGCTCAGTAAAGTATTGCATAAGCGCTGGCAGATAACTCCCCTGGTTGCCTCAACACTGAATTACTTTATTTAGCTGCTTATACTGGTAATTTGTTACAGGCTAAAATGACCTTGATAAATGTTCATGCAAAATATTTTGTTATTCATTTGTCAATAACACTGGATCCTCTGCAAGTAAATACAAAAAAATTTACAAGTAAGAATTAATGGTCACTCATTTTTCTAGGTGTTTGAGGGGCCAAAGCCATTCAGCTTTAACAAGGAACATGAGTTGCTTTATTATACTATATTGATAAAACCTTTTCTGGCTTTGAGAGCATTTAAATTTGAAGAAAAATGATGTGGGTTTTATAAAATCAGATTCAGTAGCCCTGGCACAAGAGGCACCATGTCTGCATCATCCTGCTGCTGTGCATGGGCTGAGAGTCCCTGCTGACACACAGAGCATTATTATCTCAAGTACAGATGAACCCAACTCAGTTCTGCATCTTCTTGGGCAAAGCTTGAATCTACACACAGCACCATGCAGGTGGTTTACACTGTGAAATGGCTTTGAAGACCTGGATCCACTTGAAGCCCTGGGGACATCTCTTTGGAGTCCTGTCAGAGGAAAGAAGCTTCCCATTGTGGCTGGTGGAAAGAAAGAGTTACAGAGCTGAAGATGGGGTTAAAGCTACACTTCTTAGCACTGGTTTGTAATGTAACCTTAGAAATATCCAGATACACTGGTGACTGATCCTGCAGGTGAGGTTGCCAAATGAGGTTTGAAGGCTGTTGTCTAGAACACTCTGAAAAGCACAGCAGAACTTCCTCTCTTACTGTAAAGTCTTGAAGTAGAAATTTTATTAGTTGATAGTGGGACAGTAGTTTAGCAACATGTGGTTTTTGACCATAATGCTTTGGATGTTGATGTACATCAAAACATAATAGATTGAAAACAGGATTTTATGTCCGGAAACGGAGCAAATGCAAATAAACTGTTTCTGCTGCTTCCAGTGGGAATGAAATGTTTGTCAATTTTCTGCAAAACTACTGTATTTTTCTTCTTTTGCTTCAGAGCCTCCCAGGTAACTGATCTATTGTTTCTTCTGTGCTTACCTTGGAAAGCAGCCAGGCTGTAAGCCCAACGTGTAGAAAACTACAATTTATGTGGCTTTTAAAGTTGTTATAAACTTGTGATACTTGCTGACGTGTAAGTATGCCTCAGTGCTGTGTACTGACACAAAGGCAGCCCTGCAAAATTTCAAGTTCTCAAATGGAATTTTCCAATTAAATGGCTAGAACATTTTTAATGTTATTTGCAAATGGTTTTTTTCTTTGATATTTGTTTTGGAAATCCGTTTCACAAAGCCTGAGGCAGTTGCACAGGCTCAGAGGCTTGGCTGAGTTGTACACCATTGATAATAGCAATTTATCTTTATTATTATTAAAAAATATAGTAACACGAATTTGTCTGTGGACAGTGTTCTCCATTTCTCATCTAAGTGCTGTTGAACCAGAATTACTTACATGGTAGGGAAATGAAGATAAGTGCCTAGTCTTTCTTTTCAGCCTTTTACCAGTTCTGAGAGTAGATAAAATTCATAATCTGATCTTGCAACTGATTCTAGGTGGAGACTCACTGGCTTCAGTAAGTTTGCTGTTGGGGACCTGCTGAACTTTTATAGCATGTAACATGCTACTGGGAAAAGGTATAAACCAGTTTAGAAATCACTGTTGCCCTACAGGTGGTGCCTGTCATAGTATAAAAGATATTAAAGAAAAAGGCTGTGTTGTTAAAAAAAAAACCAACTATGCTGTAGTATTACCCAGAATCAAATTCATTTGTACCACACATTATAACTGGAAAAGGATGAATTGTTTGGGTTAACATAATCTGTTCTAGAAATGAGAGAGCTCTTTGGTCACAAATACAGAGCTTTCAGTGAAGCTTTTTCCAAGTTGAGTAGCTTGCTTAGGGCTTCTGGAAGTCTGCTTTTACATCACCCCTCTGTATTTTCATAATTGCACTCTTCGAATAATGTGAGTCAGCATAAGCTCTCTGTCATGCTGTTAGTGATGTTCAGTGGTTTTCATAGCATGTTGAACAGGCTGTATGAGTTTTGTTCATACGCCTCTCCTGCATTTCTTCTGAATTAAGTTGATGAGAAAATTCTGTCAAGATGAGGGTAGAAAAGCCATGGATTTGTCCTTCCCTGAGTGTGATTTTGGTTTAATGGTCATGGCAGAGATTTAAAGATACTCCACTGAACACTACTACTTTTGTATTTGAGTAACTGTTCTTCAACATTGGAGTCCTCTATTTCTGTTCTCCAGCTGAGGATTTTATTGTGAAATAGGTCCTTCTGAAGTTATAAGTGCCACTCCTCTCTATGAAGAATAGCTCTGAACTAAGGTGTTGGGGTGCTCTTATGCAGGGGAAAAAATAAATTTGATTTATTGGTTTGTTTGTAACATCTCGAATTACAAAGTGGAACATTTTATCTGTTTTTCATAATTTTCACTTGGATTTGTTATCCATCAGTGTTGGTCAGCTTTTTGGTCTGCTGTAGACTTTGAAAACCAGGGGACTTAGATTTGCCAGCTGTTGATCATATGTAACTTTTTTGAAAAATAGACTGGGCCTGGAGCTGACCTGCAGGTTTTACATAAAGTATCTAATAAACCCCCCAAACTGACCACTGTTCCATGTTTGTTGCAAGGTTATGGAGTTTTTTTTGTTTCTTTTATTTAAAGGCAGGATGTGGGAAATAAAACAGCTGTTCTTTGTCTGCCAAACCTATTTTTGATGACTTGTAAACCAGGACATTCTTTTTATATTGGTTGCTGTTCAGTACAGGCTTGTGAGGTCTCAGTAACTTGATGGATACTGCAGAGAACAACTGTATGCATGGAAAGGTCTGAAGAATTAATTCAAAATTATTTGTGTCTGTGCAATAGGCATAATAAAAAAAGTGAGATAGGTTTTGCTAGAAAAAGCTCTTGTGCAGTTCTTCCTACGGCAGCTCAAACTTGTCAATTCATCTAAATTTTCTGATTATAGTAAGGAAGAGAAGCAAGCTACTTCTCCATAAATCATTGGAGTTTTTTTCAGGAAGCAGCTGTAGCTATTGCATGACACCGTCTTACAAATGATTTCAAATACCTTAGCTTGTGCTCTCATTCTGGCTTTATTGGTCTAATGGTTGTCTGGAGCAACAGTGGAAAGAGTACAGGTAAACGAGGGTGAAAAAGCATCAGACTGATTTGATGTTTGTACCCTGACTGAATTACCCACTTACAGTACCTAAAGGCTGTGCTGCAAAGGATCTCAGCCAGAGTTTTTGCATTTGGAAAGACACAATTACTTGGAAGAGCAAATTCAATATTCTGTTAAATTTTTTATTGAATTATAATAGTCAGATTAAGTCTTGGCAAATAAAAGAGAAAATAAGTTGTAAAATGCAGCAGTAATCATATGTTATTGGTAATATTTACGGAAATTGCTCATTAAGTATTGTACTTTTTATTTTGGGCATGTGTAAGCTAATATCTGCTATACTGTTAGACAGGGTCAGGGGTGTGGTTTGTGATGATTATTACCTCTTATTGCCCTATCCTGTATTGTTTTATGATACATGAATCTTTTAAGGTTTTTAAATGCAAGAACTGAATAAAAAGGAAGTGGTTTTAATGGTCAAGTGACTGTTTCTTCTCATATTTTTTTTCTCTGATAGTGATTTTTGCCATATTTGTATGTTCCTTAAAATACTGAAGTGCCCAAGAAAAGGATCAGAAGTAAAATGTAGTTCATAGAGAGGTCTGTTGAGATGGATGGAGCTTCTTGTCTGTATTGCGTGGGCTACTGATTAGAGTGGATATCTCTGCAATTAATAATTCAGCTTTCTCCTGTCATTGCTTCCCCTATAACCTCTGCTATTTCTGCAGTCCTTTTAATTGAGGCACAAGTGAGAAGAGATGGGGTAAGTTTTAGATCTGGAAATACAATGGAGTCAGCCTACAAAAGCTTGCTCTGAACAAATTTCATTTTAAATATGGTACCGCACAGAAACTAGTTTCTTGCTCTGAGTGCAAGAATTGATAAAACATTTCCTTTTAAATGCTGATATGGAAGAACAGCATAAAATGCTGAAATAGGAAAGTGTGATTTTGTTGAACTTGAGACGTTCTGCCTGGATGGGTCATTTCCACTGAAATTTTGTCAGCCTGGCTGATGTTTTGTCACTTGGCCACCTGCTCACTTGTTGCTGAGACCTCTTCACTGGGAAGGGCTGTCCCTCCACCTGCTCACTCTCCTGTCTAGATGATTTTGCTTAGGAACCTTAAAAACAGTGAACAAATAAAAGTTTGAGTTATTGATTTGATGACTTGCTTAATAGACACCTGGGAAGTTGGCAGGTTTTGTTCCCCTCTTACCTACTTCCTTGAAGTTCAATTCACTTCACCCTGATCAAAGGTTTTAAAAATTGTGTCTTATGATTTGGGAGTTATGTTTCAGAATGCAAAGTTGAATATGGGAGCTGGAATTTCCAGCTCACCTCTTTCATTTACCGTGCTTAGAAGAAATGCAGTAGAAAGTGAGGTCAGTTTGTAGTTAACTGGTTGCTTTCTTTGCAGAACTGTCAGAGAAAAATCATAATTGTTTATTTGTGTGAGTTTCTGTTTGATTTTAATTGAAGATAACATTTACCTTTTCCATTGGTATTTGACTGAAAGAAGCATTAAATCCAGTGCCTAGAAGTCCCCATTCAGCTTTTGAAGGCTAATGAACAGTTTTATTGCCTGTGCTGATTGAATGGAAACATGCTGACCAGTAATAATACAGTTGTTTTATTGGCACTGAAGAGCATTTCTTATCTTTTCAGTGGTATAATAGAACCTGATTTGCTCACTTCACAGTACTAAGCCTTTAAAAATCTCTCTAGTTATCAGGCAGCTGGCTCTGCTTGTCAGGTAGTATTGCTTAATGCCGTGCTGAGGTTAAAATCTTGGTTTACGTTGAACCTGGAAGACAAATTAACCCATTTGTACAAGAACTTTGAATTAGCCAGGAGCTGTTAAGGAAACGTGAATCCTGTGGTGAGTCCAGACTCCTCTGAAATTTCTAGACTTTTAATTTTAGAACTTCTTTGTTTCTCAGCAGATAAACTTATTTTGCATCCTTTGCCCGCTTACAAGCCGTAGAAGCAGTTGTGAAAAAAAAGTTTTGATGTAGAGAGCAGGCTGTTTAAAACCTTTTGAAATCATTATCACAAAAAGCTGTGGTTTATCTGTCCTTCCAGCTGTACTTTCAATAAAAGTATTTAGATGTTAAGCAAAATAAGCCAAAATCGGACCACAGGAAGGTGCATTTGCTTTATGTTACTATGCAAACATTTTGTTTGTATAGAATATTGAAATAATTTTAAGTAAATAGTCTAATAAATATGAAGTTTACAAAAACTGTTTGGGAAAGTAATTTGTCCCCTTGTAGCCAAGAATTTTTAAAATTACTGAAATAGACAGCAAAAATTGTATTTTAAGAATTATTGTTTCTAGTTACCTGGAGACAGAGCATGTTTTCCTTCTGCTATGGCAACGAGAACATGTGAAGTACAGTACCCCAATAACTTGGAGTTCTGCCATGAAATAGATGAAGAACTACAAGCCCAGTATGAGGGTGCTGTCTTTCTCACTGTTTGCAGCTTTCAGTCTGAATTGTAAAATAATTTTGAGTGTTTCTCCAGAGCTCTGACCCACACAGCAAATGGAAAGCGGCTTTAAAGATACATAGAGGCCATCATACATGCTAAATCCAGTGTTGAGAGTGATTGCTGGATTAGAAAGAGATAGTTGCCAGTAGCAGTAACAGAATACTTCTGTACTTAAAAAATGCTTGGATTCCTTCAGACTTCCTGTTGAATCCTTTAATTCATTTCTTGGGTGTCTCATCTCTGACATGAGTCAGCTCCATTTTTCTTTGTTTTGAGATTATTCACATTTGTTTTAGATCATTTTACAAGTCCTCATTAAGTACTCCTTCTTCTTTGAGATTATTTGGCTGGTTTTTAATCATGTTTTGAAGTTGCAGGCATGTATTTTGCACTGATTTGTAGCTATTACTTCTCTTGTTGAATGCAGATGTTAGATTTGGGATGGCTGACATACCTTAGAGGCAGTTTGTTTCTAAGCTATGTATTTAAGGGGCAGAGGGATGCTAAAGCATGATAATAGAAGTCAGTTCCCTGTTGTCTCTGGTGGTAGGCTTCTGGAATGGTAAACTGGGTGCAACAGCCCTTGCAGTGCCAACACAAGTTGACAGGGGTGTGCAGAGCATGGCCTGGCCTAGCAGGACCCGACAGCTGAGCCCACTTGCCAACTCTGAAGTCCTCAGCACTGCAGCTTCCCTTTCCAGGAGGGCCCCTTGGAGCCTGCTCCTCTTCACCTGCCCAAACAGGCTGGTATTGCAGGGGGATGGAATGGGGGAATCCATGGGAGGGGTATTGTAGCGTCGGGATGAGAGATGCGGGATGCAGAGCTGGGAGAAGGGTTGCTGTGGGGAAGAGGAGAAGGTGAAGATACAGAGCTGAGGCAGGCAGGGGAGGGTTTGTTAGGCAGGTTGCGGCGCTGCATGAACATGACTGTACTGCTTCAGAGATGGGGCAATTCCCAAACTGTATTGAAGCTTTGGTAGGACACAAAGTTGTAACTAACTATTTTGTCTGCCCAGAGCTGGCTCTGCAGAGTTTACAAACTTGTGCACTGTACTCACAGCCAAGAAGCTGCTTTGTCTCTGTGCACCATTTAAATTAGAGAGTGCACAAGGCTTCAGCAGTGCACCTGGTCTGGTGGGTGTGTCAAATCCATCCTGGGGCTTCAGCCTCCTCTCTGCCCTCCCTGGGCAGAACAACACTTCTGCTGGCCAGCCCAGGACATGTGATCTTGGCAACCAAGGTGCCCAGCAGCACCTTGGGTAATGACTATCCATTCTCAACTGTTGGCTAAAATTAGAGTATATGTAAATGTTTCTCAACTGACGTGTGTAGGCAGAAGTATTTTAAATCATGTAAACTATTGTCCAGGCTGTAACTCCACCATGTGAACCCACAAATGAAAACAAATGGGTTGAGTGTATTAACAGTTTGACCTTTTTACTAAAATGAGCTTGCTCTACTGTTTTCAGAAAGCCAGCTGGATGGTTACTCTCTGCTGTAAGTTCTTCACATTGTCACAGGCTTCTCAGCTCGCAGTTTTGCTCAAATTCATTCAGAGGGAGTTGTTTTTCATACCTCTTAGCGTGGTAGGTTCTTTATTGTATGGTAGAGGTAATTCAGAGGCAAAGTCTACCCATTATTCTAGATAAATGCATATGTGCATGTGTAAAGATCTATAATGTATTATATAGAAGCAATAAGTGAAATGTGGTATGTATCACACTAAAAATTTGGCTTCAAGAGTGATAAATGGCATCAATTGAAAACACACATGGTATCTTTTGTGTCTAGAAATAAACACCACAGTGTTCCGCCCGCTGGAATGCAGTATAACTCACATATGTATATACTGTAATGATAAAGAAAATACTGCTGGAGTGCTGGTTGAAGAAGAGAAAATTCAGAACTTCATCAGGTCTTTTCCATAGCTCAGATACCTTCATCTAAAACAAACAAAAGAAGTATTTACGAGACAGTCTTTCACATAAAATAAAAACAAATAATAATTTTCCTTAACTCTTTTGCTGTGTGCAATACAGGACTAGTGTAAACTGTGAAAA
Source organism: Chiroxiphia lanceolata (assembly GCF_009829145.1). Classification (NCBI taxonomy): domain Eukaryota; kingdom Metazoa; phylum Chordata; class Aves; order Passeriformes; family Pipridae; genus Chiroxiphia; species Chiroxiphia lanceolata. Next base: position 16,297,220 of record NC_045639.1, read on the forward strand.
GGACAGCCTGTAAATAAATGGCCCACATTGCTTTCCTAGGAGTCTAGAAGGATGACAGAGAGACGTCTCATTAGCTCTGTGGTTACCTGTGTGCAGTACTCAGGTATTTGGGACTGGAGCGTCAGCTCCGTGTTGCCCGCAGCCTGTCGGAGCCGGGGTGTCTGCCTGGGGAAGGCCATTGCATCTGACCAATGACCAGAGGCTCTGAGCAGCCTCACGGAGGACCAGAGTAGGTGGCTAAAGCTTAAAAAACTCTTGTTCTCTGTCTGCTAGTGGTCTTTCATAGAATCATAGAATATCCTGAGTTGGAAGGGTCCCATCAGGGTCATAGAGTCCATCTCCTGGCCCTGCACAGGACACTCCGAGAATCACACCATGTGCCTGAGAGCACTGTGCCTACATGTTTCCGATTGTTTTCCAGTGTGTTCCTCAAAAAATGCTGATTAGGTCAAGCACACCGAATTTTAAACCTCTCTGCTGCCTTTTGCAGTAGGTCTCAAATCTTGATATCAGGAGAAGGCTTTTTCTTCTGGTCTTGCTGCAACTAATGTTTGGGGTTTTGTTCGCTTTCTGTTGTTTCTGTTTTTCTTTGAGTTTGTGTTTTGGGGGGTTTTTTTTGCCCTCTTCTGCCTTTATTTTGAACTTTCCCCACAGAGGTTTGCAATAACAAATACAAGAAGGCAGTTGGAACGTTGTTACTTCAGTGCGTTGCTCTTCAAGCCTTGATGTGTCAGAATTGGTCCTGCTTGTGCATATGTGTAGACATCTGGTTATTTGGTTCCTGCTTTTGGTAGAAAAGCGAGGGCTCTGTACTCCAGGATGTAAATAATATGCATTTGTTTGAATTCAAATTTCATTGTGTTAAAATCTTTCTGATATAGCTATCAGCAAACATTTGTATTTAATGTTACTTGTTTTACTGTGGTGCAAAAGTCAAGTTAAATACAGCTTCCTGTATCCTTCTTGCATTAACAAATTTGCATGGCCTCTTCTCTCAGCCTTTCTCCAAATACTGTACCGTTTAGGAAATTGTTTAAACCTAAAAGTATCTCAAAATAGAGCTACTTTCTTGTTACTTGTCAACATGAAGTAGCAGAAGCAAGTTCGTGTGCTAGCAACACTAGTGTTGCCATTTCTTGACTTTCAAATACTTTGCTGTGCAAACATTATTGCCATGGACATTGTACACCACCATGCTTGAGATGAATCATGTATGTTACAGTACATAAGGCTTAATGGATTACTTTTCCATTGCTCATTTTAAAATTAAAACCACCAGCTTCCTGTTTTTCTTGTCCTGAAGTCCTGTCTAACCGAGCTCTTATAATTTCTAAAATAGCCTGTCAAAAAAGGAATTCAGTAAAGTGACTAAAGAGTGACTTCTACTTAACCTTTGATTTTATAAACAATTGGCTGAGTCCTAAATAGATGAAAACAGTCTATTTTTGGGCCCTAATTTAGAGAATTGATATTTCCACATTTGCTTTGTCATAGCTGGTAGTAGTTGCTAAATTGTGAAAGCTTGCAGCTATTACAAATGCTTGGAGGATTGCTGAGTGTTCTGCCGTAATGCATTAAGAAGCTCAGTGTACTGTACATTTCAATTTATAATAAGGGATGTAGCTGATAGCACAGACACTGAAATATTTCAAGTCTAGACTACTGCCTTGAAAACCAAAGGCTGTTGGCTTTTTGGTGCAGTTAAGTTGGAAAATAACTGATAAGGACAGTTGAAGTACGTCAGACTTCAAAAAGTGATGAGTTCTCTAAGCCAGGGTGGATCTGGAGGCTTCAGCCACTGCTTGCCTGCCCTGTTGGGATGAAAAGGGAACTGGCATTTGAAATGGCTGGTCATGCTCATCAGGCTTGAGTGGTTTGTGATGGAGGTCACACGTAGACTCTTGTTAGGTGGGGAAGATGACTTTCTGCAACCCTGTGTTTAGCAAAGTTTTCTGTCTGCAGAAAATGGTAACATTAGTGCTTCACCAATGACAAAGATAATGGCTGAAAAGTTTAATGTAGCTGGTGTTCTCTTATATAGCTCTTTTGTACCTTTGGATAATAAAAATAGCTTGCTGAGAATTTTTGAGTGTAACTGCATATTGTAATAAGTGGAGGAAATTATGATGTAGCCGATACTTTTATGGCCCCTTTAATATCCCAATTCACCTTACAAATCACTGTGTTTATGAAGTCCTTTTCTTGCTGCTGCCTGTGAAGTAGAACATTTTGATTGTGTTTACTGTCATCATGTGTTGTTAGCTGTGGAAAAAAGGGAGAATATTACCTCAGACTGGGCTTACAGACTTGAAGAATTATGTAATTTTAGTTTGTCTCTCTAACATAATGCCAACTTTCTTTTTCAGAGCCATGGTGTCATGGAAAGGGATATACTTTGTACTTGCACTATTCTTGGGAAGTTTCTTTGGGAGTATATTCATGCTCGGTCCTTTTCTACCTTTGATGTTCATCTCACCAGCCTGGTATCGCTGGATCACCGACTGCATCGTGGCCACTTGGCTCACGCTCCCAGTGGTAAGTTGCAGTTTGAACCAAGTTCTGGGCAATTGTCTGTAATCCCACAATTTAATTTGCCCACTAACACTTTTGATTTTATTTTTTTTTAAGTTATTTATGCTTTTGTCGAAACGGGCCCCTAACACACTTACTATCTGTGGAAACTTGGGTTTTAGCTCAGAGTTGCAAACTGTGTGCCTGTTTACAGTCCCTCTCTTCTTCTGTGGTTTAATTTATATGTAACCTAATGCTGTGTCTTAATTTTATGCTTGAAAAGGCCTTTTTGTGACATCTTCATCCAGTGTCACTCAGATGCAGAGAAGAGTAGGTGAAATATTAGTAAACAGAAGGATTTTTTTTTTTTTTTAATTGCAAACTTCCTAAGTGAGTCGTCTTGTAAACTCCTTCTTTGGACTTTACTCCAATTATCTCATTAGGAAAATTATCGACTGTTTTGTACACTGTTGCCAACCTTCACATTCTGTTACTTAATCCTCTTAGAATTTAGTCCTTGTAGTTGAATTAGAGGTAAATGATTTCAACTGAAAAAGAAGAGCTTCACCTTTATCAACTTTATAACTATATGAGTTTGGAAATCAATAACAAAGCTTTTCCCTGAATTGTTCCAGAGGAAAGGCGGTATGAATAGGAGAGTATCTTTCTTCGTCTGTTCTCTAAGAGCCAAGGGACTTTTTTCCTCTAGACCACTGAAGATTTGTTTCACTTTCTGAAGTAAAATGCCATATTGGTATGCAGAAGTATGTATCTTGTGGCGTAAAAGAAGTTTAATCTTTATTACATATCAGAAAAGGAGTCTCGAAAAGATTTTGCACCCAACCTTTTTGAGGCTCTGACCTTGTCTGCTTTAGTTTTCTGTCCTTACACTTACTCCATTCTTAGTCAGGAAAAGCAGGTTTTTGGTTTGTGTCTCCAAACAATAAAGTGCTGTTGTACCAGTTGGACTCCAGCAGGGAAACTCTGACCCTGACCTCTGTGATGTAAGAAATTTCCACCTTCCTCACTCTGCTATCACATTTTATTTCCTTTCTAGGAGAGTCAGCAGGACGGGACAGTGAGGTGGGTGTTAACTGTTTCAGTTTAGTTTGGCTTATATTAGGGTTAGAGTATGTAGAACGGGGCACCCACTCATTATTATGTTTAACTAGATGTTAAATATGTAATATGATTCTTATTAAACTACCCAAAAAAGGCTGCTTTTTTTCTTTCTGAAAAGAAGATATCTTTGCCATTTTGAGCTATACTGCCATTTTGAGCTATACTGCCTGTACCACTCTTGGAGGGGCCCATAGTTACTCTTGATAGCAACACCTTTTCTGGAATAATAATGAACTGACTTATTAATAGTATTAATACTTGGCAAATATAATACTTTTCATTCTAAGATCTCAAGCCATTTGCAATTGTGAGAGTGTCATTCTAGTTTTACAGGTGACTTAACCTGAGAAACTTGTGTTCTTTGATACGGAGTTGGCAGAAATATGAACAGAACAGAGAGTTGGTTTACTTTATAGAGCTCTATTTAAATCCCCAGTCTTTGTTCTTTTTCTATACTTTTTTAGAGGAAGAATGGGGAAGATAAGGTAAGGAGGTAATTTGAAGTGCTTTTTACGTTAGGGCCAAAGGGTAAGTTTGTTCCTCCATATGTCCAATTGTGTTTTGCTAGTTTCTTTTTCTGTGCTAACTGGGTTGGACAGTGTCCTGCCAGTGACCCTGACCTTAGGGGACTCAAGTCAAACCTCTGGGTAATGTCTGTTGTCTGCATCTGTTTCTTGGGATTTTGTACCTTTCCACTGTGTTTCCACTGGGCATTAAAAGGTTGCAGGTTCAGTCATCCATATTTTTTAATTCTTTGCCTAGTCCTGGTCTTTTGCAGTAACCAACCAGCACTCCCCCACATACTTCTCTGTATGATTTGGGAATGGTCATGGGTCAGAAACCATTTTCAGTAGGAAATTTGGATATGGTGTGGATGTGGCCAGAGAATGCTGTTGGGCTCCACAGCTGTATTTACTATAACTAGTCTGGTTATGTGCTTATAGTCTGACTGTCCAGGTTATGAAACCAGGCCCTGTTAAACTAACTGTGTAGCTCTTGCCTGCTCTTTCCCTCTGATAAAACCACTGACCTCTGCTTGACCCTTCACAGCCATATACAGCAGGTAAAGCAAGAAACATGCTTTTTGCATGACCTTCTGGCATCACTGGCTGTTTAGGCAAAATGGAGACAGCTGTTTCCCCAGGCTCATGTCTGTGTCCTTCCAAGTTTGAGGCTGATTCTGTGCTTTGGGAGTGAAACATGTTGACTATTTGCTCCCAAGCAGAAAGCAAGGCAGCTTCTGATGCCTTCCCAACCCCGACAATATCCAGCAATAGATTATTTGTGCAGCCAGTCTCTCCTTAGATTACCTGGCAAGTTATAATCCATACTGACTCACTTATATTCTTATGTGATAGTATTCTTGGAAAAACAGGGAATGGTAAGTTTAGTGCAGTGATTGTAATGGAGTGCTTTTTAAGAAGTGCTGTTTAATCGTTGTTTCCTCTTCCATTAAACAGCTATTACTGCAGGAAAGCTGGCTGCTTTATTAGAAAACAGAAGTTTGTTTACCAGTGGTGATAGGAGTGAATAAGTGAAATGATACAATTCAAATTAATTTGTATTGCTAATGGGCTGATGCTTTTCTTCTGTGAGTAAAGCCATAACACGGAGATAATATTTCTAGGCCTTGCTGGAAATGGTGTTTGGTGCCAAGGTGGTTGTCACTGGAGACGGATTCGTTCCTGGAGAAAGGAGTGTCATTATCATGAACCATCGCACACGAATGGACTGGATGTTCCTGTGGAACTGCCTGCTGCGATACAGCTACCTCAGACTTGAAAAAATCTGTCTCAAATCCAGTCTCAAAAGCATTCCGGGATTTGGTATGTCACTAAACCCTTTAATTTGAAAGGAAAATATGTTTCAATGATGCCCAGCACTGTTCATAACCTGTTAAATGACGTAGGTTTAAATTCTGTTTCAGTATTTTAAAACACACTTGTGTTAAATATGTGGCATGTTGAGCGATTAAACCTTAAATCTCCAGAGGACACTTGGACTACGTGCTTAAGCTTTTCTTTTTTAAGATACTACATGTACTTCTGTTGTTGCTTGTAGGTAAAAGTATTTCTGCTTTAAGTACTGAAAGCATTTTTCAAAATGATGAAAAATTATTTACCAGTCTTTTCAAAGTCTCTTTCAACACTGTGTTTTTTGTGCTATTTCACCCCACGTTGCACATGCTCTCATCAAGCTTCTTTCTTCATTATCCAGTGTATACTGTTGTGAAGATGAACAAAAAAAGCTCTGTAGGCAATTGCAAAGTTGCTGGTTGATTTTAATAACTAGTTTTAAATTGAACTTGGCTATGCAAAATATGCAGGATATGAAATAATCAGGATTTATAGTGATGTAGGCTGGAAACAGGCCTGAGTTGCACGTACTCAGAGAAAGCGTTTCAGATAGGCCAAAGATTGTCGTGCAAATGGTTTCTGAATAAATAGGCAGACTTATCTGAAATAAAAACATCCCTGCATTTTATTTATCTCTTAGATTTATTTGCTGTTTTATACAAAACTAGCTTGGGCAGGATATGCGTCAACTTTATGATGCTGAAAGAGTAACCTTATTTATGGTTCCCTTTTGTCAGGCCATTTATCTGAACAAATAATTTTGGCAGGATTCCATACTGAGGAGCTCTCATACTGTTGCACTGTATTGCATTCACTTGCTGGGCCTTTAGTAAGAGCTGCAACTAGGTAATGGTTTTGTTTTTTTCCTCCCTAGTGGCCACACATTAAGGTCAATTTTACTTGACAAAAGATATCTCTCTTAACGTGACAGGAAATGAGAAAATACATATTTAGATAAATGTTTTATCTTCGTAACACGTTTTGAAATCTTGGAATCAGCTGAGTTTGCAACTTTTTAAAGCAATAATGGAAGATGAAGTCAGTAGTATAGTACAGAAGATTGTAGATTTGCGTCTTCAAAAGCAGCATATATTTTGTTATTAACAAAACATTTCTATGTATGCTTGTTAATGCCTTTAATAAAATTGGAAGGTTAGCTCCAATAGCCTGGATGCTAAGTTATGCTTGGCAAAATTTGATTCCTGAAAGAGTATTAGGAGTTTTTAGAGGCTGATTTTTTTTTTTTAAATTTGTTTTCAAATTCCATTCTCAGTTCTCTGCATACACTGAGCACATCTAATATATTTGATGAGTAGGCTCAGGCAGATGGATCTGTGGCAGGTCAATATTAGCAGACCATCATACCCTCTTTGTTCATGATGTAGTAGCTTAAGCCACTACAAAATTCTGAGCTCATACTGTGCTTTGTGGGCTGTGATGTAGAGGTGACACAGGCAGACATTTACTCTTGTTGTTTGCATTACAGGATGAAAATTTCTGGTCATAAAGTAGAGTGGATGTCTGGATCTGTAGTGCTATAACCCACTACTTTTAATGCCAGATCCCCAAATGCTCTCTGCAATAGATAGGCTTTGAGGACTTTGGTTGTAATGTTGTGAATTATAAGTTATTTTTCAGTATACTGTTAATGTTGTGTTTTTAATCACAGGAAGGGAATTCAGCTAAACTTATGTCCTTCACTCAAGCCATGATTTGATGCTCTAAAATTATGAAAGATAAGCTTCTGTTTTATCATAGTGTATCTAAAAGGAGGACTTAGAAATACATGTCTCTGTGTTCAGTCAGGTTGTTTTGAGTGGCAGTTCCTTGCAAAAATAAAAGTGTTCTGTATAGCCACATAATTAGGGGACCATTGTGAAGTGAGACTCTTGGATTAACTGAAGAATGATGGAAAAAGATGAATCTGTAAAGTTTGTTGGGGCAGTATCACTGCAGAAAATGGTGTCTAAAGAGGACAACCCTGAATCTCAGCAGTAACAGTAGAATTTCTCTTACTTACCACTCTCAGCTCTGCTGTGTTATTTACACCTTTAATAAGTGTTTGTCAGGTTTTGGGTTGGGTTTTTAGATTGTGTCCTGTGGTTTTTACCTAGAAGTTTTATTTTATGAGTTTGTAAAAGTGAGAAGATCACTTGGAAATCAACCAGACAGTTTCAGTGCACTGCATGTGTAATCAATACTTTTAGATATTGATCATTTAAGACATAATATCAGTGGAAATTCAGCCAGCTATTTTCATCATGTCTTTCAGTTTTATCTTTTCATGCATTTGTATGGATTAGTTATACATAGTTAAAAGTATAGGATTAGGAAACTTTAATACACTGGCTAAACATAAATTTTAATAAATCTTAACCTAATGGTAATTTTGCTTGAGAAATATTTGAATGAATATACTACATTGCTTTCAGTGCATTTGTTTCTGATCTTTCAAAGGCTTTTTTAAAGAATTTAATTTAAAATTGTGTATAAGATAAGGTTTATATTGCAAGCCTTCTGTTTCCATGTTTCTGAAAACCTTGACAGTATTCAGCATAGCACTTTTGTTATTGTAAGTAGTTTCCCATTTGGGGTGTAAAAATAGGTCTGTGAGAGGTTAGGATCCTTCAAGTGGCATATAAGGTACGTGAAGGGCAAAGCTGGTAATGGAAATAGATCCAGAGTTCTTGTTGCCCCCTTTGTGGGTTAAAAGTTTAAAGATATCAGGTTTAATGAGTCTGTATTACAAGTAGGCAGTTATTTTCTAGTTAATTATAATTAAAATCAGAGGATTCAGTATTTCAAGGAGACACATTGAGTCATTTATCCAGTTCTTAAGTTATTAAGTCTTTGCATTCCAGTGTATGAAAAAAACTTAAAACTGATTAAAGGTGAGCTTTAAAAAAAGAAGGCCAAAGAAAAACAGATGGTCTGTTCTTCCTGGAACCGCAGCTTTGGCTTGATGAATTGTGTGCAGTAAAGTTTTCAAAAAGAGATATTACATTTCAGTAATCTCAATTTCAGAAACATTCTTGCAGCATTTCGGTACATCTTGCCAAAGCTGGCATCTCGAGGGAGCACTACTCTGCTCTTAGCTGTTGCTGCAGTTTCTCATCTGACATCATCAGAAAGTACTGACACATTCTGCGGTATCAGTTTTCAAGGAGAATTTCTAATGGCATTGACAGTTTCCTGCATAGTCTGACATGATAGGACTTCTCTACAGTACTTGTAAAAGTATGAACAATTAATATTCTCATCTATTCTCAATTAATAAGGAGTTATGTTGGAAGTGATACAGGTTATGGTGCAGTTGTGTTCAGAATGTGTCGTGGAGTACATGCTGTTCAAGTAGGTACCAAGGGACATACACAGTAATGTCAGATGACCATGTAATAACTAGAAGATAGTTTTAATTCTTTTCTTAATAGTTTCATTTGTGAAAGTCTTGTGATAACCAATAAGACTTCACTGGAAATAGGTATATATTTTAATGATGGACAATTCAAATATGTTGGGTGGGCTTACAGTAATATTTGGATTGTAGTAGTTAAAAGTGCCTCAACAAGTATGTGAAAAATAAATCAGAATTTGGGTTTCTCTCAGAATAACTGAGAGAAAACTGAAATAGGGTAAGGGGTTGGTGTCAGTTCTACATGAGGTAATAGTAATCCTAGTTTTGCTTAATGCAGATGGAAAAGAGGAATACTGTCATAATTCAGTGTACAAATGTAAAGTATGCAGGTGCTACAGGCACCATTGATGGACATATCTTGTAGACTTACCTTGTAGGCTCACTGAGACTACTAAAGCAGGGCATTGTAGTTGAAGCAGACTGGGACGGGAACAGAAAAGGAAAGGACAAGGTGATGAAGGAAAAAGAGGAGAATAAGCAAAGCTGACAAACCCAGAGTAGTTAGAAGCAGAGATAACTGAGTAACTCTGTCCAGATCTTCATCTCTGTATTCAAGTTACTCTGTGGCTAGCATTGCTCTCAAAGAAGACTGCAAGATGTAGGAGCTTTTTAGTTTTTGGTTTTCATTCATCTTTTCACTTGTGTGTTGTAGCTCTCAAAGGCTCAAGTGAGGTTTGGCCCTTGTATTAAGTGCTGGGGGGAAAGAAAAAAGGGAGTTTTGCTCTATTTCAGCACTGGGCTTAGCCCCACCAATCTTTTACTACACGTCAGTTGATCCATTGTAGCTGTCCAAGTGTGCGAGCTTCCCCTGAAGCAAGCTCAAAGTAATTTGAGTCATCTTAGTTTTCAATGAAGCAGGGCAAAACAACTCCAATTATCCTGCCTTTGCCACGGGCTAAGAGCATGCACACCGACAGCTATGATGGATCAGCTACCATGAAGTAAAATATTGTTGTCACTAAGCCTAGAAAATTTTAACACTTATCTCAATTGGAATATAGCTAAAGCAGCATGCTGCAGAGAATCTGTACACATTTATATTAGCATGGAAGTGTTTGTGCTGTCACAGCTACTGCCACAGGTAGGGATAGAAATGCTTCAGCATAAAGCATCTTTGTTCACATTATGGTTGGATTTGCATTCGAATTCTTACCAGTAGAGGATATTTGTTTAAAAAATTAAAACTGTAACCTACTGAACTTTCTAGTATAGCTCATGTGGCAAGTATCTTACATTACAGTAGGCTGAAATGAGAGTTTTGAGAAGCTGTGATGTCTTCTAGCAATTCAATTGTGAGCTGTCAGACTTAATTGCCATAGAGTTGTTATCCTGCGTGATTTTTAAAGTAGAAGTTGTAAAAGTATGCTATCTAATGGAAAACAAAATTGTTATTCCACCACTTATTCCTGCTGAAGATTCTCTTGAAGACTCTCTTGAAGAAGTTTTAAGTGTAAAAGAAGGATTTTTACTCTGAAGCACAAATGTGGCTTAAGTTGGCTGTAACTTTACATGCCTTTGGTTTTGTTTTTTTTTTTGGAGGGAAGAAAAGACTTAGGTGTCTATTTCCCTGCTTGTCTCTTCTAGAAAAGGTATAATAGGTTTCTCCCAACTCTGTCAGGGGGAAATAAATAAAAAAATACAGCCAAAACTCAACTAGCCTATGTTCCATTAAACTTTCCTTATCCTTTCTATATTATAAGGACTTCATTTTCTCTACACGCCTTTGCCTCTCCAAAGTACACATCAAAAGAGTGAGATCAGATGCTAACCTCTCTCATTCTCCCCATTTTGTAAACTACAAGTGATGGAGAGTGGTTATTTTCTCCAAGCTCGCGAAACAAGTAACAGCAGAATTAGGATGGCATGTTTTCCCAAATTACATTCATTTTTTGGAAGCATCTGTATGGCTCAGCTCATCAGGCTGGCTTACTTTTATGGTCCTCCATGGAGGAGATGGAGTGTTTGAAGAGGATGTAGACCTGTGGAAGAGATATTTCATCGTAGAATCTCTTGCCATTCCTGACTTGCAGTAAGATGACACATTCGTGGGAGGGGTTTCGCACTGTTTGGTAGGGCCTGGGTGTTTTTCCTCACAATCTAACAACTAGAGGTTGTTTTCTTTATGTATTTGGAGATTTTGGAATGACGTGGGGCTTTTCTCCAGGCACGTATTGGGCAAAACTCATCTTTTTTAATGCTTAGGCTTTCATGCGCTGTTTCACTGTATTGATGTATTTTTAAAATGCATTAGATAAAGCAACTTTCCAGCCACCCTAGACATTGAAGCTTTTGCTTCAGTTTGCTTTACTTTTGAGTAACGTTATGTTATTCTGATTTTACACAGCGCATCAAATCAAATCGAATTTGAAGTATTATTTTAAGATGAATACTGTAACTAAATAGGTTTAATAGTCCTTAATGACATTTATAGCATTTTGTAAGTTGCACTAACACAATGGTAGAGTTAATCATCTAATTGTCCATATTCTATAAAAATGGCATAATTTAGGAAACAGAATGAATATTTGAGTATGAAGTGTCCAAATAGCGTTCTTCTGAACCGCGATTAAGGGATTGAATATTGAAACAAATCTTTCCAAGAAGATTATATATCTTTGTCTGGGTGCTTTATGTACATGCATATCCTGCTACTACTGTAGTGAATTTTTCCCACATACTTTCACACATTCTTTGTGTGTGCCTTGGCCGAGAGACACCAATTCTTCAATGGAATATCCTTTCTAGAAGGTTGCACAGTTGAATTTTCACACTTAAATGTAGGCCAGTGTATCTGACTAGCTTGTTGACAACATTGTTCTTGCCCTGATAGCGAAATGTTGTACTGTAAACCTTGTTTGAGGTTTATACTGGCACATCCTGTATTGTCCCACAAGGGAATGAAGCAGAACAAAGGAAATACAGAAAGCATTAATTTTTGGAAGTGATTTATATGAAGATAAAATTCGGAATAACTTCATACTGAAAGAAATGCATGAGAACTATGGGGAAGTCCAAGGTAAAACTAAGTGACCAGAGCAAAACCAGGTTTTTTTCAGTTACCTTAAAAATCTATGTTTCTCACATTGCTGTTTCTTAATTTGAGTTTTAGTAAGAAGAAAAGGTTTACGCTTCACACACATTGGAAGAAATGATGTTCTGTAGAATACTTAGTAGACTACATGATATAGACATATATGAAATACACAGTCTGAACATAAACTGGACATGACTATAAAAGTAATTTTAAAACAGACGTAGGTTAAAGTAATGGTCACAGTCTGACAGGGCAAGGCAATAGCAAAACCATAGTGGTTTTTAAATAGACACCTTACAAATAGATTAAATGAAATTAACAAATAGAATGAATCAGATGTTACACTATAAAATTAGGACCACTGCTGTGAATTTATATTTGTGAATTTTATCTCTTAGTTTATCTCTAGTTTTGTAATTTGCTCAAAGAATTCACCCAATCAGATGGTAATTGTTCAATTCATTATACTCCTATTAACTACATTATTGGAAATGAGCACGGGTAAAGAAAACTTGCTAGGAGCAGAGATTATACTTCACAAGATTGTTTCAAGAAGCATTTTTTCTTTATTTTCCTAGTTTGTGCACTCAGATGATTACATTAAATTTTAAAAATATTTTACTTTGCTTTGGGGTTCATAAAACTATCCAGGAAAATGAAACAACAATAGTAAAATGGCCAACTCTAACTGAATTTGCAGAAAGCTGCTAATCAGTCTATACTGGTGACAGCTCAACAATGTATATACATAGGAACTTTACACCCTGACTTCCTGCATGATTTTCTGTGTGCCAACATCTTTTCCATACCTACAGATCTTTGAAATAGGGAACATTCAGAATTGCGTGCTTGTTGCCTTGTGGTAATTTTATGCAGCAAAACATTTGGAATAACAAACTGTTAATGGACCTAATTATTTGTATACAGTGGGATCATGAGCTTCCGAGTGATTTCCCTTATTAAGCCTAGATGTCTGGTTCCCTGATGCCTCAAAAACCCTGATCAGGACCAGACCCTTGTTGAATACAGGCATACTGAATAAGGCTTTTATTTTTGACCAAGATAATGGTATGAAAAAAACAGTGAATAATGCAGTGAAAGAAAAGAGAGAGGATGAATGAATATAGTAACAAAATCCCATAGTTAGGCCTTTTATTTTCTACTTGTTTTTATAGCTTTGAATCATTTAATGAATTTGTTTGGGGGAGGGTTTAGTTGTTCAGTTACATTGCTATAGGAAATATATAGGTACCATTTTCTTGATGTGTGTGTGTATGTTTGCTTTCAATATCAGATGTGATATTCCTCTTTGAGATGTGACATTTTGGGGGGATATCTAATTTCTGAGTTTATGTACATAATATTGTGATACAAAACAAAACAAAGACCTTTTTTGGGGGGCACAACTCACCTCTTTCTCTCTTTTGTTCATTGCCACGTCCATCCTTGGTATCTACTTACTTCCGAATTACCTTTGCAATGAAAACACACTCAAGAAATTTCAGCTTCGAGTGTTATTTTCTTTTAAAGGATTTTGGGGGGAGGAAAACAGAAGTGCAGGGTCTTAGAATTCAAAAAGCTTTAGGCTTGGAGCTAGCATTTTTAATACAATGCTGCAAATTCTTGACCTGCGTAAGCTATAATTTGCTTTATCCCCAAGGCAGTAAAGAAATTCTTATGTAGAGCACATTTCTCTAGTTCAGTAGCAGGCTTTCCTTTTTGTGTAAGCACATTTTTTTTCTGTGTAGAATTATGTCCTGATAGAATACATATCCTTACCGTGTATGTGTTGCTAGAGATTTTAAGCTGCCTTGTTTATTTTTTCAGCTCTGAAAAGTTGATTTAAAGGTCAGTGTGGCTAGCTATTCTGTCTGGTAGGTTTTTGCACTGCTGTTTTGCAGTTTTGAACAAGAACTGTTCAGTGTTTATATACTTTTCCAAGCAATGTTACTTATCCAAAATGTCATCTGCTGTAAGATTATTTTAGCAAAGAAATAGAGTTGCATTGTTATGGTTTCTTTAGCTTCACTCTGTCGTGTTTTTGTAATCAATGATTTCTCAACAATCTGCAAATCAAAAGGCAACCATTTTTCCGCAGTCAAGTAAATACTGCCTTTCCTAGGAAAATTCCTGTTGCCCAGGAGCTCTTAGACAACCAAAAATACTGAGCAAGAAGAGCAAAATATATTTACTTTTGTTGAACAATGTGTTGACCTAAACTTAAAAGTAATTAACTGAACAGCATGTCTCACTGCAGGCTGCAGGTGAGAAGGTACTGTCTTCTGCTGCTTATAAATCTTGCTGATTAGCAAAACCTTTCATCCTGCCCATTGATGTACTGAATTCCTCCCATTTCTCTGCATTCCCATTTGGCTCCCACGTCATGCCTTGGACTTGTTACATGTTTCTCTAGCAGCACAGTGCAGACACACTGTGGAATGGAAATCAAGCAAGAGCTGCCTTTGCTTTGTTCAAAAGCAGGTGTCTGCAAGCCTGTGTGGGGTTTTCTATCCTGCTTGAATCATGTGGGATGGTAAGACACATGTACAGCAGGCACTCTCCCCAGCTGGTGCATGGACCAGGGTTTTGGTAGGAACCAGGATTTCGTGTTTTTGTTGCCTTTCACTGGAGGCCTAAAAGCATGAGCAAATGTGGAAGATTCTTTCTTCCACTTTCATAGATGGTAAAGTAGCTTGGTGCAGTGTGCTGTGCTGGGGTAAGTCAGGAGGAAACCTGGGTCCTTTACTATTAGTCACCTATCTGTTAGATAATCTGTTCTTATTTGAACACTCAGGACTGTTTTATCTAATTAGATACATACTTAAAGACAGACAAATTCTTCCAGAACGCTGGATGTTATCTGTTGGAAAGGTTAGAAAATCAAACCTGTTGTTTATCTTAAAAATTGGATACCTCCCAACTCCTTTCCTACTGTTTCTTTCTTCCCCCTCCCTGACATCCTACTGTCATTACATTACTGGCTCTGTTTAATTATTCATAGTCCACATATAACACTACCACTTAGAGCAGGAATGGGAAACTGCTGCACTATATCCTCTGCTTTATGCAGTTTAGTCAGGTAAAGTACAAGTCACCCAAGCAGCATCTTTTGTAGTAGCTAAAGGTATTTATAATTTCATGTTCACAGTGCTGTTGAAGAATGATAGCTAGACTTTATGTGCAAGTTTCCATATAATTTAAAGCCTTGTGCTGTGTGAAGAAAGGCAGGGGAGAGGATGGTATCTGGCAGTGAGGTTTTTTCCGTACTCCCTCTGCTGTGGGCCAAAATCACTCTTCCTAAGGAGCTTCTGACCTGGGAAAGTATCAGCTTCTTGTTTCTCTTCTTTCAACCTACAGGCTCTGTTGCAATGGGAACACAAGGACTGAATAATTTGGGCCTGATGTGTGATACTACACAATAAAATGGTTTAGCACAGTTAAGATTTTCCATATTCTACTTTAGGCATAGTGTCCTAGCTACATAAAATATACAAAAGGTCTGGGCAGAGAGGTAAGAATGACTGGAAACCCCCAAAACCACGGCAGAACTTTCCTAATCTGTATGTATGAAGCCCTGATTAGTTCAATTTAAAATACTGGTTTTGTAGCATTTTAATGCCATGTATTATAGCACTAGGAGATGATTACATGCCAGAAGATAGCATAGTTAAATTATATAAGTTATTTTAAAGTTACTTTAAAAAGTACCTTTATTTTTTTTTCCCTTCAAATAATTTGTTTAAACATGGATAACCTCTGTTAATAAAGCTGTACTGATACTTCTTGACACTGCAGATGTGGGAATGTGATATGTGCATAAATGCAGATAAAATGTTATGGTCAAAGTTTAGTTTTCTTTGCAAAGGGTTTTTAACAAGTATACCATGCAAATTGGAAAAGATTTGCTGAGACTGCATTCTGGGCATTTCTTTTCTTAATTCATATAAGTACTTCCAGTATTCAGTTATCTGAATATCATTGATTATCTGGATATCTGAGATGCATTATGTCCAGATTGCAGAAGGCATGCTGGTTATGCATGTTCCATCTGTTTAGCTGATTTAAAAATCAAAAGTATCTACCCCATGATACAGGTCACAAATCTTTAACAATACAATTAATGTTTCTAACCAACACAGAGAGATTATGCAGCTTGGTTAATGCATTATTCAGGCTGAATGACTTATGAAGTTGATGTAAAAATGAGTGACTTTAATAAGTGGTTTTCTAGCATATGCTTCTTGTGAGATACTGCTATGAACAGAATAGAAAGGAATGCCTGTAAAGAGAACCCGAAATAAAGTGCAAGAATAACATATTGTAAATCACCAGCAAAGGAAAAACAAGCTTTGAGAACTGTGGTGAGCAAACTGTGGTGTTTTCTGTTTGATGTGGAGGATCTGTCTGCAGGTTTTCTGATGAGATACAAGCTAGCCAAGTACAGTGGTAAGGCAATGTTATGCTCTTCTGAGCCCTGTGTAGGAGGGGAGCATCGCTGGCATGTGGTGAGACTGGAGTCCTGATTTTTTGTCCTGCTGTCTGAACTAGTGGACAGAACTTCTAATATTATGTCATATACTGTGTACTATATACTTGTGCCAAAAAAAAAGCCAAGAATACTTATTGAAGATAATGGTGTATGACCCCTGAACTGCAGGCTCAGCAGCAGTTTCACTTACTTAACTGCATTACATTGTCAGTTTGATGTCAGGTCGTAAATCTTCTTGTGTATTAATGCAAATAAATGGATACACATAATTTTTTTTCTACAATTAACTGTAAAGAAAAGCTTGGTATTTTCTTCTATGAGTAATGAAAATTATAGGAAGAGAGATGTAATAAAGCCCCCAAAGCAACAGATATTTTCTGCACACTGCACATGGTTAGCGGGCAGTGATCTCTACATAACACAGCTGTTACCCTGCCGTGCATTGCTCTAGTGATGTCCATCACCTGAGCAAATCAGAGTTGCAGGAATTAAGGATATTATAGTGAGGGCCATGGTTTTAAATGCTTCACCTCAGAGAATCATATCATTGTGTAGGCTGGAAAAGACTTTCGACATCGTTGAGTCCAGCCATTAACCCAGGACTGCAAGCCCACCACTAAACCACGTCCCTAAGCACCACATTTACATGGCTTTTAAATACCCCCAGGAATGGTGACTCAAACACTCCTCTGTGTGTTTGAGTTCCTAGGGGTGGATTGACAACCTTTTCAGTGAGGAAATTTTTCCTAATATCCAATCTAAACTTCCTCTGGTGCAACTTGAAGCCATTTGCTTGTGTCCTGTCCCTTGTTTCTTCGGAGATTGAGCCCCACCTCACTACAACCTCCTTTTGTGACAGCATGGACCCTATTCTTGCTCTCTGGAAAACTTTTCTGACTCTGGTAACTTGAGTTTTGCATTTTAAATACATTATGCATTCTTTTTTACAAGGTAACTAAAAGTACTCTTAATCAGTTGAGGACAGGTGGGCAGCAAATAAAAACTGGTGTCTAACACAATTTATAAAATATTTTGGAATAAAATCACTGTGGAAGTATAAGAGTGAAATGTTACTAAAGGTATATTTTTTTTAAACTTTAGGCTGGGCAATGCAGGTTGCTGCCTTTGTTTTCATTCAGAGAAAGTGGGAAGATGACAAGAGTCACTTTGAAAAAATGCTGGATTATTTCTGTGACATTCGTGAGCCACTACAACTCCTCATCTTTCCAGAAGGAACTGATCTCACAGGTAGGCTGCATTTGTCATCTTCTCATGGAATGTTCAACGTGGAAATTCTTTGTTGTTTATGGAAAGAGTTTAAAAAAGTCCAAGGCAGGAGCAAGACTTGGTTCTCATGGACAGTAGAAATTATAGTGAATAATCAAATGATGTGGTGATTCATTTGAGAGGCACAAACATATTTCCACTGAGAGACTTTGCCAATCTGCCTGAAGGAACTTACATTTCAAAGCATCTGATGATTGAAATATTTTTTTATTGGTCAGTACTGTATATATACTTTGCATTAGCAAGAGTAGGTTTAAAGACCTGGAATATATCACTTGCATGTTCCTATTTCCTGTATTACTGTGGCAAAATCATATCTCTGAATGACTGATTGGAAAGGACTAATAATTCTGTTTGACTTCTTGCCTGAGGTTTTGAGAACATGGAGATTCTTGTTTTTCGGTCATGTAAGCAGTCTGTATCTGCCTCTACAAGAGAAATATCTCTGTAAAACAAAGATTGAGATTATCATAGGAATAAGTTTAAAGAGTTTGAATCTGTACTATTAATTTTTAATCAAATATCCAGCTTTATACAGGTATATTATGGCATCAGTAGCAAGCTCTTAACCAGTGAAGATGACTCGAGTACCATTTAAAGAAAACGTTGTATGAATGTTCTGTGGTGGTTCATGGCTGCAGCATGATATGATAAGCATTATCTTTAAATAGAAAATCAATTACAATTAAGCTTCTAACTTTAAGCTCATTTAGAAGATTTTTGCTATACTTTGCATTGCAGATATTCTCAAATCATATTTTATGGCAAAGCCACATCAGTAAGTACTAGACACGGTATAAAAATAAGTAACGTATTCTGCTATTTTTTCTTCTGCATTCCAAATATCCTTAAAATTGATACGTATAGTATCCAGGTATTATCACACTGTAGAGAATTGTCATCACTTGATCAGCCTTCCTGAAAGAGGGTAAATTCATTGAACATTCTTGGACTGCTTCACGTGATAACTTTTGTTGATTGGGTTATTTTGTATCTAAAGTTAGAAAGAAGGATGGAATTTTCTTCACTAGGAAGAGTGGTGAGGCACTGGAACAGGTTTTCCAGAGAAGTTGTGCATGTCCCATGCCTGGAAGGATTCAAGGCCAGGCTGAACTGGGCTTTGAGCAACATAATCTAGTGGAAAGTGTCCTTTCCCATGACAAGGAAGTTGGAACTGGGTGATCTTTAAGGTCCTTTCCAACTCAGACCTTTCTATGATGCTGTAAAATTATCTAACTTTTTTTCATTGAATTAATGAAGAACTGTCTCCTCCTAGCTCTAAATTACAAGGTGCAATCTTATTCATGGAATCAGAAGACTCCTCCTTAGAGCACTCACACTCTCTTTCTGAATAGGTGCTTCCACCTCAAGATGACTGATAGAATGGGATTGTTTATTCCAATCCAGTTGGAATTCCTTCTAATGTCTCCCAATATTCCCCAGAGACAACAGATTTTAAAAGAACTGAGAAAGTTTTGTCCTGCAGCTTTAAAAAATAAGATTTAGCTGAGGACTGAGACAGCCACTTGTGCTGATGGGTGATAGGGCAGCCCAGGGAGGAAGCAGTGCAGGGGGAAGGATGGAGTGATGGATAGAGGAGACAACAGGGCACTGCTGTGCTGGCTTCTGACACATTAAACTGTCCTGCATTTAGCAGTCGTAACTTGCCATCAAGTACTGAACGCCACCTTGATATTATATTTGTACATAAAAAGATGTCTAGAGACAGGCAAAACCCTGGGATTTTTCCTGTGGAAATAAATAGATCTCCCTATCTAATTGTCTTCACAGGAAACATTACCTCATGTATTTAAAAATATTATAAGAGACGGGGAAAAATCCCTTGACAAGCTAATCCTGACCAAGCAATAAAGTTATACCATATGAGAATGCTAGAACATAATAATCTATTTTATGTAACATTTTGAAGAAGTGATTTGCAGAAAACTTATGTTATTGACCTATTAGGACCTATTGCAACCTCATGTTCCATCCGTTAGAATAAGAAATAAACTGTGGTTTTGTTCTGAACAGTTGCTCAGAATTCTAGGGAACATTTTGCAGAAATAGAGGCAATTACTTTTGTTTTCTGACCAAATTCCAAAACTGCTAATTACTTCTGAAAACAGAATTTTTCTGGTCCTTAAAATGAAAAATAACATTCTGAAGAGCAGAATTTCTGTGCAGCTCTGTGCTGCTGTCATTTTTTTATCCTCTCTGTGGCCGCATGGCAAGGATAGATTTACTCCTCTTTATAAGAAACTGGATAATATTTTCAGGTATTCAAGAATGAAAGATTTCAAAGAAATGTAAAGTATGACTTTATTTATGCATGGGCCAAAGGCTGACTTCGTGTTGGTGAAGTACTTTGCAGTGGAAGATGCTACATGAATAAATTTTAGAAATGGTAAAGTCATGAACCCTGAACATTGTATTTGCAGACTGGGTGAATACAGTCTGAGGTAATAATTATATAATTATATACTTATTTCTGATAGGTTGGCCATCTTTTCACTCTGGAGTACTTGAAGGTTAAAGCTAAGTGCATCAAAGGTATTTTATTGTAATTGCTTCAGAAGAAGCCCTCAGCAGATAAACATATAGCCAGACTTTCTGAAGCCCTAAAGAAAACAAAGCAACCATAAGTCTCCTGCTTCTGGAAAGCTGGAATATGACCCACCATATTGCCTACTCTTGTTTTTTTTGGTGTTCCTTATAAGACTATTTGTGGTAATTCTTCAGAAAGCAATGACAGAAAAAAAAAAAGTCGCTGTATTGCTCTGTGTCTGGTAAAGCCTCATTTCCTATGGATTTGTGTCTGCATCCCTCTTCATGGTCTCTTTTTCACTGCAGCTTCTCCTTTTTCCTCGTGTTTCCTTCTGTGTGACATTTCCTCCACAAAGCTCTTTCCACTGTCTTGGCAAGAGGCATCGCGTGCTCTACTCGTGTTACCCGATGGGCTGCTGCATGCTGTGCTGAAAGCCCTGACAGATTGAATACCCATGGAGCCTTCCCTGGCTTTTCCCATTATTAGGATCTCTACTCTCAGAAGCTTCCCCTTAACTGAGTCACTGTTTTTTTCTAAAACTTCTGCTGGGCTTAATCATCTTTGAATCTCTTGTCCCTGATAAACTTTGTTTGCAGGTGGCAGTAGCTTCAAAAGTTAAGGGGAGCAAACAGGTGGACAGAGTGTGATTGCACAGACCTTTTTGCTTGAGGAACAGCTGAAAAACACATAGGAAAGCTAGCTAGAGCTCAAGTTTTGGCAGGAATGTTGTCTTGTGGATGACAGAAGGTAACAACTGCAGTTGGATTTTTAACTTTTCTAGTAAATTTGTAGTACAAAGAATACTATTCAAAAGCACTGGTAGGGGTTGATTTAACATGTAATAGTTTCCAAATAACCCAAGTAAGGACAATTACTTAATTTTTTTCTTAAAATTGTGAACCAGTGCAGTTTTTCTCACTTCTATGCAAACCTCTAATAGAGAAATAAGAATTTTATTTATTTATTTATTAAGATAGACTTTGGTAGTGCTTGTTTATTCTTTCACTGTCTGGCACTAATATAATTTGAGGGTACTTGAAGTCATAGAAGTACATGCATGCTTTTATCATGTACATGCATAATTTTATCATTTTTCTTTTATCCCAAGTGGAATTAAAGGAAAAGGCAGTAGTTAGTAGTCAAATTTCAGTGCACTAGTAATAGCAGAAAAGAAAAGAAAAAAGTAGTAGTTGAGAGTTGTTCAGAAGTACTTGTATTAAAGTTGTCCAAATCAGCTTTCCAGTAGGATGATAAGGGAAGTTTACAATTCTTTTGGGTAACACCCAGCAAAATACATCAGCCTGGATGGTGTTGACTCTGTAAAAGTAAGTGAGGTTGTTTTTTTGAGAGGAGCTAATGCTGCATACATGCTTCATAGGGAGCAAACACTTAGCTTTTCATTGGGTATAGATCTTGGAGTTTTAGTTCCAAATACACTTCAGACTCAGATGAATTCAGCTGTTACTGCATTATGGCTTTCATCAAAGTAAAATCCTAGAGATCTTTGTTTTAATTCGAAATTAGCTCACAAACTAAAAATGTAATTTGACTTTTAAAAAATTAAATTTGTTCACTTTTTCCACTAGTTTTCAGGAGCAAAAGGCAATTTAACTTCTTAAAATCTGTAACTCAAAAATCAAGAAAATGTGTTAGCATCAGCTCTTCCTCCAGTTACTTTAAATGAAATTCTGAAGTGTGGTGCTTCAAGAAAGTGCTGGCTTTCTGAGCTTTTTCAGTAATTTTAAAATGTGATAAATGGGATTTGCCCACATGATTTGGAGATAAATGAGAAAAAAAAATGTAATCAAATTAATTACCAAAGGCAACACAGGAGCAAAAAAAAGTAACACATTTTGACCAGAATCCTTAAAATCTTGTACTTTTGTGTTGTTTGACAGTCACTCTGCAGAAATGTTTAAATACTCAAATAAATTGGACTACTTGTACTTGTCACCACCACCCTAATGAATGTATGCTCTGAGGGGCTGCAGGTATTAGCTGAAGGAGATGGGCAGGAGAGGCAAGTCAGTGCAAGACCTGAGTGGACAGACCATGAAGCACTTCTGTAAGTGCCCCACATCACCCTCTATTGATAAACTGGCTGCTTTCCATAAAAATAACTTATTCTCCTTATTCTTTTTTTATAAGCAAATAGAACCAATGAGTTAAAATGCAAAATGCTCCTAACAGGAATGAGGAGCAAAAATTCTGGGAGTACATTTGCTTTGACTTGAATACAGGGAAAGAAAGAAAATAACCTGTTTCTAGAAAGCAACACTTACTCATATTTTTCAGAGAGTAAGCAATAGGGGGCATTACCTGTAGCCAGACGATGTGAGTGACCTTTTGGGATTGAGGAGACCCAAACCACGTTCATTTCCAAGCCCTGTCTCAAGAGCTTCTTGATGCTATTTGTTTTAGTAGGTTGGGAGAAAAGAAGAGAACACGTTTCCTCTTTTTAAGGAAATTTTTAGGCAAATTTAACTTTTTTTTATTCTTTCATCTGTGAATGTTATAATCTGGCCAACAGAACAATGAGGGGTCTGCGTTAAGTTTGGCAGCGCTGACAGTGTAGGCTGGTCCATTGGTTAAGGGATTTTAAAGAGGTGTTTGTTGTGCGAATTCCCTCGAGTTGCAGAGGATGTAAAAATGGGTTTCTAATTTCCTGGATCAGTTTTCTAACTTCTGGGTTTCGTGTAATGAGGAGCATCGCATGTTCTGTGCCTTTTGTTGAATGCATTTCTGAGCAGCTGACTTGCTCTCGATTTCCCCCCAGGGCTTTGGGCACTGGTGTCTCTCACAAGGATCCCAAGCAGCAGTGGGCACAAAGGTGCTCACATCGACTGACATGATGGCAGTCAGAGCATTTGTTCATAAGTAATAGTAGAGTAAGAAACTGGGTTTTTTCAAATGCTGAGACTAACGGGAGAGGGAGGAAGGGCATTATTCTTAGGTTTTTTTGTAGAGTGAAGGCATATCCTACCCTTGCTTTCAGTATGGCATCAAAACCCATTGACCTTCCTGACTTGCTGTAATAAATAATCATGTTTAATGCACAAAGACCTGTGGGTTGATAGTTGTTAGGAAGGGAAGAGGGAGATGATTTTTCCAGATGACACTGATCATTGTGTTAGCTGGGAGCGTTACTCTAGTTCTAAAATCCCATTACACTAGGGTACTGCAAAAGGGGAAGGGAACAGTCTCTGTTATATAAAACTTACAGTCCAGAGGCAAGACAGGGATACAAATGTCAGGAAATAGCTGAATAGTGTTGGCCAGTGTGCTGATGTCCAGCTGTTCACACATTTTTAGAATGGCAGTGTAGTAAAGGGAAATTTGGAAGATGTTTTGCAGATGTTTACAGTGAGTTCTTTCCAAGTACAGGGAGGTGCAGTAAGAGGAGGTTTGAAGATGATTGTTTCAAGGCAATGGGCACTGGAGGTCCCAAATCTTTTTTAGCAGTACCAATTAGGTCTTACTCGGAGAATGAACGTGTCCATTCACTCTTTGGCTTTCCTGTCGTTCAAGTAGGAGTGTTTTACAAACACCAAGGAATTCATTTTCATGCTCCCTCTGAAGCAAAGTGCTAGTGAGCAGACATAAGGAGATAGTTTTTCGGAGTGCTCATTAACTGTGTGCAGTTTGAGATGCTTAAGAACTGCTTGACTTTATGTAGATTTATATGGCACTTGTGTCTCAAAGCTCTGATTGACTTGATTTGCAGACTGTAAGTTTTCCACAGTGAAACTCCAATTGGGATATGCAGAAAATGAAGAAGATTATACTTCTGTCCTTTGGAAACAACAATACATTAGCTTAAGAACTTTGTGATAAATTAATTTTAAAAATTTTACTTGAATCACTAAAGAATCTGGAAAAGAACTCTTGATTTGAATATTTTTTTATAGCAACACTCTTGGTCATCAGTGTAATTTCTTAAAAAATAAAGAGTTTTAGTTGTTGAGCTAATACAAGTATTCCTAAGAGATAAAACCTGGCTTTTTGGGGGAGCATTTAATAATTACCAGATTACTGTTGCCTCTTCTGCCATTCCAAGTCTTTCCCATTGCTCACTTTGCAAGTTTTGCCATTGCAATGGGAGTGCAGAAGACAAGTCCCCTTCACTGATTCAGAATGGTCCATTTGCAGTATTGATTGGAGTAGTAGTCAAGGAGGCAAAAATAGATCCTCTGACCATGTGGTGAAAGACATAATGTATATGTCCAAGGGAAGATAAGTTACATAGCCAAGTATAATTTTAGTGTTTCACACATTCTGTAATTTTAGCAATACTTTTTGAAGTTGTAATATTTTTCAAGTATTTGTACGTTTTGGCAATTTGGCAAGAATTAAATATTTGGATTCTCTTTGCTGAATCACTTGCTTGGCTACTGTGCAACAGCTTTCCTCGAAATCACATGGTCAGGAAATCTGTGCACTCAATCTTAAGGGTTATATATATGAAAAGCAGCACCATAATGCTTGGAAACAGTAGGTCACAGGAAAAAAATACTCAGTACGCTAATATAGCATTTATTAATTGGTAGATAATCTTTTGGGGGAGCACCCGCATTTTTTATGAATAGAGCTCGTGTAATTTAGGGAAAAAAAGGATGCAGGAATGTTGCATTACAGCGAAAAGGAAATTTCTCACTGCTGTTGATTTGTTCACTTACGCTGCTGTGCCTTTACAGGAAAAAACTATGGGGATTGTAAGGGAAGGATTTATCTCTATGACTTCTGTTAGATTATTAAACAGCAATGTGTTTTTCATTACTTTATCTGTCATCTCTCTTAACTATGAACGCTTGAAAAAGACCTTTTTCTGCTTGAAAAACATGATATATTGCTTAAACAGTTATTTTGTTCATAGATCTGTTGGTGGGATTTTGTCTTTTAAAACACCTGCAAAACTTCGTAAATGAGTTATTAAATAAGCTAGTTGATCAAATTGGTTTTTACCATGTTGCCAAGGGAACACTGCGTGAGTCCACTGCCCATTGGCTCCAGGGGAGGCACAGCAGTACCCACAGTAAAGGACTAAATGTAGCCAGCAAAGTCCATTTGGCTCCTGACTGAGGCTGGTTGGAAGAGCCTTCTGCACATCATGGGGAAAGAATTGCTTCCTCTCTGTCTATCTTCAGAAGTTTTTGCTTTGGTGTCCCCATCTTCCTTGTTTAGTGGGCTCTGTTAGCAACCAGCTCTGGAAAGCCCTTGTCTGGCTTTCTCGCAAGAGGTTCCTTCTTACCAGAGGTTTGAAACACGTTTGTCACAGGGTTTAGCCATCCTGCTTTTCAAATGCCTTGTGTGTACTCTACCTACAGTAGCAGGCACATGCTGTGACACTGAGTCACTTGATCAAAAAATTAAAAAACAGGGTATGTACGTGCAGAGCAGGTTGATGAATAAAACGTGGTGAATTCAGAATGAAGATGTAAAGTACAATTTTAATGTATTAGATTAACTGCTTTTCTCCATTTAATGTTTTCTTTCTGAAATAAGTTTAACGTGGTTAAACACTGATCTCAAGGTATTTCTGTACATAGTATTAAACCTACATTACTATACATTGTGCCTTTTGAGTTAAAAAAACCCTGAAATGCAATTGAGCCAGTTGACACATTTTACTGTAAAATGGGTATTGAAGTGTACAGAGAACTATTAACACACTTTAATTTATAGATTTCAGGTTGCATTTGATAGATATGAGATTTGCTGATTATTTTCAAAGATAAATGAACGGGTAAAAAGGCTTTTCTTGCAATCCACGTGGCTCTTCCTCATACCTTGGTATGGCCAACCGAAAGCACACTTGCTGTCTGCCTCCCACCCGAAAAGCTGTTGTACCTTTGTACTGTGTGAACTGCTGTTGAACCATTCCTGTCGTACGATCATTGAATTTATTTCGTGGTCTACATGCACACTAACAGAAAATGGTGCTTTTTATTCTCTCCTCAGCCAATACCAAAGCCCGCAGTAATGAATTCGCTGAAAAGAACGGATTTCAAAAATACGAGTACGTCTTACACCCGCGAACAACTGGGTTCACTTTCGTGGTTGAGCGTCTGAGGGAAGGTAACCCTGCTCTCTTCTTTTCTTTGTTTAAGAAAACAAATCTCACCCAAGCTGTTGAAGCTGATGTTCACAAAACTGATTGAAGTAATTCCAGGAAAAGTGATTACAAAGAAAGCCCTTGTTTGCAACCCTACTTTAAATGATTGTAACATGGAGAGATTTGAGAGAGTTGATAACAGACACTAATATCATCAAGAGTATGCAGTGAAAAAAAATGACTTTTTCTTTTTTTTTTCTTAATATTGTAGCTTGTTTCGTGGTATTACCTCAGAAAACTAGTGGAAAAGATCCTAAGGAGGTTTAGCCTTATTACCTGTATTGTCCTCAACCCCAAGTGGGTGGTTGATGCTGAACACACAGGCAATTATGTCAATGCCCTCTCTGAAAAAGCTTCTGATTTTAAGTCCTAGAGCTGAGAAAACAAGTTGTTATGTTAAAAGGACAAGCAGCATGTAAATGCAACAAGTTGGCTGCCCAGTGCTGTCAGCTTTTTTGGGCGATGGTGACTTGGAGAAGTTCTCTAAAATAGAAGTTGTGCTGCTTGGCAGGGTGGTGGGTAAGAGAGCATGTGATACTTGCTTTTTACCTAGAAGTGGTCTTTCATCCTCTCTTAATCTGGGAGTTGAGGTTGAGTCCCTGTTATCGGGAGAACTGAGTATAAAGATGTGATTGCTCGTTAGATTGAGAAGTCTGTGGGTTTTGGGAATGAGCATTTTGATGAGGTTTGAGGACATAAGGATGTAACCTTTAAATGGTACTGATGTGGCAGTGGTTCAAGTACAGATGAGTGAATATTTGCAGGATATATGGTTGAGGAAAATAAACATGTACAGTAGATATGAAGTGACTTTTTTATAGGCTAGTTCTTCAGGGGAAAGCGATTCTAGATCTTTAACACATGCTGGTTATTTTGACTGCCAAGGGAAGAAGTTTGAGATTATTAAAAAGAATAAGGGCCTGCTGGTAGGTTTTTTTGCTTGCTGGAATCCTTGCTTGGATTTTAGAAGCAGACCTGGCTTGCATTTTACCTGCTCCCTACTAAACAGATATCCTAAAATTGCTGTAAACTCTTTGGTATTTCGTCAAGGTGGACAATCCCAGCTGTACCATGTGTCTATTTGACCCTATTTGTGTTGGACATTCAGAGCCAGACTTCTTAGATTTTCATCTGTCTTGAATGTTTATTACTCAATTTGCTGTAGTAAAAAAATTTGCCACATACACAATTTCAAAAGCGTGTTTTACTTAAATTTTAACATCAATAAGTTAGCCTACTGCATAAAAATATTTCAAGCTTGGAATATATTTTTCAGTTAAAGAAATGTTTTCCACTCGAAATATTAACAACTTAAAAAAAAAAAGATTCTGCATTTGCTGCAGAAACAAGCTTTGTGGTTATACAGTAATTTTCTAATTTTATAAAAATGCTTTTCTCTTTCATTGCTCTATGAAAGATCTTTGCAAATTAGGCTGTTGGATTATAAAAAGGAAAATAGTTGAGGCTGATTAACTGATTTTATGCAGTAGAAAGCTGGAGAAAAACCAAAAACATTCCCAGATAATTTTTTTGTCCAGCCTTTCAAGTGGTTTTAAATGCTCTTTTTATTTAAGGCAGGCAAATATTGTGTGAAATATTAATATCCCTTTAGCATTGAATTTACTAGGTATTTTGTACCTTGATAAGCATTGTAAACTATATGTATTACAACTGTATGCTATTATGTGTAAAAAGGTAATTCAAGTAGTATTTTAAAGTACTTGGTTATCACTTATTAATTTTATCATTGGTTTTCAGTTGTTTGCAAATGTGCCAAATGTGGACCATTTGTGTTGAAAAGTTTTATTTTTGTGTACAACCTACCTGTAGTTGCTGGACTTTAAAATAAATGTCTTTATCTTTTCATCTGTACAATATAGATGTTCAGGTTGACATTCAGATGCTGATGGCCCAGTTGGTACCTAGTGTTATTGTGCAGCTCTGGTTTGAGTTATTATTTAAACTATTAGAACGCCTTTTTTATAATTCTGATTTCTGATACTAGCAGTGATAAAGAAAACCAGGGTTGTCAAGGATACAGTGTAAACCTGAGTCCCTGTTTCTGAACTGTCTTAATGCTACAATCATAGTAATAATCATAAAAATAGACTTATTTCCTTTTATACTGCTCATAACTGCAAGCACAAAGCAGTGTGTGTGACTTTAACATGCGGGAGGGAGTGGTAGAGATTTTAACATCATGTTTACGTCTTCTAAAGTATTTTTGTGCATAGATGACAACCCTATTGCCCTAGAGCTCTCTAGTGAATACATTTTGGCCTGTGGCTGTTTTCCATTCCTGAGGCTCAAGTGTCTTTTCTTCAGGCCTGAGTACATTATTTTGTTCCAAGAATAAGTTGATGAAAAGAGGGGGAAAATGTCATTAGAAGTTTAACTGCTTTTCAAATGTTGAAGAAACTAACCTAATTTGGCAAGAACCCTGATTAATATACATCACAAGCTGTAGCATGAAAGAATTACCTGTTACTATATAAAAATAACAATTAGCGACCCTTCTGAATAGGAAATGAAGAATCAGGCAAAAATAACCTTCAGTAAAATGTTGCCAGTATCTCTGCAAAGGAGTTTCTTCCTAGAGGAAGCACTGTCTGCATCCTGACAGTATTACCTGAGCAGTTACCTTTGCTTTCTATAGTTGGCAAAAATCTCTGAACCGTATGAATGAATTTTTGTTATTGATGACCAACACTCAAATTCCTCTGGCTGCCTTCTCACTCATATATGGTCATTCTTTCAACTATTTGATCTCTTTTGCCCATAAATGCTGCAGTGGTGGTTTCTAAGTCACTGCTGAGATTATGTGAGCTGAAAAAAAAAGATCTATTTAACCTGCAATAAAAACTGTTTAGGCCATACATCTCCTTGGCTTTTGAGTCGTACCTTTCTTTCCCCATTCTGGCTCTTCATGAGTGGTAGCTCTTCCCCCCTGAGCTGACTCTTCTAAACAGAAACCCAGGTAAAAGCTGAACATTTTTCCTTTTCATTATGCTCAGGTGCCAAAACAGTGAAAATGTTATTTTACCTGTAAATGATCGTATTACTGTTTTCTCATCCATAGAAACCATGGAATCCCCCAAGAGCAAACACAGAATATGAATATGCTTTAGGTGTATAATTAATAATATACTCAGGAGAATAAGGACTGCAGTTGTTGCTTGACTATTGATGGAAAACTAAGAGAAATAAAATAGGTGATTTGCTTCTTTTTAATTCTCTTCACTTGATCAAGTATATCAGTTGTCTTGCCTAAGCTGGTTGGAATCCTGATAAATGCTGTATTTCTTTGGGGAACAAAGGCAAGCATTTTTTGAAAGACAGAGTCAGAACATGTAAATGAGCAACAGAAAAAGAACTCTAGGCACCAAAATGAGGATTGGTCACTTTTTTTAACTCATCATCATATACCTCCCTTTAACCATCTCCTAAAATCATGTTTAATCCTTTCTTTTAAGCCTAAAATTTTGAATAGATGTTATGTATGGAGTAATTTTTGGCAGAACTTGGGTTAAGGTAACTCATCTCCTTTTACAAAATGTGTGACTTTGAAAAGGGCTGTAATGTGCAGGAATTTAAATAAGACTTTAACAATGTTAATTGAAAACATTCGTGGTTTACAGAAGGCTCTTGAAAATCCAGTTTGTGAGATCCTTCTATAAAAGGTCAGGAGGTTACTCAGAAATGAAGTATAGGTTTTCAGGCCTGGTTGTATTTTATAAAGTTTTTTCTGAAGTGCCAAATGACATTGAAAGTTCAGATGGCTTGAATGTTCAGTTTCAAAGGGAAGAAAAATAATACTGGTTGATTTGATTCAATATTGTCTGGATTCATTGAATTACATATATTATCTTGGCATAATATCTGTAATTGTAGCCAAATAGTCTGTCAAGAGAAAATAGCTGTTTACAAAAGTTTTCTTAAAATTGCTTCATGGCTTTTAAGTATTTTCTCAGGACCAAATAAGCAGTAAGTGTTAAGACAGAGCTAAAGCTTTAAAGCATCATTAGAAGATTATTCATGCTTTTGCAGACAATCATTTCTGCCAACATTAAATTTAAACTGACCTCTTTTTGACACTTCCTCTGCAGTCGTCAACAGTCTTAAATATCTGTATGCATGGGATTGGATGTTCCCATTATGGGGTTTATATTTTACTACGTTTACAGTATGATGATCAGTAAGAATTATTTGCCTTATTATAGTATTTCAGCTTTGAATTTATTTCTGGTTCATAATTAGTCAACTGAAAAAAATATTGCAGATAACAGCTGCCAACTGCAGCATCCTAAAATAAACAAAGGTACAAATTTAACTTCAATGCACATCCTTACCAATGGAACGACACCATGATTCTCATCCTTTTTTCATGACTGGTTCAAAATTGATAGTTTTGCCTTAAAATTAATGTTTAGACACACAAAATCAGAAACTAGGCTGTATTTTCTAATGTTAATACCTGAGTTTTGCACTTGTACAGCGTTTCAGTAATTAAATGCAGGTATTCCAACCTGTTTGATTGCTAGGGCAGAAAAGTTGTATTTAGGTGTTCAATCCAGGATATCTATGTATAAAACTATGTAAATGTTTTAATCCTGTGATGCTTAATGACTATTATGCAGATTCTGTATGTTTTTATATGTGGAGTATCCACTTATGCGTATTATCGTACTTAACTCTTAATGCCATTTCTTTGAGTTATGGTACAGTTTGCTTATATGGCACTTCTGAGCTAATAATCCAGGGAAACAGTTTGTGATTTACAGATTAATATATAAGACAGTCAATAGGAGATGATGTTGAGCAGTTCTTGAAAGCTGACAGGTAGGGTCGGCTCTCTTTGCTGGGGTGTGAGGCAGCCCTGGGAGTTAGGCAGTGGGTCTTGGTGAGCGGCACTGGGTGTCCTCGCTGTGCACTGAGAATGTAGCAAGCTCCCATGTAAATCCCTGAGTAGCTTATGGACCATCTTTAGCAGATGATTCTGTCTTGAGCCCTGCAACTGTCTCATGAGCAAAGGGACTCAAATTTGATGCATTTGTGTAAACGATGTTTGAAGTCGAGACTCTCAGTTTAGTAATTTATTAATGAGATCTTTCGGCTTGAAGGAGCCAGACTGTATTAGCTCCCAGAGCTTTTTTCTTACTCTGACTTTGAAAGAGAGAGAGGAGGATGCTTTTATAAGTGGATGAAATGAGGAATGTTACCATGATACTGCCAGGGACTTGTCTTCTGGTGTACTTGTCTTCTGCTTCTACTCTGTGCATAGTTATGTCTGAAGCACCTACAGCTTAAAAGGCAGATGACATTTGTTCTTTCAAACATAAATCAAAGCAATACCAATTTCTAAGTGTGTTATATTTGGGCTTTTTAAAGGCAAAATTGATGCAAGTGTAAAAATCAGGTCTGTTCTTTGACTGAAATGCTCAGGCTGTGGTGGTTGGGGTGTATGACTGAACAGATGTACGTATTAAATATACTGGTTTTTATTTTGTTATACAAATTTTCTTTCCTTTCCACATAAATATTATTGAGGCATGAGGGTCTTGATCACAGAAGTCTGCTGAGTTACAGAGGTTTTATGTGCTCCAGCAGAACTGTGTACATGACTTCAGCAGTTTTCAGGTTTGTGCATAATTTGTCTTCTGTGTAACAGAGGTACAGGACGTAGAAAGGCTCCACATCAAATGACAGAAAGGGTTAGATCTGCTGTTTTAACAAAATTTAGCCTCCCACATTGTGACTGAACAGATTCCTGACTCCTAAAATGATATGTTGGGCCACTGCCAAAATTTCTGTGGGTTTTGGCAAGGCCAAACCTTGCACACTGACCAGCACTGCCATTTCTCAGAGCAGCTCTCGCCTGTTTGTGCTGGTTGCTCAGCACTTGTGTAAACCAAAACCAGCCTATTTTCAAAATAGGAAAATTTAAGTGTCCACATGAGCCTTAACTCTAGGTCCTCAGTCAATTAATTTCACCCTTATGTCCATCAAATCTGCAGAGATTAAGCAGCAACTCTAAACCATCATTTCTAAATGCAAGGAAATTCTTTCTTTGTGATTTTTTTTTCCCCCCTCTGTGTGCTTGTGTTCTTCCCAGAGTCATGTTACTAAGTAGACTGATACTCTGAAATTACTGAGCTGTTGTGAAAGAGCTTTAAACAAGTTTTTAGCTTAAAATGCAGTATTAGAGCTTCACGAGCTGTTGTAATTGAACTTGTGCTTTTATGAGAATTGGATCCTCTGCATTAAATAGTATAGCCTTTGATATAGAAATATCAGTATGTAAATTGAAGCTTGCATGCTTTTTATGCCTTTTGTGTGTCAGTAAAAAATTCCTAACGTTAGTTATTTTAAAAAAAAAGCAGAGACCTTGTTCAAAAGCACACTTTTATCGCTGGGCATGTCTGTGAAATTCAGCAATGCAGAGAATCAGGTGCAGGCTGTTGTGCTTTATTGCAAATGCTGACAGTTGTCTCTGTATGCTGGAACATGGGAAAGGGCAGCTCGACTTTTTCCAGACTCATGTTAACCGTTGATGATTACCATATCTCGCAAACATCTGCACGTGTTGGCTGCGATGTACTTCTCAGAATGAGCACCAGCTTTCTGTTAGATATATTTTGGCCTTTGGAACACACTGAAGTTTCTGTTTCTCTCCTTTCATGACTTACTAGAGCAGCAGTCTGCACGGCTTGCCCCACCTCTGTGGCAAACAGTCCATTGTTTAGTCCTCCTGGGAAGGATTTGCTTTTCCTTAATTACTCTTTTCTCTCAGCCCCCATCCTTTCCTCTCTCTGTCCTCCACTGCTTTTGAGAAGGGAGCACAGCCTTTCACTGCAGGGTTTATGGTGTTAGAATCGCTACCCCCTTTAGTGTTTGCAGGTTGACATGTTGTTGTTTGTGTCACCACACATCTGTGGTACTCATCAGAAATATTTCAGGTTTTACGTTCTTGAGCCTATGAAGATCCACCTACTGAAATAACCCCCGTACAGTCTCTTACGTGTCAGTCATGGCTTGTGACAAGCAGATATACCATGCAGTGGATAATTTTCCGTTTACCTCCTCACAGGAAATTAATAGTCACAGTGGTAACTATGCTAAAAACTTATTATTTGCCAGCAGTTACCCCACAGTGGTATTAGAGGTTTCCACTGTTTTCCCTTAACTCAGAATACACAGTATCTGTGGTAACGATGTGGTAATGTTTGGCGAGTGTGGACTGTTTTAATTGCTTCAACTGGAGGCCTGGAACGATGTTAGCTCATCAGATCGCATATGTAAAAGTGAAGCTTGGCCACAGAGGAGTTCAGGGAAAATGATTGCTCAGGAAAAACTAGAATAATTTTCTTCAGAATTAAGAAGATGTTCCTGCTTTTTGTTTTTAATCTAATGCTTTATCTCCTTTTGAAAATATTTTTAAGAAAGGTTTTTCTGGTACTTAATGTACTTTATCTGGGTGGTGGACTAAGAGTGTGTGTAACAAGGTGTGTCTGCTGGGCTAGACTGGGTCAGCATCTCTCTGGGTATGTGTTTTGAAAGGTCATTCATCTGATTGGAATATTTATCTGGTTTGAATGTTTTGCTACAGTTTGACTTGCAGCAGCGCAATAAGCTTAGCACAGAGTCTTGCAATACCCTTGGTGCTCCCCTGAGCCTGCACAAAGCATCAAACAGCCCATTTTGTGGGCTTCTTCCCTACATCCTTGTGATGGGCTTGATACTGATAAAGTATACTGAATACTGTGCGAACTGTCAAGGGGATTTGGGTTTTTGTGTCAGAGTACTGAGAGTTATGGTTGTTTTTAAAGACTTATGGCTTCATGACAGACAATAGGTGAGCCTCAGGTAAAGTACAAGTTTATTAATTACTGCTCATTCTGGTCATTCAGTGATCCAAGAATTTGCAGGTTATGTTGGTTGGATTGGTAGCATATTTAATTATTGCTGAAGTTGAAATTAACTCCTATAAACAAAGGAATAGTACTGACATCTATTTATTTCACATGCTATTTCCAGATGCTTTACACAGCATACCCATTTCTCAGCTCTGTTTATTAGTAAGGCAGATAATTGCTTCAAGCAGTCTTGAGGAGAGAGGAACCTAAACATACTTTTTCCATACTCTTTTTTTTTTTTTTAACTGCATTAGTTTCCGTTAGGAGATGATGTTTCCTGATGTGTTTTATTAGAAAAATAGCAGCATCTACAGGCTGAATAGACTAATCCCAAATCAAGAGTCCCATTGTAGAGGAGATTCTCAGTCATATTTGTTAGATTTCCCACTCTTCCACTTTTTGCAGATGCTAGCTGTTTTCATTTCCAGCTGCATTAAGGTTGCTGCAAATGTGTTTTGTGTATTCCTGATATCATTTTTCTATATGAGTAATTGCTGGCAGGGGAGAAGGTCCATGGAGTATCATTTCACTTACTGGAAATGTTGGAATCCTCAAGCTGTTCAGATATAGCCCCCAAATCTGTAAGATAGTAATAAAACTTTCAATCTCATCTACTTGCAAAACATGCTGCTTATGTGTCATTAAACCTTAAGTAGTTTGTTTCTTTCATTCCTTTCTGCTGTTGCAGCTTCAGCTCTCCTTCCCTTTGCCCTCCTCCCAGTCCCCTGCCATTATTTTCAGGATATAAAAAAATTAGCCCACCATCATACTTTTCCAAGCTGACTCAGATCCCTGAGTTTAGCAATCATTTGCAAGGCTCTGCTCCGGAGATGTTGAGAGCAGTGCCACATTCATGAATCCTCGATGTTGCTATGGGACTGATACTGAAAAACGAAAAACATAAGAGGGCAGAGGAGCTTGGGAAAAATTGTAGTAGAGCATAAATGCTTTTTAAAATAGATTTTTATCAAAACATGAACTTCAGCATAAATTCAACTCTGCACCTCATTCATCACTATATATATAATCTGAAATATTGCTGTCTTTGGGACTTATTTTGTCAACCTTTTTCTGAACTGCAGGATTCTGGAGGGCAGGAAATAAGGTCTTGGCTCTCTGTGTTCTCACTAAACATTGGTAGGATATAGGAAGGGTTTCCCTTTACTGCCTATGTGCCGTGCCAGTTATTTGAAGTGCTGTACAATGTGAATTAAGTGTTATAACAAAGTATATTACAGTTATGGTGTTTGAATATATTTTCCCATAAATTTGTTTATTTGTGGAATGGCTACCAGTTAAGAACTGGAGAACTATTTTAATATGCATTCAAGTTGGTAGTGTCTCTCCCTAACCTTATTTCATACCATTAAAAACTAATAATATCTTAAAATAAGCATCTCTGAAATGTGTCATATCTATATTTAGACTTACGCAAAACCGTCATTTTGTTTGCACTTGTTGTCATTGTTGACCTTGCAGTATAACACTAAAAGTAAGTGCTCTTGATGATTTTAAAATAATACCAGAAGCAGGGATCTGGGCAACCTTTTGATCACCAGTCCTACACTGCGCTGCTCTGGAAGGAGCCAACCTGACCCGATGGTTTCTGGTATGACATAGACGGTAACGACATCTATTAGGAGAAAAGCGTAGCATGCACAATAAATAAAAAGAAGAGAGACATTTTCAAAATGCTTCAGAGACTTTGGAATTTGTGAGCAATGGCACGTTTGCGTTGCCTGGAAGTTGCTATGGGTACTGATGTTTAAAAGCCAAACACACACAGGGCAGACCTTAGGGACATAAGTCCCATTTAAAATCCTATAAGAATTAGTGTTCTTTTATATCTGCTTGGATGCTTTTGAAAAATCATCGCTCAAAAGGATTCTTTCCTTAAGTGCTCTCCAGGTTCATCCTGTCAGCAGCACCATTGTGATTTAACCAGTTGACTTCTGCCTTCACTTATCCAAAAAGCATTCCTTCCAAAAGATCTGAAAGCTCCCTGGCTTCCTCTTTCAGCCCTTTTCTTTGCTGCTCTCATAGCACGTATCAGAGAATTAAATGAAACATATGCTCAGCAGCTATGTGGCTCCTGCTTTTTTCCCCATTGTTCACACACTATCTGTGAGGCCCGTGTCTTTTTGAGGCAGGTATTTCACTTTGGTACCTCTGAAACACCCATCTCACTGATACATTAGCCTTTTTGAAGCAGGTAGCAGTTAAACTGCAGCTATCTCAAATAGTGCACTCTGCATGTTCACAGCATTGCAAATATTTAATAAACCTGTTAATAATACATTCCAAACCACACTGAGTGGCTATGGAGATTCATCAGGATTTATGCTACCTGTGGTGCTAACAAATTCAGTTGACATTACATACTGAGACACAGATGTAAGCATGCACTCAGTGTTAAAATACATACATAATTTCTGATTTATAATAGCAGTGTCATACATTAGGATAGAACATTTTCAAAGGATTATTCTCCTCCTTGAAGGTATAAATAATCCTGACTTGCAGTCTTGCATTTTTCTGTATTCTGGCAGATGTTGTAATCAACCAGCAGCATATTCTTTTTCATGTCTTCTTGTTTGGATAGCAGTGGGCAGCACAGAATTCATTAAAACTGAACAGCCAAAATGCTTATAGAATATAATGCACCTGTGACTCAAATGGTGGGTTTTTTTACTGTAAGGTCTGGTATGTTGTTTACATATAGAAATGTGTGTATCTAGAGGAGTTTTGGTTAATGATTTCTGTCTTGGCAAATTGTCTAGGATGAGGATCATATTCTAAAACCTAATTAATATAGTTACAGAAAACAAACCTTACTTAGCCTTTGTGAGTTTATGCAGTGAGGATATATGCCCGCTGATTTTTTATAAGCAAAATTATTTTACTTTGCCACTCCCTCTAAGCTGACTGAAAGCACTGTGGCCAGACAAGGGCTGCTTTATACCCAAAATGAAGAACTGTGGTTACGAAGCTGTGGTTACATGGGTTTCAACTACTCAAGCCTGTGAGCAAAGCAAGGTCACTCAATCTGCAAAATATTCTGAGGCATCCCCCAGCCAGGGTAGCAGTTGTTGTTCAGAATTAGTTTCACTGGCCTCTTACTGAAGGTCCATTGCCACCTCTTGAGCGGGCAAGAGGAGGAACTCAAGTGAGTAACTACACATCGCTTTGAAACCATTCAAGGATCTGCTCTTGGTATGCTCTGTCTTGATCTACAAGTGAAATGGCCTCATAAGGCGCTGCATCCTTTCAAAGTAAAACAGTAGGAAAGTGTCAGGCATTCAGATTGCATAACTGAACACTGAGAAATGGGAATTTCAAAAAGGGAGATTGAATGCAGCCCTCTTGTGGTGTATACTTTGGAGCGAGAGAACTAATGTGTTTTGCCAGTTTGGTATTTTCTTTGCTTAGAATGACAAACTTCTAACAATGTATTTCATGCTTTTTCATTTCAAACGATGGTAAAATAAGTCAGAATGGAGAGCTTTTACTGGAAGGGTTTTGAGGTTGATCTGCTATGTGAGAAGCTATGAAAGAATAAAGCAAGTTTATATGTTCTCTGGAGGATCCCAAGAAGGGTGAACCTGAGGAAATAAACAGAGTTTCTTCTTAAGAGAAAGGTGGAATTTGGGAATATCTGGTTATATCTCCAGAAATGTTGCCTTCATTTTGAAAAATTCTATAGTAACTCTTTAACAGCTGTTATTTCAACATTATTTTCTCAAAATATATTGCTATCCAGAAACAGATTCCTAAGATACTTTTGTTATTTTAGTAGAAGAGCTGTGGCAAATACAAAAAGGTGGAAGTACTGGAGATAGATGAAAGAAATGAGAGGCTTGAAGATGTATAGTCTGACAGCAGAGTATGCTTCCACATCTTATAAATACAATAATGTGTTTTATACCTATGAGTAATCCAGACTACACTTTAGGAAACAGTGTATGTCAAATGAGATATTTGCACATGGTTACATAATAAGAATCTTCTAGCTCTCAGATTTTGTTCTCTTATGGAAAAAAAAAGAAAGGACAAAACTCCCCCCAAACAAACAAGCAAACAAAAGAACACACAAAAGTTTTTTCTAATTTTCGAGTGATAAGTTTCTTCATTGGCTTGTTACTAGATTGTACTTCTGCTTTATGGAGCAGAAATGTCATGTTGCTTTTTTCCTCCCTGGAATTTACTATGTATACTTGATGTGGAAAAAAAATGAAGAGTTATCTTGAAAAAGAGCACCAGCATAGTTTTAATCCCAGAAGTATGACACTTCACAAAAATTGTTCTCTGAAAAAAAATAAACATACTAAGAAACCAATTTTAAACAAATAAGAACATGAGCAATATTCTGGTCAGGCTTTTGTCACAAAATAAACAAAGACTATTGAGACCTGCATGTAAAATATATTTTGTCTGCTACTTAGCACACACTGTAGCTAAAATGGAAAATTCTGTAGAGCCGAATGATAGCACTAAGTGAATTGGCATTTGCAATTAGTTTTCCAGTGGTTTGGCTGTATTAATAATGCAGCAGAAGGACAGGATATCCTTCAACTAAGTCAGTATGAAAAAAGGTTTTCATTAGCATTACAATGAACTCTGAGAACTAGGTATTCTTACTCACTGGAAAAAAGGTTTGGGGAAGCAAATTTCATGTTTGAAAATGTTTGGTGAGTTTTGGAGCGTATCTAAATATGATTATTCTCAGAAACTGTTTTTAGTATAGTGTAAGGATAAAGTGTCTTTCTCAGGCTGTTATTGTAATTCATAAGATGTTATTTTCAGCAGTGTTTATTACACAAAAGAATGTTCAGAACCAGATAAATACACTAGGGAGCCTGGTTAAATTGGAATAAACCGAAGGAGTTAGTTAAAGTTACAAGAGAAACAAAATACTGACATAGATGCAATAAATTATTCTTTCTGTTGTTTTCCTGTAATAGTCTACTTTGGTCAAAACCAAAGAGCAGTAACTAAGATATTTGTATATTTGTGGGCGAATTTACATGAAGATCACAAATGTTCTGATTTATCAACCAAGGTAAAATGAGATTGAAGCAATCCAGTCCAGAGGAGCAGATGCTTATCAGCAGAACCTTGGCACTGAATGTGATTAATTGGAAGCCATCAGATGCAAGTTGCTGACGATGAATGGGTAGATGAGGAAGCAGAGTGCCTTTTTGGAGCTGTTGTCACCACAGACCACAGGGCACTTGTGTTTGACAGAACGGTCAAATTAGTCCAGCCTTCATAACAGAGTATGCGATTCTGCTGAAATGGAGCTGACCATCTGGCAGCCTACAGCAGCTTTGGAATTTGCTGCCTTCGCCAGCGTACCCCATCCTGAATTATGTGCTTAGATTTTAGCCTCATGCCCAGCTACATCTTTATCAGCCAGTAAGATCTTCTAGGTGAATTACAGTTCATACTATTAAACAATAGCTCAGGATCATCAAAATTCTTAGTTTTTTCCACATACTTGGTTAGAACACTATCAGGATTTTTGTGGAGGATCCCTTCCTAAACTTCCCTGCTCTAAACACTCCTAATACATTTTCATGTAATCCTTCTTCACTAAGTTATTGTGGAACCATCCTCTGCAGATTGGCCTGAAAGAATGTCCTAAGTGGCATCACCAGTTCTGCAGAAGACAGTTCATTCTTGATGTTCCTTCTCTCTTATGCCACTTTACCCTTTTTTCCGTCTTCATCTGAGAGCAAAGGGAGGAAACTCTGAAGTTCAAGAGAACTAAGAAATGTCAAACCTTCCTGATTTTGTCTAGTGGACATTTCTGCTTTCTACTCTCTCTGCTCTTATCACCACATTCCTGCTCTGGCACTCACTACAGTGCAATTAATTGCTAGTAATTTCTGTGTGTTGTGCTCAGCTTATTCTTCTCTTGAAAGAAGCCAAAATTTCATGGGCCCCTCTCTCAAGCATGAAAAACATGATGCTTCGCTGACTTTCTTCAACAAAATCACTCCAGATCAGGTACTTGTCAGAAGGAACCTTCTGCAGCCTCTCTGAGACTTCTGCTCTGCACACCTCCACCTAAGGCAGCCTTAGTTTTGCTAATGCCTGGCAGTTACCCAGTACAATAATGTTTTAATCCAGCGTACGAGGGACCAAATTTCTTGCCACACAACAGACACTTGTGATAGTAAAACTTCCAACTCAACACTGCTGAGATATATTTGGTTCCTTTTTTTGTCCAGTATAAATAATGCACCCCATAGATGACATTTTGTAGTGGAATTCAATTAGCAGGGATATAAGTAGGGTTGGTTGAGTTCTGTAGTTTCCCTCTGTT
Organism: Chiroxiphia lanceolata; assembly: GCF_009829145.1. NCBI lineage: Eukaryota > Metazoa > Chordata > Aves > Passeriformes > Pipridae > Chiroxiphia > Chiroxiphia lanceolata. Next base: position 16,337,835 of record NC_045639.1, read on the forward strand.
TGTCAGCAGAGGCTTGTAGAGGTTACACAGTCGGGGAAGCTTTAGGTTGCTGTGTTCTCTATAAAGTCATGAATAATAGGGTCTCCCTGCCAGACTTGTGTTTTAGATGACAGCTGGCCAGCTGGTCACTCTCAAAGGAATTTGCTGTGAGTGGGTGATGTGTTTAAATGATCTTACTGATCAGATTTGAAGGCAGATCCATGTTGAGAAAAGCTCCCAGAGGATGTGTGAGTACAACTCCACGAGGGACAGGAAGGTCTGTACCAGAACCTCAAATGGCATGCTGGGCAGAAGGCAGAGACTTGGGGTGAGGTGTCCAGCTGTAACTTTTTCATGAATTTTTGACTGGGCTTGAAAAAAATTGGCTGTAACATCAAGTCTAGAAAGGAAAAACTATTAAGCCTCCATTAGCAAACAAAGAGCAGGTAGTCACCTTGTTAAGCATAGGAGAAATCTGGTCCAAAGTGTCTAGCCCAAGAGTAGCAGATGTGAGTGGAACCTGATCTCAAAACTGCAAACTTAGAATTCTAAGTATCTTAACAGGAAGGGAAATGGAAAAGTTGTTTTTATCAAACCTGTGCCCCAGCTATTGCAATACCTCAGTATTGCTCAGCCTTAATGTACTGTGAGAATACAAACATCTTTAATGGTTTGTTGTTTTTTTTTTTTAAATATAGCAGTTCTGTCTTATCTAGTCATAAGGTAGAAATTCCTTTGCAGGAATTTCCGTGGCTTTTAGTTCAAGATTGTGTTAAGATAACTTTAAGTGTTTTGTTTTGGCTACCAGATCCTTGCAGAATCCCTCACTTGTTGAAGTTGGTAGAAAATTTCATACTGACAGTACTAGAAAGGTGGTTGCATGTGTTCTTGCACGTGACAAAAAACTGTATAATGTCTATGTACAGCAATGTTTAACATCCTGGTGTGTCAAATAGATATTGATGTGTTTATTCTGTTTCAGTGAGGCTTCCTCTGCATAGCTGTCTTGTATGTCAGTATGTTGGGATAGGTACTATGGCTTTGAGAAAAGGCAATATAAAGGAGATGAGAGAAAGTCAGTGTAGATATGTGTGTTTGAATGTTCACTTAGTTGAGTGAAACTGCAGTGTACATCCCCCTTAAGTGTAAAACACCAGAAAAAAGAATCAAAACACAGAAGAGGTGAAGATGAGTGGGAAATTGCTACTCATCTGTTGAATGGAAACTTGATGTTAAATAAGATCTTCTTATGTTTCACTGTTTGAAACACAGTAAGAGTTCCAGGAACTAATTACCTAGCAATGGATGATGACATGGAAATATATTAAATATACATAGATAGCTAACCATGAATACTTGATGCATGCAAAAGAAGAATCTAGTTAATTTTTATGTAAATTAAGCAACATTGAATGTGGCAATGTAATAAGCAACAACACTGTTTTGCATTTTAATAGAACAAAGCAGCAAATTCACACTTGAAATAGAACCTTTCTTCTTAAATTGTCTTTTCCTGGATAGATATTTTAATGTATGCTTTATTCATAGTAAAAACGTGGTCTTCATAGGTTCATCTTGTATAGAAACAATCAGACAATTTAGCCTTTTAAAAGCTAATTTAATTCTTTGGAGGGTTTCCTGTCTGTGTTATCTCTTTTAATGATTAAAGGGGCGAGTGTTGAATCAATGTGACAAGAAAGCATAGTTAATGCCGAGATTGTGTAAGGACTAGCTTGTTTCCAAAACTTTGTGGAAGTAATGAAAAGAGGTACTCCATACCAAGAGAGTATGTTGGGTGTAGACTGGTCTGGCAGAGATGGAGATGCTGCTCCAAGGTCAGGTTTAGATGCACCACGCTGCTTCCTTGGGGGAACAGCTCCAGCATGAATTCAGATGAGAGGCAGCAGCCTGTTATCTGGAAGACAGAAAACTCACTTGTAGTGAATAAGTATAGAATAAGAACTGAGGAGGATTGGGGAGAGGGAAAAAGTTCAAAAAGAAGGTGCCTTTAGCCTTCTACTGCAGATTGCTTGATAGATGGCAGTGCTTATCATGACTTTATGCAATGGTTTATTTATGCTGCTCCTATTGCTTCATTCAAGAATCATCTATGGATACATAAAAAGTTCAAATGTAGATGTATATACCTCTTAAAACTCTCTTGGAGCTCTAAGTCATTGAGGGTGAGGGAGGGAGGTATTAAAGCAATTATTAAATGTATATTAATATGCACTGGTAAACAAACTTCAAAAACTGTGAAATAACAGATGCCTTTGGCACGTTTCAGTGGTAAGCATATGGCTATTCAAGTTTGCAATACAAATCCCAAAGCATTTAGATCAGTTCCTGTCAAATAGGTTGTCATGACAGAGAGTTGAGCTTGGAGCTGCAAATTCAGTGCTATTCCTTCTTTCTAATCTACTGTTGAATTTGATTAGTTGAGCCACCACTCAGCTTCTTGTAAGACAGGAGTCTTAATCAGTGATAAATAAACTGCCAGAAGTATACAGGGCACAGTCTTTTACCTCTGTATTAGACAGTGCTGTGCATTACAAAGATTTGAATAGCTTTGGAAGCGCTGAGAAGTGTTTTTTTGGTGTACTAAGGATAATTGAGAAAAATTAGAAGCATCAACTGAGTTCATATTACAATGGACAAAATAAAAATATGCTCTTATTGCAAACAGTTTACATGTGCAAAATTTGTAGATGAGGTTTTAACAATCAAGCTGAAAATCTCAAAATGACAAAATTCTAATTTTTTTCCTTAGCTTGTTTCCAGCTCTCCAGCTTTCACATGGAGTTGAAGTCTAAAATAATTTCTGAGAAACAGAATCAGAAAAATCATAGTGAATTATCTTTAGTTACTAAGAAGCACTGGTTTTATATATGGAAAGCGCTAAGATCATTAACATTGCAAAATTTGATTCTTCCTTCACAGATCAGGTTTGGTCTTTGAATTTAAAAGCTGATGCAAAACTGAGTATTTAAAGGTCTAATGTATTCTTTAAGGCTGAGGCCAGATTTCTCTATCACATTTCAGTATCCAGTGTCATTAAATCTTACAGGACTATTTTAGTTGGAGGACTGGTAATTTTATTTGGATAAAACCAACAATGAAAGCAAAATTAAAAAGAGAGGGGAAAAAAATTACAATGTTTGGAAAATTTGACACTCAGAAGTTAGCAAACATCACAAAGCTGTTTGTGGAATCTTAATTTGGCTTTCTTACTTGTATATATGAGATGATCTGGTCTTTAGCTAAATGATTGCATGCCAATCTCCACACACGCACATCCTCTGCCTCATTGAGCACTCACTGAAGGAGCAACTTTTAAATATTTTGTTTTCTCCTCATCTTCAGTGTGTGGCCCCAGGGTTTATGTGCTACACTATTCAAACTCCTGTCTGAAAACAGTTTTTCCATATAAGCATCTATCTCTGCTGCTTGCTGCTCTAGGACTAGAATGCTCCCTGATTTTGAAAGAATTTATTTTCACTACGCCTGTATTTATCTCATGTGTGTGGGAAATCGAAGTGCAGCAAGAGTAAGGTCAAGTCTACTGCCTGGTGTAAAGACACCTGTGGGCTTATTTTCCAGTTGTAGTGCTTTCCATGCAGCTGAGGGTGCTCAGCAGTACTGTAAAACTGGCCCTAGAAACTTCCAGTGAGTCAAACCAGAAGGTGAGGAATTAAAGTCTGTTTATGAAAAAGGCAGAAATAACATGCAGTTCTCTTGGGTTTTATTTAGCATGAAGATTGGTTTGAGACTCAGCTGCCTAAAGTTGAACTTGTCCTGTTTCTTCCCCCTCCCTCTGTTTTGTTTGTTGTAGACCTTTCTCGTCCTGTAGCAAATGAAGCAAAGCTCTTGCATTCAGTTGTTACACAACCCTGATTCACTGCAAGTTCAGGTCCTGGGGCAAAGTAGTATATCATCACAGAACTAAAGACAACATCTATTATATAGGCAGAGGCAACTTTAGATCTGCATTTCTCTAGATCTGAGTACTGAACTTTACAACCTAATGTTCTTTACTACTCATCTATTTTGTTATTTTAAATGTTTCTAAACACTAAATCAACAGCCAGTCAAGCAACAGATACTGCCACCATCCCTCCACAGGCTGGGTCTCTGCTTTGGTTTCCAAATTCCCTTCCAGAGCTGTTAAATAATTGTCACATTTGCCTTTGAATCAGATGACTTCCTTCCCCATGCTGCATGGGTGGTCACAGGCAGGAGCCATGAGGGGATGTAACATGGTCATTTACTCAGAGGGAATGGTGCATGCACTGAAGGCTAGAAGTTGAGAATACTCAATAAGGACAGATCCTTCTTAAATTTCAGCTGTAAACTCTATAAAATGTTTGCTGAGCATGTGCAAAATTAAGATTCTTCAAAGGCTCATAGTTGTTGGCCAAATTTGGGATGTTTTCTTGAAAGTTGGCAAAAGGCATATTACTGACACAAATACCATCTCCTGCCAAACTTCAAGTCCCAGTTCCAAGGCTTGGGGATGTTATTCCTTTCCAAAGAAGAAACCATCTGAAATTTTTTTGTGACTTTTTAAGTAACAAAAACATTTTTTCCATAGCCTCAGTCTTTGATATAGCTGAATTGCTTTAGCTGAGATTGTGGTGCTCCTTCTTCCCTTCAAAAAAAAACAAAACAGTCTGAGTCCGAAAGAGCCTGGAAATTTAAACCACTTCAGTGCAAGTGGTTTAAACTTGACATTGTACATAGCAATTACAGTAGGGGCTTGTAATGAAAGAGTGGGAAATTGTAATGTGGAGGTACTAAGCCTGCTTTATAGTAAAAGAAATTGGCTGTTGTCGTCTGAGTTGTTTCATACTAGCATAAAATTGGTGTTCAGGAACTTTATTTTTAGACCAAATAGCCCAATCTGGACTGGACAACTTGTCCTACTTTGATTTTTTGCTTGATCAGGAGAACGTGTGATATATTGGCATTGCCACTGGGCAGACTCAATCCAGCCATCTAAGGCTGGTTTATTAGGATATAGTCTTGCAATATGAAACGTCTTTTTGTGAAAAGAATGTGAAGAATTTTGTTACTAATATCATCTTACCGTTTATGGGTAAAGTTATTTTGCTGCCTTCCAAGATGGATGTAGCTCTTGCTGACTTCAGTGCAGATCTGCTGCTTTTCTGCCTGCCTGCTCTTGCAAAGGCAGAGGAGTCTTTAGCTCGGATGAATTACTTTAGCTCTGTTGAAATCCATACAGATTTGTCGCTGTACATCCAGTGAAGTATTTGCACGTCTTTTAACTAGAATGTTTGGATTTGCACTTGGAAGCTCAGGTTTTTATTTCCCATCTGAACTTTAGTAAAAATAAACCAGGAAGCTGATCTTAAGTTGCTTTGCTTCTGAACAAGTTACACAACTGGGATGGAGGGGATGGGGGATTATTAGTCCACCCAAATGCTTTGTAATCAACTGTGTAGTTTTATGTGCATGTAAACCGGTGACTGCCACCAGGGAAAAATACAGGAAAAGGATTGTTTTACAACAGGATAATTTTTCTTATGTGATTCACCATCTGGCCTGCAAATCCTGGTGTCATAGCAGTGGTCATAGGGGGAAGGAGCAAACCTGGAATGCCAGAGCCAGAAAGTGAAGGAGGTGGATGAAGCTGTTCCGTTTTGCTGACAGTGGAGAATGCCAGCTCAAGTGCTGCAGCTTCACCCTAAAGCAGCAGGGTAATCAGACCAGTTGGCAAAAGAAAATAATTGATTCTTACATGTATGAATAGGCACCTCACTCAGTTTGATACATCTGAAAAGACCTCGGGGTATTGAACATTTTTACCTTTGTGGGAGGTGGGCACGTGACAAGTCCAGATCTCTGCAAAGTCTTCTTGCACCCATGCATTCATTGGGCTGCAGAATAAATTGGTAAATCTGGCACATTGGCCATTTTCTGGGGTACTGTTCTTTCTTTCTGCAGTAGACCATCATCTCCTGAAATTTAGTGTTTACTGTCTGCTTCTGTATACAGGCAGAGGTTGCAGAGAATTTAATGGTTTATTAGTATCGATCGAGGAAAAAACATGAATTCATTAGAAGTCAGCTTGAATATTAGGTGTCAACATTGCTTTTTTAAATTGCTTATGCCTTGTTGATACAGATGAATCAATATCCTGGCCCACAGCTGTTAACGAGTATAAATGCCTTCTTATACTCTCTGGTCAGTCTGTTGCTACCTCAAACTCTTGGAGCCCCATATTGGGTGCCAAAAAGTATAGAATCATAGACACATAGAAAGGTTTGGGTTGGAAGGGACCTTAAAGATCCTTTAGTTTCACCCCCTGCCATGGGCAGGGACACTTTGCACTAGACCAGATTGCTCGAAGCCCCATCCAACCTGGCAGTGCAATTCCTTATAAATATTTAACAAGGAACAGTTAAACATTTTTCCTTTGGTAAGGTATATTTTAGGTTGGGTGGGTGGGGTTTTTTTAGGTTTTTTTTAAAGCTTAACAAAAACACCACACTTGATATAAAATAAGTTCAGTAAAATACCGATAGTCTCCATTTCCAGATTAGTCTCTCTTTGAAAATGAATGTGTTAGAAATAAGATACTTGTGTATATTTTACGGATTTATGGAGCATTTATGGAGCTTCATCACTTGTTTTTGTTTTATGTATGCTCTTTCATATTACAAATATTACAGATATAGTTTGATTTAATTCCTGTTTTGCTTTTTAAACAACAGGAGTCATAAGAAAAGAAACTAAACATTCCACTAAATGTGGCTATTATCCTGTATTTAAAACTATTAAACTTGAAATTAATAAGGCAGCAGTGGCTTGTGTGTTGGAATGACAAAAATAAAAAAATGGCTTTGATAAAATCACGACATGGCCTGCTGTACTTCATGTGAGACAGGATCATTCTAAAATAATCAAATATCCTCCTCACCCCAGACAAACAAACAAAACCCCTCAGATGGAAACAAAATAACTTTTTGTACTTTAATGAGATCGTTTGGTAGCCTTACCAGCAGTTGCAATTTTAGTGATGTTTGTGCAAGAGATTGCGTAATTTAACGTGAGTCCTTTAAAAGGAGCTGTAAAAGCTGAACCTTTGGGTGCAGCCAAATTCAGGGAAACAGTGGGAGCCTACCTATCTGCAGGCACTGTCTTAGGAGCAAGTGCCTTTTTTCTTGACCATCCCAAGAGTTTAAGGAGGAGTATTTTCAGAAGATTGCTCTGAAGATTTGAAGAGTAATTACGTGTATCTGTAATACAAAACCTGTCACCTGTGATGACTGTTGTTCTGGCAATTTAAGAAATCAGTTCATTTTGTACTGACTGCTGTAGCTTCTCTGAGAACATCTGATGAATTGAAACTCCTGAGGAAATATGCAGTCAGTTGTAATAAGTGAATATAAAAACAAATGTGTTTTTTGAAAGACAACAAAAGACAGGCTAAATCATCCTTGTAAAACAGTGATAACCTATTTTCTCCTCTGAATTTCCAAGAAAAAGAGGCACTTTCTTGTTTTTCTTTCTTGGCTGGAATTTGAAATTCAGCTTCAGCCAGGGAAGGGTTTCCTTAAAAAAATGTCTTTAAAGGTCCATTAATCCATCAGTGGTTTTGATACAGTTTTCTTACATGAAGGTTTATTTGGGAACCTGACTTTTTGCCAGTTTCAGTGCTATTTAGCCTCCTGTCTTCTTTTTTCTCTCATTTTCCTGAAAAGGGACCATGGAAATGTTGGTTGAGTTAAAGCTTCTGTTTGGTTGTTTCTTGAATTAGGTCTTGCTTCCCCTGCCTTCCCACTCCACCCAGCGTTTTCTTCATGACTCATGCTAATTTGTAGGTAGTGAATGTATTGGCATCTACAGATTGTCCCTTTGCCACTACTGACTTTATTCCAGGAATGGTTTAAAACTGCAATGGTGCATATCCGTGAGGCCCTTTGCAAATTATGGCTGAGTCTCCACTTCTTAGTAACTTGTGAAGTCTGGCCTGTTTGGGACAGATTGCTCTGGGATTTTTTTATATAGCAGTAGTTCTTCCTCCATTCCACTGTAATTTTGAATGCTGAACCAAAGAACTTGCAGTCAAAATAAAAAGACAAGGGGCTTCAGGCAGAATACTACCAAGGGATGGGGTAGCAGCAAGTCTCCCATGCTCCCTTTGAAGGCTTCAGGAACCAGAGCACTGTCCACTGAAATTGTATTCTTTTAAAGGAAAAAAAAAAATCAATAGTATCCAAACTCCTTCAGCAGCTGCTTCAGGGAGAGATACAAGAAACAAAGAAATTGTGGAATAACCAGCCTATCACCTAAAGGTGTAAATGTTCTGAGTCTGCTGCCTAGGTCATGACTGGTTTGCTACAGAGAGGAACCTGGATTTGTACGTGTTATGAATCTGTGTCTAGCAAAATTTACTTTGTGAGCTGGGACAGTGAGATCATGGGCAGACAGACTGAAGGGACACATTCCGCAGCACTGGAGTGTCATGTACCAAGTATGTGGGGAAAGGGCCTAGCTTAAAAATGAGATTTTCAGTAAAATAGCTGTGAAATGTCTGTCAGAGGCTAGCAAAACTGTTCATGAGATTCCAATCCTTTAGCTATGGGAGCCTTGTGAAATGTTGGTTCTCCCATCACTAATTACAACCCTATAGCAAAAACAACATATTGGGCCTTTTTTTGTGTGTGTCTGGAGTTTTTACCCTATTCTTTTGTAACCTTAAATGGGACTTAAGTATGCATGTATTGTCTGGTTTTATTCAGTCCTAATTCCTTTGAGTTTAGTTTTTTTGGAGGGTTCCCATTATTGATGCATTGAAGAATATCATGGACAGAGGTTACCAAAAAAGGGTGTGACTTGGGAGTAGAGTAAATTTAGCACATCCACATTTTATTAAATTTATGACTCACAAAATGCTCAATATTTCACAGAATAGCCAACTGACCCTCATTTTGCTTGTGCTGATGGATGTCCTGAAGTTTTGCCAAATAGTTTGGGAATTATATCCTCCAGAAAATGTTATTGCCTATTAAAAGCTTGAATGTGACCTTTTCTCCTTTCTCTTCTCTCTGACCTCTGTCTCTGGATAGATCCCATATTGAAATTCTTTTTCTCTTCTGTCCATTTGGCTGAAAGATTCCACCTCCTGCACACCCCTTATTGTGTTTTAGTAGATGTGAAAATGGACATTTTTGCATGCAGCACCATCTTCAGAGTGACATCTGTCTTTTTATATATTATCTTTGTTTCTGCATCTGGACAATCTGATACTTTTAGACAGGATATTTGTAATAAGCTTCAGCTCTTCAACAAAAAACTGTTTAATTGTTAAGTTTTCTGGGTTTTTTAGTCTTGTTATGAAATGTTCCTCTTTGTTTTCTGGGTGGTTTTTTTCCATGCAGCTGTTGATATTGTAAACTGCACGTTTGCAGGGATACATGTATCTGCAGCATATGATGCTGTCGGCTTCTTAGTAGTTTTTCCTGTTTATGGACTGGAGAATGTTTCAGATGGAGAGGAGCAGCTGGAGGGAGAGCAATGTCAGCATACCCTACTGGGATTTTGATCACGCCAAATTCTGTTAATAAAATTCAGGGTCTATATATCAACATAGAATAACTTGGAAATGTTATATAAACATTTTCCAGTGAGGGCTAAGGGTCTGTGAGACGCAACTTTAAAAGTATTATCTTTTTTTAAATCTTTTCAATTCAGAACTGTAAAAAAAGCTAAGGCTTTCCTTGCTTCACTGGCAGATTTTAAAAACAAAGATTTAGGAGTCTTTTTTTGGTAAATGTTAGAGGTAATACTTTTAATCATGAGCTAAGTCAAATCTATCAAAATAACCTTTAGTGCTGGTTTTAAAAATTACAGCACTAAAGACAGGTGAGCTTACAGCAAACTCTGTAGGTCGGAGTATGCAGATGTGGTTTCCAAAATGCCTGTGTGTGCACTCACCTGACCTGTGTCCTGTTACAGCAACTGCACGTGCAAACAACCAGTGACATCGGATCTGTATTCCTCACTCAATAATCGTGTCTTGTCCGAGAAAATCAAATATTATATGTGAGAAGAGAATAGCACGTTGTATAATGCTCTGCTGTGTGATGCGGGGCTTCTCTTACTCACTCACTGCCTCAGCAATCACATTTAGCCCCTCTGTGGCTTCCTCTGCTCGCACACAATGTGGTTTGTGGATTGCAGAAAATAAGGAGAAATGAAAGATATAGCTGGCACAGGGAAAATTAATAAGCATACACAGAGGGGTTGTAAACTGTTCAAGGCACTGGCGGCTGTGCGTGTGAATAAACAGGTACAAGAGGTTAAAGGAGGTTCTTTAAATTTGAGATCCTAATCTAGCAATTTCATTTGTGGTCAAGGGACTGCACAAATACACAGGGCAAGTTATGCACATCTGATTTCAGGACTATTAGTACATTAGGTTTCTGAAAATAAAAATAAAGCAATTTGTATGAAACTCAAACAGCATTCTTTATAGAATTCATCTTCTGCAGACATCTTCTTTCTTTCAAACATGTTGAAACACAATATATTTTATTAGTTACCCTGTCAACTAAAAAAAAACATGCCTCATTTCTGTTTTATTGTGTTTTTCCTCCAAATGTATTTTGCACATTTAATAAAATGCTATCAGTAGTCACTTTCTGTCCAATTTGAACAATTTTTCACTCTAAAACCACAGGAATAAAAACCTTCAACTTGCTTTTTTAAGACATGTAGATAAACAGATATAGCTACATATATATATATATATATATATATATATATAAAAGCACACAAACACATATATATAGATATATGTAGTTTTCCAGATCAGCAGTCGATATTTTTAATAGTAAATTTTAAAACCTCTAGTTACATTCCTTTTTAGGCTAACTTAGTAGGTTTTGGTATATGGAAAATATATTTGCACAATGCCAAAGAAGCCTGTATTTGTCTTTGCTTTTCTCTCTAAACCAAAATCGGCCATCTTTTTGTGTAGTACCTGGGTTGGGGTCTTTTTCACACACAGGACATCACACACAGGACATCCAGTGCTATAATGTGGTTAAGGAATGCAGATTTTGACCTCACCAAATGCTACACAATGATTTTCAATTCAGAATGGCTGCATTTTTTTTTTCCAAATAGGCTGTTTGGAGTGGAATTTAAAAAAAAAAAAGCTTTTCTGAAACCTTGGTTGATCTCTCTAAATGTACAAGATAACCATTTAATTGCAATTCTGTGCATGAAACAAGAAGTGAACATACCATTTAGTTGTGTGATCTTGTTTCCACTTGAGAAATGGAAAAGTACAAACTCAAGTTCTGTTTGAGTCCTTAAACTGTTGAGTACTTCAGTTAAGCAACAGAAAAAAAGTGGGTCTACTACACTTACAAGCTACTTTTCAGAAGCAGGCAGTGAAACATCACAGAAACTATTTAAAAAACTTGAACCAAACTTTTCAGCAATTGGTCGGGGTATTTTTAAAGATAAATCATGTCTTCTGTCCTAGTAAGAGCCTCCTGGAACCCACTGGATTGTTTCAAGATTCATCCTTAAAACTGAAAGTTGTTGTAATGAATTGTATTATAATAACCTTCTGCAGGTCCCAACCAGGACTCAAACATTTGACTCATATCTGCCAAGCATAGTGAATACATGATAAACACAAAAAAAAGATATGAATCCTCCCTGAAAGAAAATTGTTTCCATACAGAACTTGGCTTATTTGGCATGTGGTGGGAGCGTTCCCAAAAGGCAGCACGAAGTATCTTTGAACTTTAACACTTCAGAGATTAGGGTGGTGGGTGGGAGAGGAGGGACTGAGGTAATTCACATGCAGCATTGCCAGTAATGTGCCTGCCATGCACTTGACTGCAGTAAGCAGTTCTTGGCAGATTGCAAATACAGGGGTGAGTCACGACATTTATAATAAAGAATCCTGTGTGTAATTTAGGATGGAAACTCTAGTTGCATTTCATAAAGGCAGAAAATATAATTAGACAGGTTTAAGCATGCATGTTTTTTGTACACATTGAGTGTGGAGAAAATACTCCTGTCTCCTAAAATATTGTAAATTCTAAACATAAGTGCATAAACTACAACTTGGTTTTGAGGAAATGCACTGAGCATTGTTTTATAACTACTTTTTCATAGCTGTAACAGAAGTCACAGAGGAGAGTGCCTGTGTCTAGTTCAGGCTTGTCTTTTTCATGCCCCTTTGATGGCAAATCTCTTTGTCTTTGTCTGAACCAATTTTTTGCAGAGTTGCTTATGGAGAGTTTTATTACTGAATACGTACATGCCTTACACAGTTTCTTATGAACAACCTTAGGTGGGATTTGGTTACTCTTTCTGCAGTTAATTCTTTTGTCAAGCACTTTGCCATTTGTAAAACAGTATAAAGTCAAGGAAGCAAGACTGAAGGACTAAGCAAAACATGGTTACTCGCCTTCAACAGTGCTTTCTGTAACAGAAGTAATTATGTCGCATCAAGTGTTAGCAGTGTTTGATCTGTCAGTTTACAAATGTATGTATTAAGCCTTCGGTAGGAATCTTTATTTTGAAACTGAAAAGCACTGAAAGCCAGAAATGTGCCGTTTACTAAGACAATATCAGCTCAATATGCCACAGAGGGAGCTTTAAGCGTCTTGGAGTGTAATAAGGAATATACGTGCCTTGTCAGTTCCCCATCACTTAAGATCAAGAGTTGAGTGACTGATAGGAGGCAGGAAACACCTTGTAGAAATTGCTGTATTGAAACACATATCCTCAGTTTGGGGGAGGGGCAAAACACAAAAAAGCCAAAACCAAAGAACCTCCAAATCCAAAATTAGAAATTGAAATCAGTTCTGGCTTTTTTCTGCTAGTCAAAGGGAATAAAAAACTATTCCACTTGTTTTTTTCTGGTTGGGCTTTTGTTTTGCTCTTAAGATGGAATCTGTAAAATTCAAAAATCCAAGAGTTCAGAACTATGCACATCTGGAGACAGTGGCGTAGACCAGTCTTCTTTCTGGTCTTCCCTTGAGGCACTGCACCCTTTTTTGAATATCTCCTATTGACAACAGGAAGCTTTTTGTGTATGTGAAGGTGTCACAAGGAGCTGATGGGCACAGGGTGATATTTTATATGGATTTCTTCCTCCCTGGAGGTTTTTAACTTCAGGAATATGCTGAAACTGTTGCTGTTCTAGATAAACGAATGCATAAGAATACTGGGGAGGGATTAAAAAGTGCTAAACTCCATAGTTTTATCACAACTTGAGTACATCATTGCTATTTTCTTTTTACCTCGTTTGGAGATGTTTGTAATAAAGCATTTAAGGCATGTACCTATTCTGTAATGAAAAGTCTTTTGTGTTTTGTCAGTGGTATAGAAATTTGGGTCTGAATGGCAGTGACGTGTGTAGCTGCTGGGCAGAGTGTGTTTGTCTGCAGGGGTGGGGTGAGTGCCTACACCTCTGGAGGGAGGAGTGAGGAGGGTGTGCCGTTCACTTCTGGTGGAGTTGGTAGCTTGGAGGTCCTCTTGGGTCCTTCACCATTTCAGAAAAGGAACAGCTGTGGTTCCATGCCTTTGTTTTTTCCATCTGTTGCTAGCCAGGAATTTGTGAACATCCTTCTCGGATGTGGATCTTGCTGAGGTTATTCATGTCTTTGTCACCTCCCAGGCTGAATGCATACTTGGAGCAAATGTTCATAACTCTCTAGAGCATTTAGCTGGTGTGTAGAAAGCAGTGGCATGCATCCTGGGAGGGTTTAAGCAGCATGGGCCTGATTTTTTCAGAAAGCTTTGAGCTCTTTAGCTCTGTAATGAATTTGCTGAAAGCTGCAGGTGGGTTGTATCTCTGAAAATCAGGTTCTGAGAACACACTGAGCTCATGTCTGTTACTCTCCTCTGGCTACCTAACTTGTTCCAGATGGTGTTCTAGGCAATAGCAACTAATAGAGGAAAATGCTACTCTAGGCAATGGTAGAATAATGAAGAAAAAATGTTCCAACCTTAGGCTCAGAATTCATATGAATTGCAGGAGGACGCTGTGTTCTGTGCAATCTTGCTTTTGCATCTTACCGACACAACAGATGTGAACTGCAGGTTGGGTCTTCTGCCACAAGAAGACAAGCCTGCACCCACATCTGGGATGGGTAGGAGAAATGGAAAGTGCTTATCCTCTTTGGTGGATGAAGGAAGAGGTTTCCAATAAGAAAACACACTGCATGTATAGCGTCCAGACCAGCCTGATGAACTCTCCTGATTTCTTGGGCTAGCAGTGGGAATACCTGTGTCTCATTTCCATGGATAGCGAGGAGTCCAGATTCTCCAGCAGCCCCAGTACAGCTCTTTGGCACAGTTAGCTTCTGCTGGCTCCATGTGCTGAAAGGGCTCACTGCAGCATCAAGGGGAGCAAAGGGATCATCCAGTGTGGTTCAGGAGACAGCAAGATAATTCCTTTCAGAAGTGGGTTGTTACTGGATTGGTTTTGCTCTATGACCTACATCCCAAGAATAAAAGTGGCTTAAAACCCCGTTTTGTAGAGGAAGGTGTTTACTTTCACACTGAGCAGGCTACTCATCTGTTTTTTGTAGCATACTGAACATTCAGCTTATATCTAGCCCTCTGTCCAGGACAGTTGTCTCAACAATTAAAGTAGCACAGACACTGGATTAGAAGGTTCCATGTTCAAGGTATTCCCAGGGGTCAGAAAGCAGTCCTGAGCTCAGATGTGTTTATTTGCCTGTGAGAACATGGGTTATTGTGCTGATGATGCAAGAGTGTCTCAAATATGTGTCTGCCAGCTGTACCTCCTGCTTCAAGCAGTCACTTTCCCTGCATATGAGTTCCTAAAGCAGGGCATGGAGCACATTTGATGAAGTCCTTCCAAAGAGTCTCTCTGTGCCTCATACCGAGTAAGATCACAGAATCATGGAATGGTTTGGGTTGGAAGGGACATTAAAGTTTGTCTAGTTCCCACCCCCTGCCATAGGTGGGAACACTTTTCACTAGACCAGGTTGCTCAAAGCCCCATCCAGCCTGGTCTTGGACACTTCCAGGGGTGGAGCATCCACACCTTCTCCAGGCAACTTGTGCCAGTGCCTCACCACCCTCACAGTAAAGAATTTCTTTGTAATATCTAATCTAAACCTGCCCTCTTTCAGTTTAAAGCCATTCCTCCTTACCCTGTCACTATGTGCCCTTGTAAAAAGCCCTTCACCAGCTTTCTTGTAGACTTCAAGATCTCAAACAGGAAGATATTTCTGGAAATCTCCACCTTGACAGGCACAAAGATTGTTTGGACATGCTTTGTAGGGGTCAGGGGTAGCTAAAGCATGGTATGACTGTTAAATTACTAGAGGGGCTATTCTTTGAACCTAGTTGTTGAATCCTTAAATGTAATCCATGTTCAACAGTCCTTGTTCCCATGGGGACAAGAAAAAAAAGGAAGAAAAAAAGAAGGAAAAAATAGGAATGTAAATATACATATTGTATCCAGGGATGCATCTTGCCTGGGAAGCTGATGTCTATAAAAGGCTTACGAGCAATCTGCTAAAAGTAGTAAACATTAGTAGCCCCATCGTGCAGAGAAACAGGGGGTTTTCTATAGTAGTGGTTTCCTGTGAAGTTTTTAGATTTTAAAAAGAGCAAAGAGCTGTTGTTGGGCTACCTTTTTTCTTGCTATCAACCTAAAACTCTGTATTTTATTATGGACAAAATAGAGAATACCTACAATAAATCCCTTTATAGCTATTCTTTAGGTTACAGACTCAGGAGAAGAGCTGAGTTGCAGGGTCAGTCAATTTATTTTCTGTGTTTCTCTAGCCCTGCTCCAATCTCTACTGCTGATCAATTATAACAGCAGTAGCAGATTGCATGTCAGGACATCTTAGGACGTGAGAAATTAGGACTGTTGAAGACTACTTTTCAAATGTGTGAACCCAGGACTGAAGTGAGAATTAGACCTAAAGAATACACACAGTCCTGCAAACTGAGTCTGGCTTTGGGTTAGGTTTTTATTTATTTTTTGATATTATATCAAGGGGTAGAAAGTGAAACAATACTAAACTATTCACAGGATTTCACAGAAATTGTGGGGGTATGTCCCCAGCAGGATGGTTGTCTTGTTCTCTAAGTAGAAATATAGTATTTAAAGCAAAACCAATATCAATTCATTCCTCTAATAAAAAATAATGAAAAATATTTGTACATGTCTATTCACTATGTATAGTGAAGACAGAAAATGAAATGCAGTGCTCTCAGTGGCATTTAGGAACATAGAATTTATGATGTGCTGCAGTTCCTTGTTTATTGTGTTTTTTGTGTTTCACAATACATGATGGTCTTGCATTTCCATCACTGTATAATGTCTGACATGCCTCTGGTGCCAAAACATCACACTGTGGGTTATCCACCGGCTACGTTGGATTAACAATTTCCTATTTCACATTCATAAGCAGAATGCTTTTTGTGTCTGGATAGATAAACGAGCACATCTTGCAGTAAAAATTTTATATGGGAATTCCTGGAGCAACCAGCACAAAAGCATGTGGCATGCTATACAATTAATGATAAGACTTTGGCTTTGCATTTATGTTGAATTATGAAAGGAAGACTGAAATCCCTTTTCTTAACATAAAATATTTAAAATCAAGCATTTATTATGCCTAGATTTGATAAGGCTACTTACCAGCCTAGACATGTTTGCACACAGCAGTATCTTCTCATTTAAATTCAATCACAGTCACAAAACAAGCCTGGCTTAGACTAGCTGAAGATATAAACTTCATTTTCATCTCATTAGGCCACCTGGAAGCAACAATCAGTGAGTAGTCCTGACGTCAATGGTCTCTCTACTTCATTAAAATGTTAATTTCATGGCTTTAATTCCCTTTGTAAAACGTGCTGCTGCAGGACACTATATGCAGATTTATTCTGAAGCAGACAAATCTGCATGCCATATTCCTTTTTAGTGCCTCAGGTTCCTTTGGATTTTTATTTTTAGCCATTCCTATTTTTATAAACTGCTGTGAAAAGATGATCACCATAACAACCAAAGAGTAAATATTTTCTTAAAACAGCCCTTTGAGAATGTATACTTAAGAGTCAGGAATTCAGGGCATCATGCATTTACTGGTATTTTACTCTGCTGGTCCCTTTTTCAGTATTTAAAAATGAGAGAGAGGTATTGTTACTGGCTGACATTTTCAGATGGTAGATCATGAAGGGAAAACAATGTGTGGTAAATCAGAAGCATCTGCGTAGATCAGCTGTAGCTGATCAACATTTTTAGTTGAGGTCCTGCTGATGTCAGGACAAAATGATGGACTTCTCAGTTTTGGAATCCTTCCTTGATAATATGCACTTCCTCAGCATTTAGTAATCTTCATCTTGCTTTAGGGGATACATTTCTTGTTTTATAGCATGCTTCAAAATTTTACATTCTATTTTGAGTCCAACCATTGGCAGTAGAAGTGTGTCTTCACACAGGAAAACAAGAGAAGGTAGTTGTTCATCTGTCTTTTTCCCTTTCATTGTATGTAATTCTTTTTTAAGAGTCCTAGCACTCTTGTATATTTTTCAAAGTGCTATATAAACTCTAATTATGTTTTAGTGTGCCTGTGGTATCTATAGATGGATGGGCTGTTTACTCCTGTTGCAGATGGTAAACCCAAAGTGCCGGATCTGGACTTTTCCAAACCCATTGCTGATGGAGCTACCTGACTCAGGAGTGCTGTGCTCAGCTAGAGGGCTCTGATGACACATTTGGGTCTGGGCAAGTGACAGCACTCAGCAGTACAGTCTTCCTGTTCTACCCTGGCAGATACTATCACCTGAGGCACTGTACAAATCCCACTGAGCCCCCACTTGCAGGTGGTCCCAAGGCCTTTCTGTGAAGGACCTTGGATAATGTATGTACCCTGCCGGATGTTAATCTGGCTGGAGATGACAAAGACCACCCAAGTCCCAATCCAACAAATAAAGGAGGGGTTTTTTACTAAGCACTGGACACATCTGAAGTTTTCCCTCTGGGAATCCCAGCAGGACTTTTCTGCAGCTAGCCCCAGGAGGATGCTCCTGGTAAATAACTAGGAACAGGTAGTGAGTTTGGCCTCATGCCTGCCTTGAGACTGCCGGTAGAGCAGCACAGATGTAGCTGTATCAGTCTACTACTGTGTACATCTCTGCTGGTTCTCTTGAGCATGTATAGCACAGGAGCAGTATAGAAATGTGCCCTGTAATTGTAAGTGACAAGTAGCCAAAATAGCTTAAAAGGTGTGAACACAGTAAAGTTAGACAGCATTCCAGACCTCCATAAGTTTCCTATTTCGTATTAGGTAAGATAATTTACCAATGAGTCTAAAAACATGTTCGTACCTAATTTTTCACTCTTGGTGTCGAGGGAGAAGTTTTTTGAAAGTCAGTGAAGACAGATGGACAGTAGCCAATTCATTTCCATATTGGGGCTCTTGCCTACAATGTTATTTCATCACAGGCAGTACCATAACTCAATGTACTAGTCAATTTGAAATGCCAAAGTGTGCCAGGGTTTTACTCTATGGGTAGAATTATTCATTCACGTCTGCAGTTGGTGAGTGGAGTGATACTATGACGACTTCTCAGATCACAGACTGATCTAGAAAAATATTCCATTTGTAACCTGAGACATTAGTTGTTATTGCAGCAGCATATTCACTCTTATAGCACTGTGGTTTGATTTGACTTACAGTATATCTTACAAACTAATCAAAGAATTTGTCACTTTGGTGTGCAGGCCAGTTAAACACAAGTTATTGCAGGTATTTGGACAATTGTTGTCAGTTTGTCAAATGAATTCTGTTGTAGCCTGGACATTTGAAAAGCCAATTCAATGACAGAGCAACATAGTTAAAGTTGCTGTCACCACTTAATGGACTTATGACTAAGTTGACATGGCTTTGGGAGAATAAAAATAAGAGATCTTACTTTTGGTTTGCATTTCTTTTGCCTCAGTCGCTAATTATGTGTAGTTCCAGAAATATTCATGCTATAATTGCTTATTGTTTGGTGTGTTTACTTGTTTTAATGCTCTTTGAAGCAGGACAGATGGAAGAGTTGGTGGGAGTTAGTTTGTGCCATCATTGCTTAGGCAGAAAATACACTGAGTGGTGGACTTTGGGGTTTCAACATTCCATGCGTTCCAGGTTTCAAAAAGTAAATCAAAGCCACTGAAGTTCTCCTTGGCATATGTTTGCCCACAGAGAGAAAGGTTTTGGCCAGAGTTACCTCTTACAGCTAAACTGTCTTTGCTACACTGAATTTTTCATCACCCCACTGTTTATTTTTTAAAGACCAACTGGCAGTTCATCATTCAGCAGCTCTTGAAAAGTCTAACTTTAACTGTTCTTCAGAAGAGAGATTATGCTCTTCAAATGAACTCTCTCCCTGCCTTTGTTGACCTGCCCTGTGAACCAGTAGCAACTTCTTCGTTCCCATTTGTGAGGATGACCTTTTTACTTCCCACTGGGATGAAACATGGGAGACATCCAGTTGCTCCTGGGTGATGGCATGTACCATGGCAAAGCTTTGCTGCAGGCAGTTGTGAGTTTTTCACTAGCCCTGGGCCAGGTCTCTTCATTGACTTTCATTCACTCAGAGCAGAAGTGTTGGTGTGTTTACTGGTGTTCAGGAGGGCTCTTGCCCTTTCTCTCCTGGCTGAAACTCTCCACAGTTGTTGATGTCCATAGACCAAATATGAGTGAGAATAGCAATCTTCACCTAAAGTCTGTGCAGCTGGTGTGTGGCTTGTTCATGGCCATTGAGACAGAATAGCGAGGCTGGATATTGATTGTAGTGAACAGTGTTATGTACACAAGTACTTGAGGGAAAATAGCGAAGATTTTCCAAGGAACGTGGACTTTTCTAGTATGTTCTCCCAATGTGCGTGTTTCCGATCTGTTTGCTGTTCTGATTAACTTTGGGATCCTCCAGTGGAAGAAGCTGTGGAGTGAGAACTACATAATGTCTTTGTGCTTTCAGTGATAAGCCTCAGGAGAGCAACATGCAGATATATTGTTCAGACCATCTTGAGGGAAAGTGTTTCTGAAATCAAATGTGTTAGAGATTGCAAAGTGTATTTGCGGAAAACATAGCTCAGAAGGATTTTCTGCTGTGACACATAGTTTCTCCCCTTAATTAAGCATTGTCCTCTCAATGCACTGTGTGAAATTTAGGGGGCTTCATTTTTCCTCAAGTTAAAATATTTAGGGAAAACAATTGTGTGCTAACAACAATGGACTTTTTAAACTGCAGGCCATTTGTTTCTGTAATTCCTATGAAATAAATTGAACTGCCTAAGTTGATTCTATTCATTGTGGTTTAGCTATGTACATATTCCTATTTGTGTCAAAAAACAGTGTTAAAAACATTTGTAATGACTGCTTTCAGAGCTTTCTAGCATGCAGTGCCAGTGGAGTTAAATGTTCCACTGGAGTTCAGAGATGGAAGTTTATAGCAGATGTTTTCAGGAAACCAATTTTAGACTTCTGTTCAAAGATGCCTGTACAACAAGGATTTACAACATTTCTCATCTGTGACTTCAGCTCGCAGCATGAGATTGCCTTCTGATCGGTATAAAAACCAGCAGACCACTGCTGCACACGTCTTTCATGTGAAGGTACAAAGCTTAAAGTATGACCCCAAACCTGGTTGTCTTTGCCTTGAGCAGAGCAGCACATTTGGCTCAGTGCTGGGCCGTTGCATACTGAGTCTCTCTCAGCCCTGTTCTTATAATAGTAAGACCAGATCTGAAGATGAACCACTGGCCTGCATCTGACTCTTTTGCTGTCCTTGCAGTAGGAATTCAGTTTTTACTTCTTAGGCTGGCAGACTGATGGCATCACACGAGTGGAAGTACAAGATGGGTGCCCAGAATTCAGCTTCTGTCTGGGCGCAGAAATGACTGTCCAGGCACTCTCAGCTGTCTTTGCTCATTTTCGTTCAAGGAATTGACTTTAGTATAATTTTTCTAAGCTTCACTGTGAACAGCAGTAGTTGGAAAAAAAACATCAGCAAATCATTTTATCTCTAGAGACAGACCTTTTTGTTGCTGTACATGTAAAATTGCTGCAATCCCTCATTCATCTGTAAGGCCATGGTGCTGTGTTTTCACAGATCCCATGGCATGTAGCATCCCTTTGTCTTTTCTATGGCACTGTCACGACAGCTTCTGTTGGTACAGCCATTCTCACATCACCAATTAAACATAACTGAGCTGGAGCTATGGGCATTGTTCAGTGGTTGCAGCAGTCACTGTCGGAGGAAGCTCATCTGCTCCTGGACCTCCCTGTGTCTACTTCCTGCAGGGCACAGCAGGACAGAGGAGCACCTCCTTCATTTTTCCTAGCATTTTACAAGTAAAGAGAGGAAACACTGCTTGCATTGACACTCTAGAAATGTGATGTAGGATAAACAGTGCATGTCCTTCACCTTGGCTTGAGTGAATGTGGGGGTAGCAGGTAGCCCAATGTCCAGGGGAGACCACCATGCCAGTGCCATCAGGATGCAATCAGAAGGATGTTTGGTTTTACAATAACAATGGGTTAAGCAGATTTTTGTTTTTGATTTAGGAAAAAGACCTAGGACAGGTTCAGTTATGTGCCATGGGTACCTGTAGGACCACTCCTTCTTAAAGAAGTGCATCCTGATCACGAGCAGTCAGTTGTACCTGCAGGCTGCAGGTAGGAAGGGCTGGAGGGGTCTGCATTGGCTGTCCTCTCTCCTTCCATAGTTGCTGGGAGAGAGTGCATGTGTTATGTGAGGTTTCTGCACGTGGGGAAGATCCAAAGGCCATCAGACCCTTTAACTTTATGGATCTTTTCCATCAGGGTAGCTCCACCAAGTAGCTGCTGTAGGGTTTGGGTCTGATCCCGCGTCGTTAGGGAGTAAAGGAACTATATAATCATTATCCTTTTTAGAAATTTTAATCACAGCCTGTGGAGGGATGGCAGTGCTTTATCTGATAAATATGTCACTGTCTTTCATCAGCTGATTATAATCATCTTGGAAGTTTCAGTGTGTCTGGTTTTCCCTCTTCTTTTTTACTATTGTGTTTTGTGTAACTTTCCCTAATGAGCCCAGTGAAAAGCAATTGTTCTAAATAAATCATGTGCGCTACAAAGCAGTATATCACAATTAGGTTTCCATTATACTTTAATTAGGCATTCCATTATTAAATTGATGTCTTTGGCTTCTTCCAGGTCTCAGACTAATCCTGAAACAAATTCCTCTTTGTGGATAAATATTAGTCAGTCATAATTAAAGGGTATTCATTGGCGTTGTGGCTTTTCATTAAATCCCTTTCTGATTAAGATGGCTCCCCCAAGTACTGGCCTGATTAAATTTAATAAGATTTGTTCACTTGTGTGTATCATGGTCTGGTGGAAACTGTTTTAGCACAAGGGGATTGGGAGCAATAAGTTCATATCTTGGTGCAGGCAGCCATGGTTCTAAATGCCTGGTTTGCACAGTGCTGTACATGCTTGTTTTGGGGGCACTATGGTTTGTGTGGTCAGTCAGTGGTGGAAAAAAAACATGGAAATTGAATTAGTAGTGGTAGAATTGAATATCAAAGGGCTAAGTCACATCTAGAGGGTTACAGTAAAGAAGGGAAGATTAAAGTGTGTTAGAAGCTCTGTTTTGTTGACTCTTTCATGGCTAGGCCTTTGCTGTTCAACTGAAACCTGAGTGCTTTTCTACCTCAAACTGTTTTCACTCCCTGAGATGTACAGATAAGCTCATTTCCTTGTAAATATACCTCCACTGCAAATTCAGATAATAAAGCAGATGCTCCTGACAGAAGTTCTTGTAACAGCAGGGAATGAAATGTTTTCAGAGCAAAATCCTTGTCCTGGGTTTAAAAATCAAGGTGAAACAAAAACATGATACGGCTCTAGTATATATATGGATCAGAGAAAAGTTATAAGCATCACAATTTCTGTGTGCTGAAATTATGCCTTCTTGTGGAGCTGCTCGTGCTGTTCTGCATTCCTCTTGCTTTGTACACAGAAATGAAAACAAACCACTGTGACCAAGAATGGCAATAGCACAAATCGGTGAGGCATGAAATGCAAGAGATCGGCTCAGGATGTCTGCAGAAGCACTCCATCCAAATATTTGAGGTGGCAGCTAGCAGGTGTTTTTTCAATATCCAGTTCATACTCTATTTTTGGTGCAGGATACATTTTCATCTAGTGTTTTGGTGTGGGATGGGCCATATTTGTAATACTGAATCTCGCAAAAGTTTGAACGTGGTTTTGGTGTCTTCTTGAGTATCCCAAATATAACAGTACTGGGTATATCATCTAGCCAGTGCTTTGTATCCCATGGAATCAGAGTTGCCCCCTAAATCCAGATTGCTCTTCCTGGGGCTGCTGAAGGCTGCTCTGCCCATGAGTGATGCCTGGGACAGTTTGGAGCGGGCAGGGTTGTAAACAGTGTCAGGTCACTGCGCAGCTGAAGGGTACTCTCTAGCGGTTGACTTTGGGTAGTGATAAGGACAGACAGCAAAGTACACCGAATTAACTTAAGGGCACTCATCTATTACTGCTGAAAAAGCAAAGAAAAGTAGAGTAAGGTGAGGAAGGGAAGCTGAACTTTATATCTGAACTATAGAAAAGAATAGATGTAATGCACGAGAAGCCAGGATTGAAATGTTTTTTTCTCTAATAGTCATTGTTTACTTATTGCTACTGTTGCAATGCAGTGCTGGATGGTGTTATACTATTCATAGCACCATGCTTCCATTGGCCTGAAATGAGGGCTGATGGAAAGCGAGAATCCATGGCATTTCTGAGGAGATAGGATGCACTTTGATCTGTTGATTACCGAGCAAGAACTGCCAGGACTGCTTCCTTCTGAATATGTGCGGTGAATTGTTTTCCTCTACTCACAGTGACTCACAATAGTTTTGTAGTGACTTTGCAAAGGACAAGACTCAAAATAAGTAGTGTGGTCAGTCTGTAGATTTACTAATGTTTACCTAAGACAGTGTGAAAGTGATTAAAAATGATGAGGAAATTACTACCCTACATCCTGGCAAATCCTAGAACTACAGAAAAAAGATAGATGTATTTGAAAAGAGTGTTAGCAATGGTTGTGGAAGAATTGGGGGAAATAAATAACATCTAATAAAATGACCACAGAGATGGGGAAGGAAAACCCCTTTAATGCTTGCATTTTCATTGGGATCCTGAAAGCTAATATAGGCTGTTCTGCTACAACATGGCAGTTCATATACACTGCTACTGCTTACATCTTTAAAAATTACCACTTTTCTTCTCCTAAAATTCCAGGGTTTAAGCCAGCTCTATTGTTTACCTAGCAGTAACATCCTGCAATGTTG
Organism: Chiroxiphia lanceolata; assembly: GCF_009829145.1. Taxonomy (NCBI): domain Eukaryota; kingdom Metazoa; phylum Chordata; class Aves; order Passeriformes; family Pipridae; genus Chiroxiphia; species Chiroxiphia lanceolata. The sequence goes on from NC_045639.1 coordinate 16,362,190, forward strand.
AGCATCATTGGTATGACAGTTGTGTATGTAAATTGTTCCAGTGTTTTGCTTTACTATTAACTCAGTGAGGCCAGTCAGAAATGGCAGTAGAAACTGCAGATGCAAAGCTGAATTCTGGCAAAACTGGATTACCTAGAATAGGGATGTGTTTTCTGCTGTAGAGGTTGATGCTTTTTTCCATCCGCATTGGGGAGAGATTGTTCATCCAAGCAGAGGGCAAAGAAATGTGCTGGGGTGGATTACTTCTTTCTCAGATTCACAGTGATTTGAAATGCCAAACCAGTAACAGAAGAATTGGGTCGATTGTCTGTTATATTAAAGATTAGAATAAGCTCTGTGTGTTTGTGTATGATTTATTTTAAGGGTATTTGGTGTCTTGTTTTTCCTTAATTGTAGTGATTCTTAGCTTTTCAGAAAGACTTGGATGACTAGTTTAGCATTCTTTTTAAAAATAAAAATAAATCATCCATTTCCTAATTTAGGTACATTTGCCTGTCTAGCAAGGCATCTTATCGTGACAAGGTAGAGTACATATGATGCTTTCTAAAAGGATTTCACTGAAGTATAGTAAATTATCTTCATTTCAAGCATAATTGTGATTCTAGTTTGAGTTTGTTGGTTGTTTGCCAGGAAATTCATATAAGAGCTCAGTGGAGTTGGAAAGTTGCGTACCAGTGCATCAGTGGCTCCCTTATGTGAAATAAAATTTTTCTATATGGAAAACTAGTGGTGCCTGTAAGCCTAGAAACAACATAGCTTCCTCTACCTAGCATGTAACATACCTGTGAAAACCACATCCCATATATGTAAGTAGAGCAGACTTGTGGTATGGGAGGCCAGGAAAGAGTAGATATGCAGGCAGGGGAATAAACATGGCATTTTTGTTATCTGGATTTGATAAATATAGTTTGGGAATGATAGAGTAAAGAGTGGTGAGTCAGTTTTGCCTGGTCATCTCTAGTGACTGAAAATAACTTGTTATTCCAACCCTTTTATCCCTTCATTCCCTCCTCCCCACATATTTTCATATTTTATTTATAGCTCAGCGAGCTTTTGCTTTGCAATTTGTAAAATAACCCTTCAGAGCTGGGCAGGGAAGACCAAAGAGCAACAGCCCCCCGGGCAGTCTTGTGGATGGAGCCCCTGGCTGGGTGCTTTTCACGTTGCAATGGCTGGGTCCCCCCTTCCTCCTGCACATCCTTCCCTCATCTGCTCAGAGATTCCTCTTTTAAACAAACAACCTCGGTTCCTGAAGTCGTCAGAGGGTTTTTGTTGACAGCAGTACCCAGGAGCCACGCATGATGTTTCAGACCAGCTGGCTGTGACTTTCATAGCAGCGGGGTCAGAGGGCCCATGTCCAGGGAGGTGGCAAGTAGAGTTCTGGCTGTAAAACCTTAGTGGAGGTTGTAAGCTGCTCTGAAATGCATGAAATCCAACACCCATCCTTGTATTTATCCTGTAAAGCACAACTGTGTAAACAATGCCTGCAATAATTATGAGCTAAATCTTCTGTATTTTCCTTCAGCCTAACACATGCCCAAGTATTTTTGTGCACTTTAATCCACAAACTAAGAATCAGTTTATCACTTGATGTATCTTAACTTGCAGATCAGGATAAGATACTGCTTGATCCACTCTTAAGTTTCCCACACTACTGACTTCTCATACCATAATGAACTACACTGTATTAGCTCTGATTTGATTTGGAGAGGAGAAAGAGAGCTGGCTGGCTTAACTGCAGTCCTCCTTATATTTTGACTTATGGAGAGGGCAAGGGGAGAGACGTGTTAAAGCAATAAATGTGAATCATAGCGTCATAGAATGGTTTGAGTTGGAAGGGACCTTAAAGATCATTTGGTTCCAACCCCCCTGCCATGGGCAGGGACACCTTTCACGAGACCAGGTTGCTCAAAGCCCCATCCAGCCTGGTCTTGAATACTTCCAATGATGGGGCACCCACAGCTTCTCTGGGCAACCTGTGCCAGTGCCTCACCACCCTCACGGTAAAGAATTTCTTCCTAATATCTAGTCCTACCCTCTTTCACTTTAAAGCCATTGCCCTTTGTCATGTCACTACAGGCTCTTGTAAAAAGTCCCTCACCAGTTTTCTTGCAACCCCCTTTAGGCACTGGAGAGTGCTCTAAGTTCTCCACAGAGCTTTTCTCTTCTCGAGGCTGAACAACCCCAGCTCTCTCAGCCTGTCTTCTTAGAAGAGGTGCTCCATCCTTCTGATCATCTTTGTGGCATCCTCTGGACTTGCTCCAACAAGTCCACATCTTTCCTATGTTGGGGACCCCAGAGCTGGAGGCAGCACTGCAGGTGGGGTCTCATGAGAGCGGAGCAGAGGGGGAGAATCCCCCTCTCAAACTGCAGCCCAAGGTACAGCTGGTGAAGGTGATTATCAGATATCAGCCTGGAGTGGGAGAATCTCAGGCTCTGTCACAGGTAAGAGTGGAAAAACTCTTCCATAGCTTGTTTGTGTGCCCTGACACAACTGAGGATCAGCATCTTTTCACAGATGATGTGCCAGTCTGTATTCTCCTTGCCTGGAAAAAATTTTCCAAAAAAACAGGGAGTGGTATTTGCTAGCTCCACCTTACCAGTTCAGCAATGTCTTGTCTCCATTGGAAGTAGCTGCCCAGTTCAGCTGTGGCATCTCAAAGGACTTTGCATTGGAGAACAGTGGGTTTTGCATTTTAGCCCTGTTGCATGTCACTTCAAAACCTACCCAGTGTCATACTGGCAGGCTCACCAAAGCTTACTGAATCTGTTGCCTTCCAGGATATGGTAAAGAGCTTTATAATGCTTAATAAACAGGGCTGAATATCAGCTCTTGCAGTAGTGCTGTAGCTACAAGAAAGGACGTAGTCTTTGGAGGCATAAAAACAAAAAGCAAGTAGGAATGTTAGTACTAGATGCCTGTGTATGGACTTAATGAGGCCATTTTGTAAAATTCTACCTGGTTCCAGCACCCACGCTTTAAAAGTATGTTGAAATATTAGAAGAGATTCAGAAAGCTACTAAAGGGATTTGAGCTTTAAAAATTGCTGCATTTTGAGTTTTCAGAAACTAAGTAGGTTTAGTTTGTTCAGGAGCAACTTCCTAGGTTGACATATCATACAACCACTTACCTGTATGAGCACAGACAACTCATTAACTTAGCCAAGTTATATGGTCAGGAAGTAAAAGAACAAAAATAATGTACACAGACACATACACACGTCCCCCTGATTAAATAGAGGAATTGCTTCTCTCATGTTGAAAGCTTTAAAGCAATGTGGGATGTCTGTCTTACCACATCCCATGGCAAAACTGAAAACATTCTGCATAAGCTCCTCTGTCAATCAGGAGATCAGATTAGATGATGATAACATTAGGTCTGGTCTTAAAATAATTAAATGAGGTATTTACAGAGATTTCAAAGTCAAAGCGGATCTCCCTTCCCAACACCAACCTCACTTCACTAACTTCAGTTAGTGGTGTTGTTTACACATTAATGAGATGTAGCATCAGGCTGCAAAACTATGTCATGTAAATGTATTTAGCTAAAGAATTAAGCACATGTAATGACTGCTGATAGCTATGAGAATATCCTTATATCTCTTGGTCTTTGTACCAGCCAGGCCAGAATAGTCCTCTACTCCAGTATGCGGCACCCAGAGCACATTTCCTTCCTGCTGAGAAGCAGAAAGAAGCCAGGGTTGTCCCTTCCCCAGGCTCCTACCCTCAGGGACTAGAGGTGCAGTGTCCTTAACTCCTTAGTGTCAGCAGGTGGAAGGTCTTCCTCTCTGCTTGTATCACAATGCCAGTGGAAAATCAGATAGGCATAGAAAGAATTGGTATGCAGGATCACTCTTCTCTGTTAATCAAGGCCAGTATTATCATTCTGTCTTTTTTTGTTTGCTTATTTGATTGCTACACTTACCTAAAAAAGATTTCCAATAACTACTGAGTTGAAAGTGATTTAGATTAACCCCAGCTGACACTGCTGCTTTAAAGAGGGCTGCCTGAAGTTTTAAATCCTCACAAGCATGATACTTCCCAGGAGGGGCTGTAAATCCTTGAAGCTGCTCCCTCCTGATACTGTGTTCTCAAAGAAAAATTACTCAAATCTCGTGAGCCAAGGCAGTGGTATTATCCAGTAAGCAGTTTTAGATGGCTTTTGTTTTAATGTCCAAAAATGTATCTTTGTTTCAAAGCTAACATACATAGTGTAAAACCCGACAAGTTTGTTCTACTTGTTTCCATCTCTGCTTTAATTATGTTGCTGATCAGCTTATTTACAGAAATGCCAAACCTCACTCTTTCATGTTTCCTAAGGAAGTGTGTGTAGGATTGAGGATATTGGGGCATAGGTGGGTGAGCTACAGCCAGTGTTTTATGGAAGCCTGGAAATGTATGAAATATCTGGAGCTGTGCAATGAAGGGACAGATAGGTCGCTTCTCTGGAGAAAGTAGTTATATTGAGGTGAGAGGTGGAATGGGCAAGGGCCTCACATATTGGTCCCACTTTTAACAGAGCAGCTTAATTTAAGGTGATCATGAATATTCTGTTGTGAGAGCATCTCAGTATGCCTCTCCCCATTCCAGCTCAACAGCTCATCAGCGTGCTGTTCTGTGATGTACCATGGTTAAGAATAGCATCTTCTCTGCTGGATCAATGCATGAGGAAAGATTGTATAATCCTTGTAAGATTTAAAATAATGTCAATGATAACTAAAGTAGGACAAATTACAGCTGCTGAGATCCTTGCTAGGGATGGAAATGGGTTAATGCCAAGGAGACTCAGCTGCCTGTTCGCCTTCTAGGCTGCAGACAGTCTGAGCAGTTCATTGCATGGGTTTGCCTGGGACCATCCTCATTTTTGGCTCACTGATGGTCATTTTGGCTTTCAGAGCTCCTGTTCTGAATCATCATGTTGGCCCTGAAGTCACTGTTTGTACAGATCCTTTTGTCTCGCAGGGAGCTTGCTCAGCATTGCTCAGTCCCAGGTACAAGCAAGGAAGTGTCCTTGTCATTTGTGTGAATCATAACTGAGGAATGGGCTGTGCTTGATCTCCCAAGTGATGGCAGAAGGGATGGGTCCATCCAACCAGCCCACTTATGTGGTACTGTGCTGTGGAGCTGAGCATCACTTCTGGCAGTTGTCTCCAATTGCATCTGCATCGCAATATTCTCTTTGTGAATGTGTTTGAAAGAAGCTGAAAATAGTTTAATCTTGCCTTTTGTGTTCAGGCTGGGTTTTTTTCCCCTAGAACTAAAATACTGTGCTGGCATGGTATTATTGAACACACAGGTAAAAGTAATGTTCAGGTTGTAAGGTTTTATAATAAGGGATGAGATAAAAGGTTTCTCTGCACCCATGCAAAGATGCACAGGGGCAGAAGGTCAGGCAGGCAAAGCCTCAAAATCCAGATGGAGGAACAAAGCCTCTACCATGGCTCCTCTGAGGGTTGTCATGGGGGAGCCATCGGCTCATGGGCCAGGAGTGACACCCATCATATGAGTCCACGGGAGAGGACCCTGTCCATCACCTTACAGACTGAGGGGCATTACTGCTGTCAGGGCTCTGGGAGTTGCTGTAGGGTGCCAAAGAGTGAGCTTTTGGAGGGACAAGACTTATTATGGGATGTTTAGGGGAGGAACCAAAAGTGAGGAAAGGGATGCTTCAGGGTGCTTCGGAGGAAACCAGTTTTGGAAAATAGAGGAATAAGGGGTAAAAGGGGCTGGTCCCATTTAAATGGGGCTGGTCAGTACACCTGCCTGGCTTTGCCTTGTGCCTCATCAGCCCAGTCTGCCCCAGCTTCTCAATAAACTTTATTTCTATTTTCCTGGGTGAGGGGAAATGTTTGTCCTGAAGAGCTGGGCTACCTGCCTGATGTTTTAGCCCTAATGGCAGTTTCTTAGCTTAATTAGATTTCAGATGCAAATCTGTGAACATTATTTGATTTCCTCTGTCCTTCATTCCTTCCCCAGTGGGACATGGATACTAAAAGCATTTAAGGAAGTGTTTTGTCCACCAACAGCTTCTCTGAGCTAACCCACTAGAGAAGTACAATGATGTGGTTTCCCGTAGTGCAATTTCTTCTTCAGATGTGCAGAAACAGGTTTTTGAAGCCAATCTTTAAATTCAGGTGGAAAAAGGATTTTTAAAGTCAGTGACTGCCCTGCATCTTCACTTAGGATCACTTTCTTTTTCTGGTTGACTGGCACCTTGGAACACGTGCTGTTAGATGTTTCCAGATCGCAGAGACAAGGAGCTTAACTTCAGAGGGAGACAGTAAAGATGGCTCCAGCCAAGAATGCAGGTTTGGAACTGCCTGAATAAACCTAGCCTAGAGGGATTTTGTCTCTGCTCATGAATGGTCTACCTTTATCTGTTGCTGTAACTTTTCTTCTTTTTAGCAGATTCTCCAGTAGCATGTTTGGTAGTGATGCAGTGACACTGTCCGTATCCATTGATAAATCAGCATAGAAGATGCAGAAGCTTTTTGTTCAGGTGTGGAATGTGGAACCTGCAGTTCTACTGCATGTCACACTAGCAGGGCATGCTTCTTTCAGCAGCTGTAGAAAACTGATTAGAGCTGGTCCTTTCCACATGCTTGCCTTGCCAGGGAATTAAAGCTCCAGGCTGCCATTTGCGTGGAGTTCTTAAATATGTATGACCCAAACCAGGGGGCTGCTGAGAAAGGCTCTAATCCTCTTGCATATGAAACCTGGTATTCTGGTCTTCTCTCTTTCTGATATTTCTGTTCTTTCAAATATGCTAAATCAACCATTGAAGTTTCATTTCTTCTTGTGTAAAATACACTTTAATAGGTGAACCTTGCAGCTGGAATTAGGAGATACTGGTTCCAGCTGGACGTGCAGAGCAGGTCATGTAATCATCCTCATGTGTAATGCTGAAAGAGTAACGTCCATCCTCCTGTATGCAGCTCTTTGAGCTTGGTTCTGGGTAACTAATTTTGAAACCATAATGTAGTGTAGACCTTCTGCAATTTGGTAGGAAGCCCTGCTGGAAGGTTTCTTGTCTGGCGATCCACGGATCCATAGGTAAGGAGTAGGGGTTTCCCTATTTCTTATCAGGAATTCATGGGGAGAAATATACTTGCATGCTGGAGAGGTCAGACCAGCTGTGAGAGTGCAGAGAGTCTTGCCAGTCCTACTTGCACAGAGTCAAGAAATCTGATGATTTATTACCTGTAGTCTGTAATTGACAGTGGTCCTGTAAAGCCTTGATTTTTCAAGACCACTTGCATGTGATGGCAGACTGTTAAGCTGCAAAGACACAAGTGACCAAAAGCTGGGTGAGAAACTCATCTAGCCAAAACCTTTTTTTATAAAAGGCTTTTTTCATGCAAGGATCTCAGGAAGGCTGAACTCTTCTGGCCTGCCTCTTAGGGTAGAGTGTGTAGGTTTTATGTGTCACTAGGACGTGGGGAACTATGGAGGATCAGGAGGAAGACAGATTGTAGGAGATGGACATCTCTTGGAGGTATGTGTAACAGCTCTTGCCCTGGCTGGGCCAGGAACTGTGGGATATCTGTCTTGTAGGATGACTGTAATTCCTTCTGATGGCAGAAATATTTGGAATAGTGAGGAGAAAATGCGACCTGTTCCCAAAATGAAAATGTTTTGTGATCAGGTGCAGCAGGCTGGCCATCGTTTCCCTTTGCAGGCTGGGTTTTTAAGGCATGTTCAATTTTGGCATCTCTTGGTAGGAGATCTGAAAGGTTTTACCTGTGCGGAATACAGGGATTCTCTGCTGATACAGGATGTGATACCACAGCTAGAGAAAAGATGGAATATTGAGTTTCACTCTGATAGACCTCCTAGGAGCCATATATAGCTCTTTAAAAACCCGAGTAATCTGCTGCTGCCCAAGAGAGATCGTTATAAGGCAGAACAGTTATAAAATACTCTGAAAGGCTGAATAGGGCTTTTCCCCCTCTTGTGATATTTGGAATTGAACTTTAGATACATCATTTTGAACATGGCCTTTTAAAGTAACTTTCTATTCTTGCCCTGTCATTTTTAGAGCTCTAAAAGAGAGCCAAAATGCCAGGGGAAGGGGAGCAAATAAAAACGAAGAATGGGGCTAAACAGTAGGTTTTGATCATCTTTGCAAGAAGTGGCATCATCTGTGAGAACAAAAGTCTTCAGTTGCTGCAACTGGAGACAGCTTTTAGTCTCCAATTCTATTTTGCCCTCAGCCAGCCAGCCAAATAAAAACAGCGACATAAATCACTGCTGGCAGAACTTAACAGTTATGCAACGTCCAGTGCACCACATGCCTATTTTTAGATCAGTTTTACACTAGGAGAATTTACTTTATGAAATCTAAAAAGAATGTCTGGTCAGGGGCCGGGGCATAAAGAAGGTATTTAGGAAGTGCAAAATATAAAAATACTTAGTACAAAGACACACTAGCAAGCCCCACTTTGGCAATACTGATATCCTTTCAAGAGCACTGGCTCAATCAGACATGCTAATGAAGAGCAGGGTTTTTTTCATCAATATTCCCCTGAATTTCTAATCTGCAATTGCCTTTTAAATGGTTAACTACACTCACTTTACCCAAATAGCTAACTGTATATGGTTTGCTTAATGCTGGGCTTCAACCCCCACTTAGGCTGCACTTTGTCTTTCCCAGATGTGGAGTGCAGCGAACAGCAGCTCACCTCCTTACAGTACTGGCTGCTCAGGTCTAAAGAAATTGTGTTAACTGGAGTGCTCTGCAAAGCTGGCTGAGCTGCAGAGCTACTCCTCGTCCTTTGTGAGATACCCTAGATTTAATGAGTTCATGATATTTAGCTGGTATATGTTTCACTTATGTTTTCTCAGTCTTCATTGAACTAGGATTGTGAATGCTGCTTGCTCCAGATCAACCTGAATCTATTTCAGTGTTCACAGGAACACAGACTAAGTTGTATTTCATTAGTGAAAAGCAATTTCAGCATGCAGCACAGCTAGGAATAACTGAACATTAGACTCACATACTGTGCTCTTTATCCAAGACCAGATGTGCACCTTCTCTCCTTTAAATTTGACTTTAATCTCTTACTCATTGTTGTTATTCTGCATTGGTTTGTACTGTGTATAATCTTGTTCACAAAGTTTTTTGTTCAGTTTCTGAAAAGATAACGGTTGGGAAAAGTTTGACCTTTCAGCCTTTAAAGATTCGAGCAGATTAAACATGCTCTGCATATCTCTGAGATTTCTGCCACAATTTGGACAGTTTTCAATCACACCTTGAAGCAAATTAGTGTTCTGACCATTGCATGATCTGTATTGATCTTTTTTCCCACAAACCTTTCTTCTAGGTGACAATCTCGATGCTATCCATGACATAACTGTGGCATACCCCCAAAACATTCCTCAGACAGAGAAGCACCTTTTGAATGGAAACTTCCCAAAGGAGATTCACTTCCACGTCCAGAGATATCCGATAGAGACAGTGCCCACTTCTAAGGAGGAGCTGCAGCTTTGGTGCCGGAAGCGTTGGGAAGAGAAAGAGGAGAGACTCCGACACTTCTACGAAGGTGGAAAATGTTTCAGTGCAGCAGGGCAGGGCGTTGTTCCCCCCTGTAAATCCGAGCTCAGGGTCCTCGTGGTGAAGTGCATCTCACTCCTGTACTGGACAGTGTTCCCGCTGGGTATGCTCTCACTGCTGTACCTGTACAGCTTTGCTCAGTGGTATTTTGCAGCCATGGTCATCTTTTTTGTTGTGCAGCAAAAGATATTTGGTGGGCTGGAACTGATTGAACTCGCTTGTCATCGATATTTTAAAAAGCACCAGAAATTTCACGACACGAAAATAAAAAACAATTAGTTCTGGCTTAGAGAAAGGGGGGGGGGGTGTTGAGATGCCCTGCGAATTTTATGCACAGGGAACAATTTTTGCATGAGAATTGTCTTTTACTATCGCCATTGTTAGACATTTGCACATGATTCTGTGAAGAGAAAGAAAAATGTTAGTTATTCCTACATGTGAAAATGGTAGTTTTTTAATCTCTGAATGTAATTTCAACATTGCTCTTGCAAGCAGCTAGCAACTGCATTCTGCTGTCATTAAGAAACAAATTGCTGGATTATTGAACAATCATACGGTAATAAATGTAACATGCACTGGACTTTCATGTAGAAACCCAAACTGTTCAGCTAAGAGAGACAGATGTATGATTTCTGTATAATCACATTGTTGTGAAGTAAGCGTCGGATTTGGAAAGCTGGTAAATTTAGTGATGTTTTGATGGTAGGTGAAAGTTGGAGAAGAAGTTGTTCTGTTTCTTTTTTATATTTCAAATGCTCAAACTTATTTTAAAATAATATTTTTGCATAAGCTTTTTCAAACACTACTGAACCTACCACTGTTCAACCATTCTGGCTTGGTCACTCAGAGCGTTTTCTAAGCCTTGTAGTCTTGTGTCATAGTACAGAGAACAGTGCTGGCTCTGCCTCCATTTAAGTCTTTGCTGATTATTTAATAGACCTGTGCAGCTAAGTTTTGATTTCTCACTGTTTCATGCTGTTTCAGTCTCCCTGTTAGCTGTGGGAGAGTTGTTCCCACTGTAGTATGCAGAGCTGTGGGATAGGGGAACTGGGTTTTTTTGTTGGTTTAGTGGTGTTTTTTTCTCACAGAGGCAAAAGTAAGTGTCTGTCTCCAAATAGCTGGAAAATGTTTTTCAAAACAGTTTCCTTGTAGACCTTCTTGGATTGAAAACATTTTAGTTAATTTTCAGAGTAGGCAAGATATCTTTTTTCTTTTTTAAGCATTAATTTTGTTTTTCACATTGCTTCCTTTGGCATTTCACGTGTCCATATAGATAAGCAGGAAGAATTCTTGTTCCGTGCATGTCAGACAGACCTGTTGAAATGCACATGATGCAGTGGTTGTCTCCTTATTGGTACAAGAGATGGGTTTGGGTTTTAGACTTATCACAGGGAAGAGCTACATCTTCCCTTTGCTGTATTGGCTTTGATTTCTTGATGACATCATTACCTTTTTAACCTCCTTCACAATTTTTGGGAGGTTCTCTTGGGGCTCCCACTATAACACGTTCACTTTTTTTCATGACATTCAGAAAATCTGAAGGCTTAAGCTTAGACAAGGCACTTTCAACTGTATTCCTTGTCATATACAGTAAAAGTAATGTTATATTCACACAGAAAAAGACAAAAACATTGCCAGCACTTAGGAGACAGTTCTGGTCTTCAGGTTAGATTGTTCTGCAACCTCAAAAATTTTAAACAACCTGATCAATTCTAATGCTGCAAAACCTTCCTGACTTACTAAATATTTGTGTTTATTGCGTGACAGCTTGTTTGAGCTAGACTGAGATGGCCTGTCTCCGTGTGTTGAGTGGCATTGCCATGAAATGTGAAAGTACAGAGTGCAAAATGTATCTTGTACTGTGCTGGGTGTCTCAAGCATTGGGTTGGCATGGTGGACACACCTGTTTGCTTTTAAATTACGACTCTAAGCATGTTGTCTTATGTGTTTGTTTCAAAGACCATTTTTTTAACAAATCACCAGCCTCTATTCAACTGTCCCTTGCAAGGTGACAAGTCTTTTTTAATCTATGCTTATAATAACTAATTGTTTATTACGCGGAAAGTACTTGAAGCCATCTGGTTTACTCCAATTTTTTTAATCCCTTTTTTCTTAAAAATGAATAAATAAAACTAGGTTTATATTTAGGGTTATGTTTCTTAATGATTTTTTCATATTTGTATTTGAGTACCTGACGACTGACAACTGGTGTTTCATTGTCACGAGTGGAAGGAGGTCATTTCTGCACCTCAAGGTCTTTTTTTAACACAATTCTCTAATATCACAGGCATGGTTGCAGCTTAAATCTACATAGCCTGGTTTTTCTTCACCTAATGCTCTGCTTTGGTGCAGTTCCCTGCACATCCAGGTAATCCACTGCAAGGGAAAACCTAAAAACCGCATTTATGGTTAATGCAGAGGAGACCTAAAAGGCTTCTCCTAGTCTGTCCTAAGCCACGGCTTACGACAAAGTGCTTTCATGCCAGGAGTAACCATGGCCAGCCTACTCCAATAGCCTTAACACCATTTTCAGGAGTGAATTCAAAGAACAGGTTCTATGTGTTGGTGACGTAAATACCAGCTGTGCTTTTCTCAGTCATTCAGAGAACTTTGTGGTGTCATCAAATGTATCAGAAGCATCAGTGTGAGTCTTGGTCATGGAGCGGTAAAGGATTTACATCTGTGTGTGATTAAAGTTGGGCTCTGACAGTGAAGTCAAATGCAATCCATCATCGACCCCTACAAGGGGTTTTCTCCCAGCTGGAGCCAAACACGTAACCTATTGTAATGTGGTAAAAACATCCTGCAAATCTGTAATTCATCCTCTTCTCTCATGCGTTCGGCTCAAAGAGAAAGAATAATATTCTTGTCAGCTGCTAATGTCACTTTTGCAATGCCCAGCTCCACGATGTGGAGTAAGTGGTCAGTGAAGAATCCTCCTCTCCCAGGGGAGGTGTTGGCTTTGTGTCTCATGTAAATTTTCAGATTCTGTGCGTCATTTTTCAGCTCAATTAGAAATGCAAGATGGGGAAAAACTGAATGAAAACTAAAAGCTTTGTGGATATAGAAGCTTCTTTGTTTAAAAAGTGGTTAAGGAACTGAGGGAAGATTGTTCTGTGAATGTTTTTTTTCTCTTTGGTCAAAATGTAGCTTTTTACTGAAAAGATTCTAATATACAGATTTCTTGGAGACTTCTTTATTCCTACCCTGTTTTCCTATTTAAAGAACACTAAGATGGCACTTATAGACATAGTTTAGTCTCAGTCTTGGCACTTCTGGGTTTATGTTGGACTCGAGGGTCTTAAAGGTCTTTTCTCACCTAAATTATTCTATGATTCTCTGCTGGGTAAATCACTTTGAAATGTTTTCAGTGCTGTTAGATTAAAGGTGCTAGTACTCCAGGAATCACCCACTCTTCTTTCATGGGACACGTATTAGCACCAAGACTCGTCTCACTCATTGGCAGGTTTGTCACAGCTCACCTTCTCCTGTAGTCCCAGGAGCTGCACTGCTGAGCAGCAACTGCTCTGTCTGTGGGACCTACAGGTCTGGGTAGGTCTTGTTTACATTATTTGAGATCAGTGACGTGCTTTAAGGATGCTGCTCCCATTTGCTCAGTCAGATGTTTCCTCTTGAGCATCGGGGGGTTTCTTTCTCTCTGCTCAGAACAGAAGGTTCGAAATTCTGCCATCTGTGCATGTCATCAAGCTCACCTGGGTAGCAGGATGTCAGACCAAGTCTCTTGACTTCAAAGCTGCAAGGCCCAAAGCTGGTCTGTAAGGTGTTGTCTGGATCATACGAAATGTAGTTCTTAGTTTTGTGCATTGCGTCAATCGGTGTTGTTTAAAAAAGATCCGTGTTTTTATAACTTGATTTTATATGTGCACTATGTGAAAGGAAACACCAGGATACTACAAACCTACAGAAAGCCTTAGTTTTCAGATTTCACTGATAATATTATTAGAATGTTTTAACCGTGTACCAGTTACTCTACAGCAACAATAAAGACCTGAAGCATTACATGTGTTTAATTTTGCTGTTTTCTTTCTACTGCACCTGTAAGGAACAAACCTTGTCTTCAGTCGCATAGTTGGCTGTATTGGGCAGACTGATGTCCAGTTGGATGCTCAACCCACGGTTTGTGGCTATTGGAGGGGAGAACTCCCCTTCTCTCCTTGGCAAGTTGGAAAGGGGGTTTGGCTGTACCCTCACTCAAGCTTCTTCATGTAAAGGGGTGCAGAAACCTTTGAGAGCATGCAAGAAGTACAGCTCAGCTTTAGCCTTGCTGTGCTGCTTAACTAGGATTGCTAAGGAGTAAGCTGTGTTAGGTAGTGATCCCTGGGTAAGTCCTCCATTGTAGCTGTATCCTTTTACCATCTGTGGAACTGGTGACACAAGAAATGATCTATGCCAATGTTTCTGTTCTTAGAGGACCTGTCTTTAATGTAATTTCAGGTCACAGGCTCCTTGATTTCTCTCTCCATTGCTCGAATGCTAATCCAGTGTGGAAGTACAAGGGCTGTGTTTCTCAGCTCCTCATTACCTGATGGGGAATAGCCTTGCTGTGACAACCCTAGCAAAACAGCTGCAGCTCCAGCAGGTAGCATGTGTCAGAAAGACCACAAGAAACAGAAAAGCTGGTAGCAGTTTCTACAGCTGGAGAGGATATTTTCCATGTCTCATGCTCTGTGTATACTCAGAGCATTCAAATCAGTCCCCCGAAGTCAAAATGAATGGCTTGTCACTCTGGAAAGATGGTTGTCCCTTCCCGTTGGTTTCCTCAGAACTCAAGTATGCAATGAAAAAATGTATTTCTCTATCTTTCTTGTCATTACAGAAAATAATAGTAATGGAGGCCCAAGCTTTCACCCTGCAGCTGCCCCAAACACCTCCTTTGCAGTTCAATACAACAGGAAAAAGGTTGTCTGATTTCCTGAGGACTTTGGATCAGACCACAAGCTATCTCAATGGCTCCTGGGAGTGGGGAGAATGGCCTGTGCGTGTAACGTGGTTGGGTGACTCTCATCCTAGAGAGGGTTTCTGCTGAGACACACAAGAGGCAGAGAGCGCTTGCTTCTGTTCTTGCCGGGCCTCTCGAAAGTCCAGGCATCTTTATCAGGAGTGGATTTAAGGCCTTGAGTTTTTAAGTAGATGTCTTTGTTCTATTACAGTAGGGCCTCCATATGGTTTGTCATCCCTTTTTCTGGAGGTCTTCATCTGGAGTCACTGTTTTTTCTGGTGGTGGGATATGCAGAAGACTGACAGGAGGCGTTTGAGCAAAACTCCACCTTCATAGCTGCTCTCAGGAGAAGAGGGAAGGGTGTTTGAAATACTTCATGCTGGGCTGCATGAGAGAGGCAGGTGTGCAGGTGCTGGTGTAATGGTTTTGCTGGTCAGCAGCCTCTACCCTAGATTTCTCTCTCCTCTCGCTCGTGTGAAACATAAGGCAAGAGCCCTTTCACCCTCATCTGCAGGCAGCAGAGAAGCACCTTCAGCCTTACCAGAGGGAGGAGCTGGAGGGGCTCAGGCCTCAGCATTGCTTCTGCATCCCCAGGACACCTAGCAGAGAAGGATAAGCTGTGCAGGGTGCAAGAGCACAAGGCAATGCTGTGGGAGAAGTAGGAGGCACTTCAGGTTCCAGCAGATCTGTAACCTGGCACTGACATCACTGCCAGGTTTTGCCCTCTGCTCCCCTGCACTGTTTCTTTGTCTGCCTTCATTGCTTGCTCTGCTCTTTGAACTGCTGGGTGTCAAGTGAGTGAGAGAAATGTATGTTGATGGACACTGAACCCAAAGGGAAGGGAAATGTTAGGGATAACAGGATAGAGGTGGGGAATGTTACGGATAACAGAAGTGCTATGGAAGGTGTTGACTGGGTACCGCTGTTGGGAGCATGTCATCCTGCTTCAGAGTCTGAAAGAAAAGGTCTGTGTTAAAATGCTTCTCTTCTTAGACATCTTTAGATAAAGTGGGGAGAAAAAGAACATTCTCCATGGGGTGGTTCACAGCATTACCCCCTAACTGCCCCAGTAGGAGCCTCTTTCTGTTCTTACCTGACAGGCTGCTCACCAATGCTGGCATTGCCTGTGTGTGCCTGTAGATAGTCGGGGTGATACCTCCTCTCTTTCTGAGCTTGGGTTTCTCACTTGATGTCCTGTGTTTCAGGACATTCAAACGGCTCCTCCTGTTCCTTTTCCTGGCAGCTGTACAAGACCCTGAGTTCTTTAAGGATAGAATAATCCCTCACTGTCAGTAAGATTCCCACCAGCAGGCTGGGAAGCTACTCACCTTTCCAGGGAAGCTTGCAAAATTGCTTGTAACACAGTGCTGTTTTATGCAATCCATGTTTTGCCTGGCAGCTGGGTGCTCCCTCACCTTGCTGGCAAGGAGCTGCCTCATCATCCCCCTCACCACCGCTGCAGTTAGTTTTGTTTCCAGATTATCCACTGAAATGATTTAAGTGGAGATGTTGTGCATGCTGGTAGATCCCCAGGTTTGCTTCCTACAGCTTTGCACTCCCTGCCAATGCTATCTGAAGAGCTCTCTGAAGCTCATCTCTGAACTCTTTCACTCGAGAAGTGCCCTTTTATAGCTACCTAAGCAAAGGTCCCGACTTTGCCAGGGGCTTTCCTTGTTGCTTTCTGATGGGCACAAATCATCAGTCAGTGGGTCAGTCTCAAGGTCATGGAGAGGAAACCTTTCCTCTGCTGAAAGGGCAGGAGGATATCCCCTTCCAACACTTGGAGTCCGGTTGGATCAGAATACCATGCACAGTCTTGGACATGGGGAGGTCAGGAGGTGAACTCATGCTGCTTCTAAGAGGCCTTAACACCAATCCCTACAGGAGCAGAACCAGCCATTTAATGTTCTAAAAAATCCCTTTCAGCAGCAAACTCCTTTCTTGCTCTGTGCCTTCCTTCTCCTCTCTCCCTCCCAGGAGCAAGAGAGGAGAAAGTTTTGGGACACCACTTGTGCTACAGTTGCTTAAAGCAGAACATGATGCTAAAGCCACTGTCCTGTGTGGATTGAGCTGTGCCAGGCAGGTTCACAAGGCAGGAGTTGAGGACTGTTCAACACTGTAAGCTCCTTGCATTTGTCTGTCTCTGGAGAGACCCACAAAGAGACGGACTGGATCCAGTTCCTCACCCACTGCTCGTCTCTTGTGTGAGCACAGGCCAGCTGGTTCATCTTGCTGGGTTACTGCGTGAACAGTGTGATATCCTCATGGCCAACACAAGGACAGTGGGACATGGAGCATCATCCTACAGCTCCCCAGTGCTTCAGCCAGCAGCTGGGAAGCTGGAGAGGAGCACTTGGGAAAGATGCAGCTGCTTGGGAAGGGACCTGCTGACTGATAGCCCTCAGGTGTCCTCGGTGGTCTTATCAAGGATGCTGTGAGTAATGTGGGTCAAGTTTAAGGACAGAGAACAGGCACCACTTACTGCAAGCCAGGGATGTGCCCAGCATCAGGCTCTAACACTCACCTATGGGTTTGATGCTACATGTCCATCTGGGACAGGTATTATTCCTGGCCCCTGAGGCCTCAACTCAGTGTAAGTCCCACCATCGTGGGCGGGACAGCACAGGATGCAGCTACCCCACAGCTGCCAGGATAACAGCAACAAGTGCCACATTGCCAGCAGCAGTGAGGGCTGGCACATACATTCCAGATACACTAACTCAGTTGCCCGGCCCTGACATGTGCTCAGCACACCCACCCCAGACTGTTCATCCTAATAATTTGGGGGGGGATTTCTGACACAACTGGGAGAAGGGCTGATGTTCAGCTGTGATCTCTGCTCTCCTCTTGGAGTTCCTGCTCCTACACCATGTGAAGGACACTTGCACGGTCTCAGAACATGGGGGGCCTTAGCCCACATGCCTTTATGCTCAGCCAGGCTTTAAATTAGGATGCTGAAGCTCTAGGAGTAGTGTGGCTGCCTCCTCTATTCCCACACTGCCATTCACACCAGCAGGGCAGCTGGCTCAGGCCTCTGCAGTCCATCAATTGGGCTCTTGCAGAGGTACAAGGGCAAACCTGACCTTGTAGTCACTCAGTGGTCAAGTGTCACACCTAGTGGACATTTCCAGCCTCCTCGCTGCAGATGCTGCACTCTCCTAGAGGTTTTGCTTTCTGCCTATGCTGGGGAAAGGGAGGTTCTTTTCCAGCAGCCCCTGAAAGCCAGCACAAGGAGATGTTTTATGCAAGATCACAGCAAGGTGTTCGGGTCTGCCTCCTCACAACATGTGAAGGTTAAAGGCAGGCTCTCAGCTTTCCAACAGTAATGACAGAAAGTGCTATGTGAGTGAGAAAGAGCCTAATTAGGGATTAATGAGAAAGGAGCCTGTGGTTTTATTACCCATTGGACACGAGTACCGTGGATGAACAAGAGAGGTTGCATTAGCTGTTTCCTGCTGAGTTCTTCCAGCAGGAAAGTCCTTAGCACATCATTTAAGGATGGGAGGTAGAGGAGGGCACTGCAGGCAAGGAGTGATGGGGCATGGTGTCCTCTGCTGCAGGCTGGGACAGACCCCAAACCTGTGGCCCCACGGGTGGACCCTGAGACTACCTTGGTTGGAGCATGGAGCTAACAACATCAAGGTTGTGGGTTTGATCCCCATATAGGCCATTCACTTAAGAGCTGGACTCGATGATCCTTGTGGTCCTTTCCAACTCAGAGTATTCTGTGATTCTGTCACTGCAGACCTTGGGGCAAAGACTTTGGGCTGTACTGCTGGGTCTACCACTGTCCAGTGGTGTGTGTCATGCACATCCTGCATCCCAGGTGGTTCAGCAGGACTGGAGACATCTCCTGGGGGTGTGCTGCTGCTTGGGGACACACACCACACTGTGCCACAGACCCTTTTTGGGGGTGAAAAGGGGCTCCAGCCCCATGAGAATACGGTCACAGTTGTCACCTTCCCTCAGGTGGTGCCCAGTGGCAGGCCATGGCATATCAGAAGAGAGGCAGTCCAGGAGCAAAAGCACAGCTATTTGCTTATGTGAAGGTCAGAGCAGAGCCCCCCACTTTGGGACCTGCCCTCTGCCCCACTTCAGCCTGAATCTGGTAGTGAGGGAAACTGGAAGGGATCAGATTGTTGATTGTCAGATAAAGACAGGAATAAAAACAGGGAGGTTAAATACCTAATCTTGAATTAGCTTCATCATTCCTAGCCATTGCATAAAAGCTATTAAAGTTATTACAGGACATGCTGGAATGCTGGCACAGCAGGAACAACAAATATAGGTAGAATGGTCCTTGTCATAAATATCACTCAAGCTGTTTTGACAGCCCTCTGCCATCATGATGCTGCTCACAGCCAGCCTGGCGGGGCAATGCCAAACCCATGGCGAGCAGGGGGGGCATTTTATGAGAACAGCTACTTCTCTCTATGAATAATAATACAACGTTTGCATTCTCAAGGGAAGAAACTTCCTGGTGTGGGGCAGACCTGGTTTCCCTAGGTCCTCTCCGTGGGGCTCTTGCTGCAAGTGCCACAAGGAACCAGAGATCAGGGGTTAAAAACCACTGCACAAAAAAAAAATTAAAAATAATCCCCCCACTTTTGTGCATGCATTTGTCAAGTCTATTAATAATGTGCTTCACACTGTACTTTGAATGCTTTTTTTAAAATAATTACTCTGCATTTTGCAACTCAGCTGTTTCAGTTACATCCAGGTCATAAAGTTATCAGACATTTATCTTGTAAGGTCACAGCCCAACTCCACTGATGACTCATTACTCGATACAAGATGTCTTTATTACCAAGCACATGGACTTTTTAAGCCTTCTGTACTGACACAGCACACAGGTAGGTGCTTTTGTTGCTCTGTTAACCAAGCCAGGTGCCTTTTCCAGTGACAGACCATTGTACCCCTAGGTATAAAGTCCTTTGGTTACCTCTAGCCTGCCAAATGCTCTGACACAATACAGTTAGGAAATGAATCCAGCTTTTGGCTCAGTCTTTTTGAATCCTAATCATCCCATCCCACTTTGCCATGTCTCCCTAAGCAGAGGGGAGGATTAGAAAGGGGGGCCTTACCCCACACACTGGTGGCAGTGGGCAGACCAGAGAGGTCACCCTGAACCTGGAGTACTTCCAAGACCATCCAACCTCACTGAGTCACTTGTTAAGATGGTATAGCAGGAAGTCTTTGGAAATGGAAGACAGAGGAAATAATATGAAGAGCGAGGCATCCATTCACACCCTTGGCAGAGGCATTTCAGTTCCTGGTTCCCCGCGTGCCCGCAGGGAGGACAGGCACTGCTTATTAGACAGGTTATGTAATTGAAGTGGTCTATATTTATCAGGAGTGCATGGAGCACACACCTCGAGGGTCAGAAGCCCAGCAGTTTGAAGAACATTAGCTCCCCTAATGAATCAGCAGGGAGAAGGACCTAAAAATACAACTCGGCTGCAGAAGGGCATCATTGAGTTGCTGAGGGAGCCAAGGTCAGGAGGCCCTGATGTGCCCTTCCAGCTCCAGCTGGGGTTGTGCTATGCTCAGATGCTCATTGCCTCAGAAAAGGTAGGATCCACGTTGTGCTAAGCCTCCTTTCGAACTTCTGTTGTGGTGTTGGCTGTTGAACTGTGCCTAAAGGAGGGGAAAGGTCCATGCCATAACCACTGTATTGTAAAGTCAACCTCCTTTTTGCACCATTCTCCCTGTGAGCCTGAGGGGTGAAACCTGAACACATATGGGATTTATCCTCCTTTATGGGGCATAGAACCACTATAAATGCTTGATTTCATTCAGGATCAGGGTAGTCCTTGGCTAGTACCAAATGTGGAGGCTGGTGTGTACTACCTGTGCTGAGCCCTGCTATTGGTGCTAGTGGTACATGTGCTTTGTGCCTCCTCCTCCTCTCCACTGGGGAAACTGGGGGCAGGTTTGTCTCCGTCATGCTCAGTGCCCATCCTTCAGGAGCAACTGTGTCACCTCACACTCCCTAAGCTGTCATCATAGTGGGGAAGCTCCAGCACATCAGCAGTGGCCCATGGTCACCCCATGTCAGGGTGGAGGCACTGAGGTGAGCAGCTAGCTGGAGGGGGGTTTATGCTGTCTTGCATGAATAAAGATGGTTAATGAAAGCTATTTTTAGGAAACTGGAGCGGGTGGAAGGAAATAACAGATAGACTTTTGTTTTCTTGGTTTCTACTGTTATAAGCGAACTTGTTTGCCTGTGGTGCTGAAAAGCACAGCTCAGTGCCCTGGTTTACTCAGAGCAGCATAGGCAAACAGTGGTCCTTGCCCCATAGGCCCCATGCTGTGTTTGTGCAGTTTCTACACACATCATTTACCTTTTTAAGATCTTAAATACTGTGCCCTGGACCAAATTCTGCCTTCCTGCAGACCAGCTGGTGGACCTGCCTGCCTAAGGCAGAGAGAAGAGCCTGGCCACACACAGCCTGCCCCATCACTCCCATGGCTATGCATTCCTGTCACATCCCCACTAATGTTTTGGTCCTTGGCTTCTCACAGTTCAGCAGCCTGCCCCATGCAAGGGCCAGGCCACCATGGATGGGCTCGTGTGGCTCTAATCCCTGCCCACCGCTTGGCAAACAATAAAACTGTAGAGGGGTAAATTGCACAGAGGCGCTGAGTTAGTGACCCATTGAAGCCAAGGCTGATGTTCCTCTCAGTGGCATTTGCAGAGTGCTGGTACTGATTCAAGTACTTCAGTCCCAGGGGCTCATTCTCATCCACCTGGAGCTTCCATGCTTTGTTATGGTTTGTAAAAGCTTGATCACAAAGTGCTTTCTCATTGCTATTTTTGTCTCTTTCTGAAGACAGCTCCCTCCCATGAATGTCAGGGTGTAGGTTACCTAGGGGAGCAGTAGAGCTTCCTGACTGCTCCAGCTTGAAAGGAGGATCCTGCTGAGCTGTGGGTTGAGGAGCAACAGTGTCTTGGGGGCAGTACAGGAAGAGGTCAGAGGAAGAGGAGGGTTCAGCAGTTCAGGGATTGCCCAGGACAGAGGAATGCAGGCAGCTGCAGGCAGGAGTGTAGGTGCTCCATGTGGAGCTCTGCAGGTGTCATGCACATCTCCCATGCCTGGAGATGCTGGCAGCCCTGACGGGGAGGACGGACCTCTGGAGAAGGACGGGGAGGTCAACACCAGTGGTCACATCCATGCTGCAGGCCTGGGGCACTGGATAAGGTGTTTGCCTACTTTCAGTGTAAACCTTGATGGTTTTTATCAGAAACCACAGGAGGACGTTCTCTTAATTCTTCTTATCTGTGGGGTCTCTGTGGTCACTGCAAAGTCCACCCATGCCACTGATGGCACTGGATCAGTCATTCTGGGCTCTTACTGGCAAAGCACCTGAGTGCCATCTCCTCTCTGCTCCCAGCAATGTCACTGGGAGGCTCAGAGACCCAACCCAGCACCACTGCATGGGTCAGCATCCCTGGCCCCTGTGGGGTGAGGCTCTGTCCCATAGCAAACCAGGAGAAGGATTGATTAAAATATAGCTGTGGGGCTGGTCTGCCCACTGCTTATTTCCTGAGAAAGGTAATTTATTTGGAAGAGCTGGTCCTGGCAGAGAACTTTGCGTACATTTTTCTGCTCCCATCAGTCTTCACAGCAGATAACTCAGCTGCCACAGCAGCTCCTCCTCCCCCAGCCCCACATCTCCTGAACAGACTCACAAGGCACATTCCTCTCCCGCAGTGGCTGCTGAAATTGCATTTTATTTTTAAACCCCAGGACACAAAAGCCCTACCTTTATCATTTGCCTGCAGTCTCAGCAGCTCCACATATCCTCATTAAGTAACCACTGATCATCAAATGAACCTGACAGGCACCAAAGGCGGGGGGGATCTGGATGCCTGGTGTGTCGACAGTTGTCCCAGCTCTCTGTGGCTGCAAAATACAGGGGGTCTTCTCCCTGTGGAGTGGGGAGAAGGGCTGTCAGGAGAAATGCACAAAAGCTTGTGCCTTTTGACTGCAAGGTGTGGGCAGGTGGCTGCAAGGACTGACAAAAAATTAAAGGGGGTTATTGGGATGAAAAAACGGGAAACTGCATTATGGTCCATGCAATTTCATTATCCTCTTTGGATACATTATTGAAATAATCATTTTTTTAATCTATTTTTAATCTCTGTAGCACACACTCTGAGGGAGGATGTCTTCAGAGCAGGAGGACCACCAGCCCTTGGTCAGCTGGGTGTGAGGAGATGTCCATGGGAAATTTGAGTCTGACCCCAAACAAGGCTGCTTTTAGAAAAGATTTGGGGAGAGGGATGGATCATGCAGGGATATTGATATGTAACTTTGTCCAGAGCAAATCCCACTCTGATTTGTTCCTAAATACCCAAGCATTCAAAAGTGTTAAGCTTCTGGGAAAAGATCCCAGCTGGTTTCTTCAGCCACAAAACTTGCTGCAGAGTCTCCCAGTGGAAAGACCACGTTGTGTTTTGGAAGAGAGCATGCATTGACTGGTACATGCAAAGAGGGAATCCCAATTTGAAACATTACAGTGAACCCAGTGATGGGAGCATGCCTACAGGCAGGAAGCATGTCCATGCTGGGTTGACAGGAGAAAGTGTAGTCATTGGTGGTTGTTTTGGGGCCAGGAGTCTGCTTTCTGGTATATGCTAGACCCGGGCCTGCAGGAAATTTACAGCTTGACAAGGATGCTCAGGAGTCCCTGCTGGGGCACACTTCATCCTGAGACAGGCACCGACTGACACATAAATTAACTGGTTTCACCCCCAGCTTTCACAAAAGCTGATGCTGGGCTCTGTAATTGCACAAAGTTTTACTACAGCCAGCCCCTGTCTCAACTAAACTTCTTCAGGCATCGCTAATTAAATTGAATTTACTGGGATGACAAGTGTCTTGCTCCTCTCACCCACAGATGTTGTGACTGCTGCCCAGGCTCCAGCACAGCCTGTTCAGTCCTTGGGCTGTGCCCATGGCAGGCTCAGCCTTGTGCAGGGACCTGCAGCAGGAGCCCTGGATTTCCCTGGGGCTGGCCGGGCTCAGGGGTACTGCCTGGGTGCGTGTCCTAGTGTGAGAACTGAGGGACAGACCAGGGATCAGCCCAGCATGGATTTTATTTCTGCAAATAACTCAGATGGCCATAGACCAGTCTGTAGATCCTTTGTCGTCCTCCTGTCTGTGCCTGGTGGGGAGAGTTAATAATAGATGCTGGATGCTGCAGGAAGATGCAGAATTTAAATGAATTCCCCTTCCTTCTCAGTAATAAAAATGTTTCTCCCCTAAGAGTCCCTTGATTAATTGATCTGGCAATTGACAAATCAAGGATGGGAACGCATAAAATCCAATAGAAACGGATGAAAATAGCATTATGTACCATCTGATGCAGTCAACGATGTCACGCAACGAAATGACGGCAGAAAAATAGGGCCTTGGGCTGGAGGAGCCTTCATTAAGATGTGGCAAGGGTATTATTAAGGAAAAGAACATTGATTTTGTTTGAAAGATTTGGCCATCCATATTAAATATAATCTCCGTAATGTAATCTCGGTAGTTGCTTTAAATGTCAGCGTCACTTGGCTACATCTGCTTGCTGGGGCTGCTGCTCTGAAAAGAGGATGAAAACTTCATTCTCCACCACCCATTGAGCCCCGTTAGCTGCTTGGTAGGCTGTGCCCACACAGGGGAAAATCAGCATATGGGTTTCCTACAGGGAATACAGGTATGCCAGAAGGGCCTGTGTGTGTAAAACATATGTGAAGGTAACAAAACAAGTTATTTACAGAGTCAGAAACAGCCAACACACAGGATATTTCGAAGCCAGAAATCACTTCAAGTTCTGAGCTTTCATGTGAGACTTGAACACCTGGCCAAATTCTCTACTGCAATTAACTCATGTAGCCCTGCTGGCTTCAGCTTGGGCTTGTCCTTGGAAGTTGAAGCCCCTATCCCAAGTCTAATCTGACAAATTCTGCTAAAGATTTTTTCTTTTTCTGGCTCACAGATGTCGAGATTCAGCAACAGCAATGCCTGAGCAGGGTTGCCATTGGTGCGTGTGGGCTGGCTGGAGAGAGGTGGCACTTGGCTGATGCCCCCATAGCTCATCAGAGAAGTGGATACTTCAAGACTGGGGAAAACCACCATGAAAATCACAACCCTACAGCACAGTTGATGTGAGGGTCCTCATCCACGTGGGTGTTCCCACAGCAAAATGGTGCATGGCACCACTGGTCCCAACTGGGAGCATGAGCACAGTCCCAAAGAGGCATGATTCTCGCATCTCAGAAACCTCAGAGAAGTTGAGCATCCCCTGGGGGTACAGGGGATGCTGTGAAAAAATGGAGGTGAGGAGGAGGATCTCTGCTGGGGGCGTAAATTCAAACCCCAGCAATCAATAGTATGAACGCTCTTTGCTGCCTGCCAGGGGGAACTACAGTCAGAAATCCAGCTTAGCACATGCAAAAGACGCTTTCATCATCTGAGACAGAGAAGATTCTATGACAGGAGGGAACATGGGTTTAAAAGTAGCTGGGAAAATGTTAGCAGGACCAAGGGAAGGTTGGAGACTTTGTACACAGTTATTCCTGCATGCCCCGGGCCCAGTGGGCCCTGGGAGGGCAGTGGTGTGAAGAGCGGGTGGCTGAGCACATCAGTTGCATAGCTCTGCTAAAAGAGCACAACAAAAGGTATCAAAGTAATTTTCCTTGAGAATCAGAAGTGTCCAGACAGAGCTGAAGGCACCAAGCCACTTGACTGTAATGGAGTCAATTTTCTCCTTCAAAGTGTAGCATATAAACCTTTTTATACCCATGCACCAGCAAAGCTATTTTTATTCCCTGCCAACTGTTGAAAGCCATTTCTATGGCTCCCTCTCCATGCCTTTGCCCACTATCCCACAGTTACCATTTCATTGCCCACTCAATCACTTGGGACCTGAACAGCAAAGAAATAGGAAGCTACCACTCCATTCTGATGTTACTTTGGGGCCAGGAAGGAATCCTGTACAGATGGGGGCTGGCAGGAGATGAGGAGGGGGAGCAGTGGGAACAGTGTGTGTGGCAAGGCTCACCCCATGTCCCTCCAACATGAATTGGAGTCCATGCATTGCTTGTGGTTGTGAGGCTGCAGCAACAATAGCTGGGTCTTTGTGTAGTGAGAAAAAAAGCAGAGGAGTGCTTGGCCCCAGGATGCTGAGGGCACCAAAAACCTTATCATAGGGATCCAAGGGAAGAGCACACTGGCAGAAGAAGGCCTTTTGGAGAACTTGTTAATGCCCAGAAAACATCTCTGGTGCCAAGCTCCTCAGCAACATGCTGCTGGAGATGTGTAGGGTTTGTGAGCAAGAACCCTTCTGGTTTTACCCTAATTTGATTCTTCTCCTAATAGCCCCTTTCCAGGTAATGGGCTGTGCAGACCTTTGCTCTGACCAGCTTCTACCTGGCCTAATGTGGAAATCAAACAATCCTTCCATAAGACCACTGGCTATTTTTCCACCTCTATTGTGACTATGAAACAAGAAATGTGATAAAATCACTATCAAGATCATCCTGCAGACTTTTGCTGGGTAAAGTCCATGTTACACTAACATAACCATGACCTAAATGTTAGGCTTGATACAAAAGGGGTTTTTCTCCACATTTTTCCTCACAGTTAACTGCAAAGCAGCAACAGCATTACCTTTCCCTATGGAAAAAGGCAGGGGTACCACAACTGCGGCTCTACGCAGTAAGTGCCCCTGGATCAAATGCAGAGTTTGACATTCGTGGCATGGATCAGGCACAAACACTTGCTTCCCCTTGCAATCAGCCCCAGAGGGCATTTGATGGAAATACACCTATGGGGGGGGGAAAAAAAAGTAGAAGAAGAAAATAGAAAGAAATAGATTTTTGTTGTTTGGGCAAGCCTGGTAGTTTTGAAAAGCCGCAGAGCACAAAAGGAAAAATATACACAGAAAGCAAAATACAGAAGCTTTTGTGTGATGCCAGCAATTTTCCTTCCCTTTGCTGAGAAAGGAGCTGCATGGATGTGTGGTGTTACGATCTGTTCTTTCAAATGGCTGAGTCAAATACCAGCTAAATTACAAAGAGTTGTACAGAGACATGAAGGACACATAATGACAATATTTTGTCATTCCTTCCTCAGACTAGATGGATGTGGAAAGCGGGAAGGAGAAAAAATAATTGCATTAGTGTTCAGATAGGGTTTTGATAGCAGTTATTAAACGAAATGTAAAGGTTATTTTCAAACCCAAACCCTGGGTGCTGCTCCAAGCATGAACAGACTGGCAAATGATCTGAATTTTTCCATTTTCTTAATATTGTTCCTATGGATGTGTTTACCACATAGGCAGGCACTGCAACCTTAGATTAAAAAAAGGGAAAAGCAAAAGAACAAGCATTTTGCCAGGTACCCAGGCAAAACACATACTGACAGAGCAACAGCTGGAAGTGATATTTCATTGCCAGTCCACCTGCCTCCAGAATAAGAGTAACAATGAGCAGGACCGGGACGCAGTGTATTCCACATAGTTTCCACTTTCAGTGTTTCAGCTCTTCCACCCCGAGTACAACCCTGGAGCAGATACTTAGAGAAGAAAATGTGCCTCATGGTGTCCAAACCTGGCTGAGAAGCCTCTAATGATTCCTGGTGACTTTGTTGAGTCAGCCCCAAGTGCAGACAGCCAGAGCAGGCAGGCAGGAGGCTGGCAGGGTTTCTGGAGAAACCCAGGCAGCGTTCACACCTGAGTTCATAGGAAGCTCCTGCATGTCCAGTTTCTGGTTATTAATCTTGTTGAGTTTAGTTGGGATTCAGCAATGCATAGACCTTGTACGAGAAGAGGAAAGAAAAGGGCTTGTTGTTGCTCAAACCAGAAAAGTCAGTCTTGAAATCAGTCCACCAACCCTGGTGAGGTGATAGACATTGCAGAGAGGAACCATCAGACTGTCCCAGCCCAGCACCACCACCTGAGGGCTCACGTTCTCCCTTGCATCCCAGTGCAGAGGGAGCATTTCCCATAATGTTCAACAACAGCTGCCCCTTCTTGTATCACACTGGGCTGCAATCTTATTTTTGATTAGCTCCTCAGAGTGACTTGTTTCAGATCCTTCTCTCCAGCTATGTCGTCATGTAGGACTTCTCCCTCTCCGCCTTTATGTTTTATCTGGCAGGGCCAGTCCAATGTCAGCTGTGAATAACTCACCTGACAACTTGTGATTGTCTGTCATGTCATCTGCTTGGTGGTTACGAACCAGTTGCGATCCCCCCATTGTATTTAGGGCCAGAATTGACTATTCCACCTACCTGGCAAGATTTTTTTCTCTAAAACCTTTCCATAATTTTCAGTGCTTGGAGGCACCAACAGCTGATGTTTTTTTGCAAACGAGCAGTGGTCCACATGGCAAAAGGTGAGTGTGGAGGAGGGTAGTAGAGAGGGTTGATGGATACAGTGATTATTTTCCGTGGTGGGGCAGAGATTATGTTCAAAAGCATCCCTTTCTGCATGCTGCAATATGGTCACTGGTGTCGGCTTTTGCTGACCTGTGGGCTCAATATTGAGGCTCGGTTAACAACATGCCTCCTTTCCAGTCAAAGTTCAACACTACAGGATCATAGAATCATAGAATGATTTGGGTTGGAAGGGACCTTAAAGATCCCAAACCAAACCTAGGCAGTGATGCCAAGCTGAGGTTACCTACACAAGCTCCAGCTTACTCATGCTTCCTGGGTAAGTGTGGCATTATATGGCATTCCAGTTGGTCTTTAACACTGTCACCTTATTATTTTTGGTGCTACTCATTGTGGGCATCATACATAGCAGCAATCATACTATTGCCATGAGAGCTTATGAACCAGCGTGTGTTGTCAGCTGCACACAAGCAGCTCCCTCTCTTCCCAGCTGGAGTATTTACTCTCCATTATGAGCTTCCCCTGGCTGCTGCCATTCCCTGGGAGTGGCAAGGGGAGGAGGATGCTGCCACTTCACACACAATGGGCTACCCATCTGTATGCTGTCCATGGCTGTCGCAGACATGGCATCAGTTGAGAAATGCCAGGGGAAAATGCTGAACCACAACGTGTTAAGACGAAAAGGTTAAAGACCTCTCCCAGCATCCCTGTGCGCTTTGCCCACATGAGAGGCTCTGACAGCAGCACCCCCCGTGCCCACCACGCTGCGATGCTCTTGCTTGATCCCACATTTCTGTGTCCCGGTATGTGCGCAGTGAGGACTCGCTGCACTCCTTTGAACTGTGCACTGAATGATGATGAAGTGACATTGTCATGGCAACACGTGCAGATTTGCTGGTTGCATAGCAACCCAATGCAGGCTGATGTAATACGTGTGCTGGCTTCATCCACTGGCTGCACTCCTCTGATGCATCTGTGAGATTTGTGGTGGGTTTGGTTGCTTTTTTTCATCTGTTGGACGTGCCATGACATCAGAATGATGAGATCATTGTTTTGTGTGTGCACAGAGGGGAAGAGACCACGATTATCTCCTCTGAGAGCCTTCATCCCAGGCACTATCTTGCTCAGGGGCACCAATACACACAGCTTGTTTTTATAGTTTTGATAGTACTTAATTTTGTAGTTATTGTAATTGTTTTGTGTAATATAGACTCGAGGAGACAAGAAGATACCTTTAAGTGATTTTGTCTCAAGCTACCCTTCTTAATTTTTGTGCTAGTCTTGTCAAAGGTACAATATTTTTGGGCATGAAGCAGCTGTGAACAAATCTGATTTTTTCACAGCATGACAGCACATCAGTGCTATAGGGAAATCTGCAGGCCTAATATTTGTGCAGACCAGGTACCTGCAGAGCTGACCAACCCATTAGCTGATTTGTGGTTAATCTGCAGTACAGCAAGACTAAATCCTTGTTCACAGTCACATTAAATCTCTGTACACAATGTGACATGGTAAAAGCCTGCAACATCCTTCTTGCTTAAGGGTGTGATTCTTTGAGCAGAAAAATGTCTTTACAGTGATGGTTGAGGATTCAGTCTCTGCTGATGGCCAAATGGTCAGAATCTACAGATGTCAGAGTAGGTGTCTGCTAAATACATCTCAGTTCACTTACTGTGAGGACCCAGGTAAGATGCTAGATGTAGCTTGTAAGGAGCTCACATTCCTTGCTTTGGAAAATTGGTCCTCAGACTTGGAAAGCAAATTAGCACTTTACTACACAGGAACCTTAATGGAAGACATTAATTCAATTAGCATTAAGTGCTTGGCCTTTCAGACAGCTCTGTTCAGCCCCCTCTGCTGCAGGTCACAGGGGGCAGCTCCTGAAAGCCACAGGGCACGAAGGAACCAGGGCAGCTCTTGGAGGAGGGTGTCTGAGGGCCCTACTCCAGTCAGCACATGTGCAAATTAGGCAGAACAGGTCTCACAGGAAAAGCAAAGCTCTTCAGACTCCTCCCTTAGGTTGTCCCGGTAAGGCTGAGAAAGGCAATCCCAAGCTGACACGGGAAGCTTTGTCTCAGGCATCTCTTCTAAGGTCGTGATGGGCTCTCTGTCACCTGTGGTGAACATCAGCTGGAATATCATTTGGGAATAAAGAACAATAGTTCAAATCAGGGGAAGCTGAATTAGAGATGGGGAATTAACATCATTCAGCAGATCCTTCCAAATGTACTGGACTATGCATTTCTGCCTACTTAGCCCTTTGCTTGTCCTACATAGATCAATGGAAGATGATGAAATACTTCTGGTGACGCTATGTATGGTCCAAGGAGAGAAGCAAGAAGCTACAAGACAGCCTGAAAGAGGGAAGGGACAGCAAGCCATTAATGGGCCAGAATCTGCATTACCGGAGTAAGAGAGAGGGAGAGGGCAGTCCTGGGAGAGGCCAGGACCACCTCAGTCAGCCACTTGCCCTTGCTCAGAGAAGGATGGAGATAAGGGCCACCTGCTTACAGACTTGTGCCAGTATCTTCTTGTGCTGTATGGGATGAGAAGATTGGGCACTCAGCAAATGTCCATGCCATCCATGCCATCATTCATGAGCAGGCAATGCCCTCAGTGCTTTGGGAGAGGTGGAAGGTCTACACATCTGTGCATTATAAAGGGAAAAAAGTCCCCCGGCTCAGCCAGGAAACCCATGCATATCCCAATAATTCCAAAATCTAAGAAGGGTCAATCATAATAAATAAATAAGCAAATAAAGTAATACATAATAAATAAAAAATATTGCTGTCAGGTTTCATCCATATGGCACTGCCAACTCTGCAATGGAGTGTTTTAAAAGAGCCAGAAGAGATTTGTTTCCCGTCATCAGGTGAGGAGATGCAGATGAAGAAATCTGTAAGGAGATTGATCTGAAGGCTTTTGTCTTCCCAAAGACAGATGGAATGACTGTATACATCACTTTCCAAACACATGGGATGTTATTTAGAGACAGCAGTCTCCAAACAGCTCTTCCACATGATTGATGGTGGTAAAAAGGTATCTGTCACTGTTTGGCTTCAGGCTTTTCAGTTAAAACCATGTTTTATAGTTTATTTGCTCACAGAAAAAGAATACTTCAACAAAGACTTTATTTATTTGACAATAAATGGTACAGAACTTGGAAAATGAGCATACCAAATTGGTGGTGCTTTCTCCCAAGTCGCTCAGATGTGCATCCCCAAGATCTGATGCCAGAGGGACAGTCAGCCCCAGTGGCCAAAGAGTTAACTCTTACCCTGAAGCAGCCTCTTCTGGCATCTGCTTTTTTGATATTTTCAGGGATTATCATCACATAGAGATTTCCTCCTGTGAAGCCTGTGTTTATGGAGCAAAAATCAAAAGAGCCTTTCTAGATGCCTGCTTGTCAGGTGCAGTGAAAGTGCCAAACTAAACAAAATTACTGTTGTCTCTTAAGACATGTGCCTAGGAGAGGCTGTGGCAGGCTTTTAAAAAACCTCTTCAGCGTCATACACCTGAGTAGCACAGCTCTTCCTCCACTCATCCCTTGCCCATCACTTATCTTAAAGCTCATAAATGGAGAATCTCTCCCTCTCTCTCTTTTTTTTTCTATAAATTTGTTCTGTCTTTCTTTTGGATATTACAAAATTTCATTTATTATTTCCTTCCCATCCTGTCCTCTCCCATTTTTTCAAGTCACTTCTTTGAGGGGATGTATCTGTAGTGGTACCTCTGCTCCACTCCCATGGCTGCCCTAGGCCCAAGGCTGTATGGCTCAAGTAGGGGTAGTTGGACTGCTCATGTGGGAGCATTTTCTCTCCTAATGCAATATTTTTGGCTGAAAACTGACTTCTCAGCAAGCATCATTTTTCTTTGCCAAAGAGGTGACATTTCTGTGAAAAATGCAGCTCTTCCACCAGAACACTCAATGAGTGGAAACAATGTGGTAGATAACAACGGATTTGTTATCCCTTGGGAAGTTGTACTGATACATAGGAACCCCTTGGAGGTGCAGCCATCATGCCTGAATGGCTCCTCTCTGGCCAAACCTGAATCCACCCGGCAGTGGTAGGTCTCTCCCCCCTCCTGCTGAACAGCAGGAGCAAGGAAGGATGCAGCCTTCCTTGCTTCCAGTGCAGCCTTGGCCACCACCAGGTCTGCAACATCGGGCCACCAGGAAGGGTTTGGATCCTGGCAGGATCCCCCTTGATTCTCCTCTGCCTCCCACCTTGAGCCTGCTGCACCAGAGTGTTCAGGAAACATTTCTGTAAGAGCTGGGGTGAAGGTTGGTTTTACCAGTCCCAGAGTCATGACAAGGAAGAGTTTATCTTCTGTCTTAACAGTGCGAAGGTAGCACAGGCATTGCACCAGCAAGGACTGCAGATCTAAGGTGGTTTGCAAACTGGCTTGACCACCCCAGCCACCAGCATCAGACCAATTCTTCTTGCAGGCTACAAGTACAAAAACTCCACATGAAGACTAGAGAATTTTAGCATTTTTAATATTTTGCAAACACAAATGACTCCTTAGGTGGGCAGATACCACCTTATGCTTCTCAACAGGCACAGAACCTTCCCTGGGGAGTCTGACTTGGTGATCACGGGTGGGGGGCTGAGTGGGGGGCTGGGTGGGTACGTCCCCTCCCACTGCTCACAGCTTTTCTTACAAAACCACTGAGTGATCAAAGCAGTGAAGAGGTAAAAAAGCTTGACTTGTTTACAACAGCACTTCTGCTGGCTGTTGTGTTGGGATGAATGGTATATTATTTTCTGCCTAATTGCTTTGCTTCCCAGACCATTCACAGAAAATCTGGGAGCAGCACCAGTCTGCCTCCCCACCAGGAGTGGAAATAACAGTGCTGGCAGATGACATTTGTGGGTTGTTTTTTTTAAGGGAAGGGAATTGTTCCTTTTTTTTTTTTTTGGCTTATGAAAGACCTGAGAAAGTTTCTCTGTTTGCAGATTAATCTGTTTGCTTTAGTTTTGTCCCATTTGATTGATTTCCTGGAAATCAGACACAACTAACTTTGTGGAGGAGAGACCTCTTCCATTGCTCTTGGCATGATGCTCCTTCAAGAAAAGAGGGAAACGCAACCCTGGGGTAATGGAAGGCAGAGGCTGCTCTTACTTCTGCTCTGCCAGACCATCAGCCCTCACCATCTGTGCTGGACATGGCATTAGCCATGGGGGGGGTGACTACAGCTCCTTCAGTTCTGCTTCTTCCCACTTTCCTCTTGGGAGGGGCAACACTTCCTAGAGATAGCTCTGTAGATATTGTCTAACTTCTTTACACAGGGGCTGAGCTGAGTGGTAGGATTAAGTATATCTGTGCCAGTTTCCAGCTCTCTCATGGCTTGAGTTTGAGGAAGACATCTGAATTCTTAATTATTTTATTTTTTTCTCATACAACATAGGGATTATTCTGGCATTTGGAAGGGAAGCATTGCAGTTGCTGTTGCTGTTATTATTGATATTCGTATTGCTACTTCTACTTATTACTTGTTGAGTAAGAGGACAAGCCAGATGATGCCCCTGGCAGGTGTTGGGTGTCTGTGCAGCCCAAGGATAGGTGGCACTGCCCCAGTGCTCACAGCCTGCAGGAGTGCCAGGGAGCGGAGCCAAATTGTCCTGGATTTGAGGTGAGTGCCAGAGGAGAGCTGTCAGAAAAGAGCATGGGTAGGAGCTGCAGTCTCCTGGCCAAGGCAAGTGATAAAGAAATGTGAAACATGAGTACAGCCACCTTGGGTGAAAAAGACTAACCCAATGGTTTCTTCTGTAGGTAGAATCATATCAAAGAATCACAGAATGGTTTGGGTAGGAAGAGACCTTAAGGATCATCTAGTTCCAACTCCCCTGCTGTAGGCAGAGACACCTTTCACTACACCAGGTTACACAAAGTCCCATCCAACCTGCCTTTGAACGCTTCCAGGGATGAGACATCCATGGATTCTATGAGCAGCCTGTTCCAGTGCCTCACTGCTCTCATAGAGAAAAATTTCCTTCTAATATCTAATCTAAATTTACTCTCAGTTTAAAGACATTCCTCCTTGTCCTATCACTACATGCCCTTGTAAAAAATCCCTCTCCAGCTTTCTTCTAGGGCCCTTTGGCAACTTATTTCTGGATCTTCCCAGCCCTGCCATCCTGTCCTGGGAGACCCTGGGCTGCAAAGTCCATCTGGGCCCTTGGAAGTAGTGTAGGGTGAGCAGGAGCGTTGTCCTGATTTGCTCAGCCCCAGGTCTGGTTGCAGAGTTGGCTTCAAGGGCTGGGAGCTGTTTCTAGCAGTCCTAGAGAAGAAGGACAGGGCAGGTTTTGGTTACTGCTGGCAATTAAAAGCAGGATTTCTGCTTTGCATCCAAGCTTGGGTCTTCCTTCTCCTTCTCCTGGAGAACCATGGGCTTGCAGCCGCTCACCTCTGCATTTGGATTTTTTTCTGAGCAATCCCAAAGCTGAAATTTTCAGTCCCATGAGTAAAACACAAGCAGGGGTAACCACAGGATGGGAGCCTTGCTCAGAGGTGGCCCCAGGGTGTTTCCTCTGCTGCTCTCCCCATGAAGTGCCAGTGCCAGCTGTGGTTTACACCGTCTGCAGGGCAGCGCAAGTCGTGGGGTCCCTCCAGCCCCTCCAAGCTGGGTCCTGCCAGGGAGCAAACCCAGGACAAGCAGCCATGAAGCCACTGAAGCAGAGCAGGTCCACAGGAGCTGCAGCCTTCAGGAAAACACAGCTGGGACTGGGGAAACAGGAGATGATGGAAACAGCTAAAGGCACTCGGCAGTCTTTTGACTCCCAGCAAAAATGTTCTGTAAAGTTCATAGCAAAAGAGAAAGAAATTTTGCAGAAATCGGGTAGTAAGAGAATGTTCTGGTCTGCTGCTGAGCAGTGAGCCTGTCAGGGGGAATGACTGCCTGTACCTGTGCCTTTCTGGATAGGTATTGCTAAACTGATCCTAAGGGTGTCCCAGGGTAGGTGTTGGTGAAATCTTCAGGCAGCCTAGACCAGCATTTCCTTACTGTTGGAAAGACTTTTCTAATATTTAACCCAAACATTTTTCCCTTTTTAACCCACAGAGCCTCAGGAAAAATATCCGTTTTTCCTTTCAGGTCATTTTGTGAAAACCAGTGGTGATTCTCACTGCATTCGCTGGCAGCTGCCACCCAGGCACGCCCCTGTCCTCTCGAGGCAGGGGATTGCTCTGAGGTGGTTTTGTGACAGCTGTCAAGGCTGGACCATGCTGGAGGGGAGAAGACAAAGGGAAAAGAAGAAATAAAAGCCAAAAAACAAGGGTGAGGACAAGTGGTAGCAATTTGCCTCCCAAGTTGCTCATTCCAAACATGCTTGAACACTGCCTTTGCATAACGTGTAGAGCTATATTTGTCCGTGAGACAGAAAGGGAGAGAGAGGGAAAATATTTTTCCATTGAGGTCATTCTTGCTCACTTTTTCCTCTAAGAAAATTAATGTCCTCTCCAGTCCTTTCCATTCCCTTGCCCTCCACCCTGCAAACTCATAGCCCTCCCTCTGCCCCGCAGTAGTGCAATGGATTCCTCTTGTTAATGATGACTGGGGTCTTTGGCCCTCTAAATCTCACAGCTCCTTGCAATTTCTTCTGGCTGTTTCCCTTTCAAGAATCTTCTCCCCCTTCTCTGTTTCAAATCTCCTTGTTCCTCTACTGTCCCTCCCCTTCAAATGGGAATGGGAAATGGAAAGTCCTTTCCTGGGCCTGGTTCCCAAGGGCTCCAGACAGTTTGCAAAGGAGAAGCCATGGTGGGAATGATGGGTGATGGTGCCTTTGGAGAGGTTCTAGAACCCTAAGGTAGGTGCTGATCTACACTGAGTCTCTGCCTGTAGAAGTTGGGGTGGCTTGGAGGTGATTTCAGGAAGTACATTTCCCAAGGGTGATCATTAGCTTGTCTGAAGGCCACCAGAAAGCCAAGAGCAGTTTCTTGGTCTAAAATAGAAATTTAAAATGCACATATTTCAAGCAGAACCTGGCACCTGATCCTGGGACATCCCCTTCTCCCTTGCTCAGGGAGATGTTCAGATCAAGGAATGCAAGTTATTCTCTAACAAATCAATGTCCTTGAAATATCTAACATCTTTTTAGCATAGCCAGGGGATCTTTTCCTGTGAGAGGCAAAAATTATCACAAAATTGTGATTAAACTTGATTTCTTTTTTGGCTTTAAATTAACCTGACAGCTGGAGGATTTCGTATCACCCCAGGAAAACTATATGGTAAAATTGACATTTCTCATTCTCTAGGTACTAAATTCAAAAATGCAGAGCTGCAGCTGTGCAATTCAAAAAGAGGGGTGCAGCGTCTTTTCCTGGCACTGTTAGCTCAGCGTTACTTCCAGATTTCTGGAGCAAAGACATGCCACCACTTGCCTCAGAAAAGCCTTGAGGATCCAGAGACAGAGGACAAGCAGCAGCAGGAAAGTGCTGGGGCTTGGGTCTGTCCTTGCCTGCTTCCCCTGGGCAGTGGCACACACCTCTGACCTGGGACTGACACGGTTTGGTATCTCGGCAGAGCACAATGGTCAATTTTTTTTAGGATTTTAAAGTCTGGTTTTGGAAACAAATGCCACACACAGAACTAGTCCCAGTCTACCGTAGACCAGAGTTAATGTGAAGGTGTGATGCTAACTGGTCTGCCTGGCCAAAGGACCCAAACTCTCAAAAGCTGCCCAGAGCTGAAGTCCAGCCCTGACTGTCCTGTCTGGCACCCATATGCACCTCCTCTCTCCCACTTTAACTACTGCCTGATGAGCCCCTTTCTGCAGGGACAAGTAGGAGCTGGACTTTGACCACCTGATTTGATGCCAAAAGAGTGGGTTTAGTGTATGGTAACTAATGCTTGTTAACTAATCCACTGGGAAGGCTTGGGGAGTTGGGCACTGTGCTTCCATTGAGATATCATCCCTAAAACTGTCATCTCAGTTTTCATGTGTTCAAAGTCTCTCATGTTTATTATCTATTTCCCTTAACCTCTCTGCTGTAGTGGTTTTGCTCCCAGGGAAGATCAATAAAGAAGTTAAGCTAGCTGGGTCTCAGGGCATATGTAACACCAGCTCTTCCATATGTAACAAGGCTCTGCCTTGTTCTTCAGAGGATTTTCATTATGCTGTTCAAAAACACTCTGGCACGTTTCAGGGCAAAGGTTGTTAGATCCTCCTCACAGAGTGAAAGCTGCTTAAAATGCTATTTACTGTTTAGATTGCAAATCATGAGAGGGGAAGGAGAAGTAGTTTTTGCAGTGGATGGGTGTGTATTTAGTGGTTGGAGTCAATGCTCTTATAGGTCTTTTCCAACTTTAACAATTCTATGATTCCATGATCATTCATCTTCCTTTGCAGGAAAAGGGGTAATGCTTAGCTGTAGCATGTGTAGGCGTGAAGCCATGGAATACATCTCACTACAGCCATGGTGGATTGAGAACAGGACTGTTGAGAACCCTTTCCACCATTTTTGCCCTCCTGCTTGCAGGTCAGGAGGGAGTTTAAGCTGAAAGGGCTCAGGTGATGTGGGAGAGCCAAGCTGCAAGGGTGAGCTGCTCCCTTCTGACAAAGTGTCTCACCAAAGCAAGGCTATGGGATCTTCCCCCAGCATCCACCCGGCCCTCAAAGCCTTCAGCCTCTCACAGCCATGCTTTGCTCTATTATGGTGACAATTTCACATTTTGGATTCCTGCGCGCTAGAAAAATCTCTGACACCCCCAACCCCTTTAAAACAAGGCACATAACCACCAGTTCCTTATGGCAGCTGCTCACTCTGCACACTGTGTCTCTCAGCCTTCAAGAAGAGTTAAGCAAAGTATGAGATGATAAGTCCCCATAGAATTGCAGGCATACAAAATTTGTCTGTCGAATTAGAATATGATAATATCCAAATTTCTCATCTAGAGAGACTCTGAAAACTTTATTACATCATCTGTGTTACTTTGCTTTGATTCTGACTTTGTTTTCTAATACATTTAAAAATGTGATTTAAGGAAGCACAAATTTATAAGAAGAAACATTTCATTCTGAAAATACTGGGGGGTTTTTTCTGTGCTTTTTCTTTTCCCCCTAAACACAGTTTATGATCCAACTCTAGTGTTGGAGGGCTGCTTACTATAATGCTTCTAACAAATTTTATGCTGAGAGCCCTTTTTCCCCTCTCCCTCTGGTTTTCTTGGAAAAAAAAAAAAAAGAGAAGAAAACAAATAAACAAACAAAAAAACCCATCTGCGAAGTCAAACATTATATACCGGCAGCCAAAGCCCCATCCCTGCAGGATATTGTTCTTGCAAGCAAGTTCATATCAAGCTTTCTGGTGTGTTTGCTCTTGGACTGATGGGGCTGCAGATAGAGAGGGAGAGCAGGAGCAGATCTCTTCAGGGTGGAAGAAACAGTCACTGTGGGAGGCACAGAGGGGGGGACCAGCAGAGCACTGCAGTGATCTTTGTTCAACATCATCACAATCCAAGGAAAACTGCACGGTCAAGGGCTGTGTGCTCTTGTGCAAAATATCTTTGGGGTTACTCCAGGAATAGATGAAAGACCTCCCAGGAAAAATAACCCCTGAGGAGCTTTCCTGGGTTGACTTCCCTGCCTGAAGCACTGCTAAACTGGGAATGGGATGCCCACCAGCATGGAGCACGCACTCAGCTCGCGCAGCAGAGCATCCCCGCGCCCTGCACATGGGGCAGAGGCAGAAGGTGGTTGGACATGCTGGCAGGGCAAGGGATAGAGATTCCCAAGCCACAGTTGGACCTCCCTACTGGAAGTGGTGAAGCCAAATGGCTATACCCTTGACTGAAGGTGCAACCAGCTTCTGCAAGTGGGTCCTGCCAGTGCAATGGAGATTCTGCTGTTACGGAGCAGGACAGAACAGCCATCATCTGGTCTTGCTTTACCTTTTATCCTGTTTGTTTACCTCGCCCTGGGAGGTAGGTATGAACAAATAGTGGAGACAGTCATTTGCTCAGCCTTTTTTGAAGCAGAATGAATGATTCTGGCACACGGCAGCTCCACATAATTGCTTGGGATGAGAGCCACTGGCAGGTGGAGGCAAGGTGTAGCCCAGCAACTGCTGGAGGCAGCCACTGTCCAGGACTAGCCAAGTGCTCTGCTTTCCTCCATGGAAACATGTGCATGGATACAAACACACACACATGTGCCCAGCTGCCTCCTCGGGCCCCTCCCTGCACATGCAGCCATAAAGGGATTCCATCATGATTGTGTGAGATTTGGGAAAAGGCAGATTAAAGTGCTAACCATTGGCAAATGCAATTATGGAAAAGTAGTTCAATAAATAGAATTATGCTCTCCTACCCCAACAATGGATTACACCCAGGCTTTGAGAAAATTTAGGGTAAGGGGAAATCAGGTGCTGGACATGGAGATTACCAAAAATCTGGAGAAAGCCCAGCGCATGCTGCCAAAGGAAAAATCCAAGCATCCTTGCCTGCATGGATGCTGCACTGGGCTGGGCTGACCCTTTTCCAGCATGGAAAGCCAAGGCCAGCATTCAAGGTGCCTTCTCCCCTGTCACCTGCCACAGCAGCAAGCCAGGGTACAGCATAAGCAAAGATCAGACTTGTTCTGCTTTCTGGCCTGTCAGTAACCAAGTGACTTTTCTTCATTTAGCTATAAAAGGTGAGGAACAGCTTATTCTGCCAGCATAACTTCCCAAGCACAAATGATTAAAAACACGTACAGCTATTGATTTCCCATAGTTATTAACAAACAAAAAAGTAGTTTATTCCACTTTAACAGTCCTGTTCATTGGCCAGACAAAAAAAAAAAAAAAAAAAAAAAAAGAAAAAAATGCTCCAAACAATCTAGCAAATGATCTCACATCAGCACATGCTCCATTTCCCTTGTAATGTCACTCTCACCTCTGGACATCAAAGAATTTTTACTGCATCTCAATTAACTCCTGGGGTGATAGGGAGACACCAATAAAGGATGCAGGGGCTGGGCTCATCTTCCCCTCTCTCAGCTCTTCAGATCCATCCCTAGCTCAATTTGACACATGTAATTTCCAATAACTGGATACCTACCTTGCTCTGGCCAAAGGGGTCCCCATCACTGCAGAGCAAGTACCTTCTCAAGGTGTATCAGGTGCTGAGCAGAAGGGTTTTGTAGGCACATGATGACCAGGTCTCATCTCTGCACGTGTTTTAGCAGAAACAAAACTGTTCTTCTCTTGTATTTCTGCCTTGCCAGTTTGAAGGGATATCACAATCCTGGAATCATGGAATTGTTTAGGTTGGAAACGACCTGTAAGATCATCCAGTCCAAACATTTACCCAACCCTGCCAAGACCACCACTAAACCATGTCCCTAAGCACCACATCTACACATCTTCGAAATACTTCCCAGGATGGTGACTCCACCACTTCCCTGCGCAGCCTGTTCCAACGCTTGGCAACTTTGTCTGTGAAAAAATTGTTCCTAATATTCAACCTAAACCTCCTCTGGCACAAACTGAGGCTATCTCCTCTTGTCCTGTCAGACCTGGTAACCTTATAATGCTGGGAATTTGTCTGAAGGCAGGGTCACCAAGCCCTGCTTGTCAAACCAGATCAGCCAGCAAGCTAACAAGGCCAAATATCGAGTCTAGTCAGAAACAACATAAAAGGTTGCCTGGTTGATGCCAAGAAGCCAATGGACCTGAGCAATTGCTGGTCATCATTTCATATTATCTAGTTGTTAACGCCAGGACATCGGCGTTTCCAGCCAGAGTGTAGAACAAAGATCCTGCTACTCCTCTATTGGCTTTAATGGCTGCTGCTGCCATCGTCCCCAGAGAGTGCAGAGCTCTGGCTGCTGCTTAAACAGCAGTAAATCTAACACTGCCACGAAATGGCTACAAATTAGGTCTGTTCCCATATTGCCAATTAAGCCTAATTAAAATGGGAAAAGAGTTGTCTTTCTTCAAAAGGAAAATAGGTTTTGAGAAAGGCACTAACTTGAATGTTATTGGTCTGATTCCTCTTTTTCTTCTGCTCCTCCTCATCAGCACAGAGATCCAGATCCATTAACTAGAGCTTTTGATAGGAAAGCCATGGTGTATTTAGAGTTTGCTTGCTCCAGCCTTGCTCTGCACTTCGGTAGCCCAGGGCAGCCCAAGCTCCTCAGCTGCTGGGGCTGCACTCTGGGACCCAGAAACATGCAGCATTGTTCCACCAAAAATGCACTGCTCATAACAGAGAGCAGAGCAGCCTGCTCTGCCACAGGGTGGAAGAGGAAGCACCCAAAAAAGCAAGGGTCTGGCCTGTGCACCAGCTGTAGATGAGAAACAGGCCCATGCTCTGCCTACCAAATGTTGAAGAGAAGAAAAGGAAGCTCAGAGTGGACCTTATTGCTCTCTGCAACTATCTGAAAGGAGTTTGTAGTGAGCTGGGGGTTGATCTCTTCTCCCAAGTAACAAGAAATGGAACAAGGATGTTAGGAAGAATTTCTCCACCCAAAGGGTTGCCAAGTACTGGAACAGGCTGCCCAGGGAAGTAGTTGAGCCACCATCCCTGGAGGTATTTTAAAGACATGTAGATTGCCTACATGTAGGCAATTAGGAACATGGTTTAGTGGTGGCTTCACAGTGCTGGGGATTGGACTCAATGGGACTCAATGACCTTAAAGGTCATTTTCAACCTAAACCATTCTACAGTTTTAATTTGTGATTCTTTGATGTTCTACAGCACAACAATCCTGAAACCAGGGGCTCACCCAGCCTTTCCCCACTAGCTCCAGTTCAGTGCAGACACAGTGCAATGCTGCCATCCCATGCCTTTGGAAACTCTGACCCAGGAATTGCACCCTCTCCCCTTCAAAACCCACTTAAAGGTCAAGAGATATTTATTTTTTTTTAATAAATACATTTTTTGATCTTCTAGCCTCAGAGTTTGTACACTGTATCTGGGTCACTGGCTAAGTGTTGTCCTGGAAAAGGACTTCAGAAATTGAAAGCTGAGCACCTCATAGCATCCCCTAAACTGGGTCCCCAAACCAAGGCCACAGAAGTGCTGGATTAGGCCAGCTGAAAGGGCCATTAGCAGAGTCTCCTGCCTCCAACAGCAGACACCTTGGGAAGGGCTTAATGACCAGGACCAGTTTCCTCATGAACCAGAGGAGATACCTTTGAGCATGGTACCCCCAGCTGATTCCTCTCCTATGAAGTTGCACCATTACTTTTCAAAGTGTTGTGAGGGTTTGGCAGCCCCTGCACCCCAAGAAGATGAGCCCCACCATTTCCAGGCCATGTAAAGCAGTACCTCATTCTGCCTGTTTGAACACTC
This sequence comes from Chiroxiphia lanceolata, assembly GCF_009829145.1. Taxonomy (NCBI): domain Eukaryota; kingdom Metazoa; phylum Chordata; class Aves; order Passeriformes; family Pipridae; genus Chiroxiphia; species Chiroxiphia lanceolata. The sequence continues at coordinate 16,404,375 of NC_045639.1, forward strand.
ATTCTGCCTGTTTGAACACACTAGCAAATGATTTATCTGCTGCTCCTGGCTCTTGCATTACAGAGACAACGAATGGTCTTATGCACCTGCCCTCTACCATCATTGTAGGCAGCTCTTTTCCAGACTAAGGTATCCTAATCTATTTAATGATTCCTCAACCAGAAACTGCCCAGAAAACTTTGATCATCTTTGGTGTCTTTCTCTGCACATTTTTCTACTCTTCTGTGGGTGAAAGAAAGCAGGTGTGGCACCCTCGGGGCAGCCCTGGCGGTACCAACCTTGGCTGTGAGACTCTGTGTTTGCAGAGGAAAAGAATCTCCTTTGCAGGAGGGGTTTAACACCTCCAAAGCAAGCTGTGAACTGGTGTGGCATCACCAGTCTCACCTACAAAGTGATGCATTGTACTTTGGTCTCTTGGTTGAAGGCATTTGCCGGTTGGGAGGGCTGGTCAGACAGGAGTCTGCAGTTCAATCCTGCCATCTGCAGCTCCCGGCTGGAACTGCGGGAGCTTGTCGTGCCCCACAGGCAAGCTCCCGTCTGGGGATAGGCAAACAACGCCTTATTTAAACTACCTTCTCCGGAGACGTTTCTCTGTTTAAAATTCCCAGAGGTAAGAACGGAAGAAAAAGGAATTCAAGAGGAATGAATATACTGAAAATGAGATAAAGTCTTTTCTCTAATGATTAAATAGCTAAAAAACTCACCCCTTAAGTGAAAAATTAAGGTGAGATTAGCCTCAGGGGATTGTCTGCTTATCAGGAGTACAGGGGGCTTATAGCTGTACTATATATATCTGTTTCTCAAATGTTCTTATCCAATCTGTCGATTTTAAAGGGGAAAAAATGTTTGTTGAAATATTTTGGCCCAGGAAATTCCTACTTGCCAAAGCTTTGCATGCCTTCATTGCTTTTTCATAGAATCATGGAATGGTTGAGCTAGAACGGACCTTAAGGATCGTTTGGCTCCAACCCCCCTACCATGGGCAGGAACACCTTTTACTAGACCAGGCTGCTCAAAGCCCCATCCAGCCTGGCCTTGAATACTTTCAGGGATGGGGCATCTACAATTTCTCTGGGCAACTTGTGCCAGTGTCTCATCACCCTCACAGTAAAGAATTTCCTCCTAGTATCTAATTTAAATCTACCCTCCTTCAATTTAAAGCCATTCCTCCTTGTCCTGTCACTGTAGGCCCTTGTGAAAAGTCCTTCTAGTATCTTGTAGCCCCTTTTAGGTACTGGACGTTGCTACAAGGTCTCCCTGGAGACTTCTCCAAGCTGAACAACCACAACTCTCTCAGCCTGTCTTCCTCAGGGAAGTGTTCCAGCACCTTTATTTTTTTGCAGGCAGACTGTTTCAAGCTTGCCTGTTTCTCCAAAGAATGAGTGCAGGCGGATCACCAAAAGTAGTTGGTAAACATTTGTTTGGACTCATAAAATCCAGCCATCAAGCAGTGCTTGAACAGATTGGTAAGAGGACATCATGATAACTTTGACCCTAAGTGCCACCAAAACGATTCTTCTGCTGGTGTGTTCCTCTGAACCACCCCTGGCTGGGTCCCACCTTAACTCCAGTAGCTGTCATAATTCCCATCCAGACCTCACCACTTCAGATCCATGTGCTGGAGGAGAACATTGTGCTATATCCATCTGAACTCCTTTATTATACATGACATGGCACATCCCTGGATTAATGGTGTCTTCTTTTAATCAGAGCATATCTTGTCAAAAAACCGAGAAACAATCTGTTCCTGACCTATAAATTTCTACCTCTGACTTTCTACCACTGGGTGCACTTGAGCCTCAGGCCTTTCTAGAGGCTTTCCCATTCTTCAGTTAGAAGGAAAAGGGAATTTTGGAAATCCTGTCCCCTTTTTTATGGACTAACTGTGGGACTAAAGAAGGAAATAACTCTTCCAGGCCTCAGTTGACTCAACAGAATCAATTCATCCATAAAGTGTCTTGAAAGCCAAGAATATCTCTATAAAGATCTAATGCCAGTTTTATCAAAATATCCAAAGGCTTTTGCTCAGCATCTCATGCAAAATTGCCGTCTCAGTAACAGCAGTCTGTTCATTAGAGAAATGATTTTTTATAATGTGTGACTCATGAATCCCTCTAATGTAGGTCAGTGGGAATGTGTGTCAATCCACCACCAGCCTGGCAGCACAGAGGGCATATCCTGGGGACACGGCTGTGATGGCTCAGCATGGATATCACATAGTTTCCTGAACATTTCAGCAGCTTTGCAAGCAGCTTTGGGCCCTTGCCTTCCTCAAGTTGGTGTTTCCAGCTCAGCAAAGCAAAGCTGGTTGCTCAGCCTGTTGTTTCTTGGATGTGGCTAATGTCCAACAGCATGATGCTCTCCCAGCCTCAGGGAGGAGGTGAGTAATAAGACCTTAAAGTGAAATTGCTACAGGGTAAAACCCCAGAAATTATTTTTACAAATGTGGTTTAGTGGAAAAAGGCTTCTTCTGTCTCATATTCTTAATTTGGCTTTAAAACCAGCCTGCTGCCTATGAAGAAGTGCCCACAGTGTCATGCCTTCATGTCTCAGCGGCAGAGATGAGCGATTGCAGATGTCTGCCTTTCCTAGGACTTGTTCACATTAAATGAACATTAAGTAGGAGAACTGGATCTGTCACCTGCTTCAATAGCTGAGCCAAAAATGCTGTTTCCCAACATCTGTTAGCATGAAGTTGTCAGGTAAGTTGTCTGTTAATGCCTGGAGGGAGACGGAGTTTATAAGTCCTCCATAAGGTTTGCCCCGTCAGCACCAGGAGCAGCATCAGAGCCTGCAGGAAACACACTTTCCCATGGATAAGGTGACCCTGGTTGGCATGTAGAAGTATGCCAAGATCTCTTAGCTTGTCTGGTGTGACTTTCCCAGGCCCCCATGGTTTTGTTTCAGGACAGTGAGACACACTAAACTCCCCAGAGCATCTCTGCAGCCACTTTCGGAGCAGCCGCTTGCTGGAGGGGTTGGTGCTTGCACCAGGCAACCTCTACAGTGGCACAGAAAGTGCTGCCTTTGCTTCTCTGTACACAGACCCATACATGCCCAGCTTCATACTCTCTGGTCCTCTTTCTTTATTCCACCAATGCCACAGAGTGTCTTCCTGCCCCATCAAAGTTCCGGGAGTTTCTGATGTCTCTGTTTTGGGAAGGAGGAGTGATGTCAACCCCTCCCCAGGCCAGAGCCAACACCTGAAGGAGCAGTTTGAAACGCTGAGTACTACAAACACCAGAATTTCCCTCTGCTACCTTCAATGAGAATTCAAATAATAGATGATATATAAGATATAATTCTTAATATGAAATTTTCTGTGGCCTTTCCCTGGACACTCCCTTTGGCTTCCTAACATCTTCAGCCTGGTTGGAAGGCTTCAGCCAAGGGACCTCAGTGGGAATGAATGACATCTGGGGGCCATGGGTCAGGTGTCCAGTTCATCTTCTAAGTTTTATTAAACATTGTGCTGGCCATTACCAATTACCTTCAAAGCCTGAAACTGTATTTTTTTCCAATGGGAGGAAAAAAAATCCCTTGGTTTCTTCTGATGAAATAATGAAAAGGGAAGCTTTTATGCCAGTGCCTAAGAGAAAAAAGAAAGTATCTGAAAAAGAAAAATCTGGCACTTACAGCTGCTATTTTCTTTTAACCATTCTTCTTGCCATCCAGTAAAATCAAGACAACCTGACAACCTCAATTTCATTCCACACCTCCTCTCAACTCTGAGCTCTAGATCATGTGGAATGCTAGTTTGGAAAAAAAAAAACCCTAAACAACTAGACACATTAGAAGTTCTGTATGTTAATGACTGTGTTTAGGTTTTGCAAATCATGCACACCGTTAGTAAACAAAGCACCTTTCTGCCCCATGGATGGAGGTGTTACCTGTGTCCCTCAGAGATAAAGAAAAAGGGGGTTTAGGCCATGAAATCCGAGGATGATGGAGAAAGTTCGCCCCACGGCTATGCCTCCCACCTTGTCCCAGCATTTCTCCCTGCATGGAGCTAGGAGTTATCATTACAGCCCATCTCCTTGGCATCAGGCAAGCAAAACAAATAGAGAGTCAAGGACAGTGGATATAAGACACAGGATGAGCAAGAGCCATTCCTCCCACTTTTCACATTTTCACTTTTCAATCTTCCCACAAATTTTTCATTGTGAGAGAGCTCTACTCCACTAAGCTGCTCTTTTCCTGATTTCAGACTAGAAGATCATTTGCAATCTGCTCTGCTGACTCAAAATGCCTATGGGATATCACCCTAGAGAATACACATTGTATTGAATACCAAGTACCCTTCATACAGGCAATAGTACTCCCTCCTTCTCTCCATGGTAGGCATTTCAGCTCAAACCCCGGGAATGCTTCAGGAGATGCATTCATCATCTGGCTGAATAATTCAGCTTATGGAGATGATACATTTCCTCCCCCTTTCTTGAATGCATTGCTTTTAAATGCATGATACAGTTTGCACAATAATCTTCCGTCTTGCATAGCTAGCCTCAATGCAGAGGTGTTTCTGTGGCAGCTTTGCATTTGATGCTAGATGGCAGCAAATATAATGGATGGCATGTAAAGCAAGGAAATAATATTTCCTCAAGTGGAAAACTGTATGTATTATATAATCAGCACCAGCCTCATATGGGCCAGTTTTTCTCTCTGGGAAGGGACATGGATTGGTTCTCCCAAACCTTTGCTATCCCTGAAGCAATACCAAATTTCCATGAGGTGCTACAACAAAGATCCTTCCCGTGGTGGTTTAGGGAAGAAGGGTGAGGGAAGGACTTGGATTTAAGTCTTGTGGTACTTCACACTTAGGGTGTGAATACACTTCCCAGGGGCTTTTTGAGGGACAGGTTTCTGCCTGACAAGTACTGTGATCAGTGAGAGACAGGAGCTCAGGCCAGAGAGCCTCTAGATGTCACTGCCAGGCAGCAGAAATGGACCCCAGTGCCACAGCAGGCTGGGGACACCCGACCCAGGCATAGCTGGCAGCACAGCTGGCAGTGCAGCTGGCAGCAGGCACACAGGCAATGGTCAGCTTGGTGGAGGGCATTGGGAAACCTGCCCTGAAAAGGCTGATATGCTCTCAGACTGCCTGGGCATCCACCTCCCCAGGGCTGAAAAGCTGCAGCTATCACAGAGTGGGACCAGGTGTAAGGAGTGCAGCTAGAAATTACAGGATAAGGTATTTCATGTAAGGAATTGACAGGTAATAGTAAAATATTTCAGCTACAACCCTGCAGCAAAGAGATCCTAAAGACAAATGCAAAGGCTAAGCATGATAATGCCAAACACAGCTGGTAATCCCCACCACAGAAATGATCCCAACTTTTGTCTGTGCTCCTGCTGAGCTACCTAAGTATGGGAGGGAGGTTACTCTTGCCAGGATTTCCATCTGCCTCCTACTCAGAGAAGGACAGGTACCTCTTTTGAGAAAGAGTCGCATCTCACTGAAGGCAGCAGGAAGAGCTGAGCATTCCCAGGCACCCCTCCAGGCTGCACACTGGAATACCAGTCTCTCACTGGTGCACCCTTGGCCAAGAGATGCCTTTGACTCTGCAGCTCATGGACAGGGCATTTGCTGTGGTGTGGCATGATTGGTCCCTGCTTTGAGAAATGCATTGCACTAAGAAATAAAAATAGAAATCACTAGTGTGTGCCATAAAGTGCATTGGCCAGTGGGCTGCTCACAGCCAGGGTCAAACCCAGTCTTCTCTGCTTCAGCCATGCATGAGATTATGGAATAATGTGCCTTTTTTTTTTCCTGAAAAGTGTGAAAGCTATTCCGTATAAATCGCAGCAGTTTCTCTGTGAGAAACTGAGGCATGGCCAACGATGGAGAGGGAGGTTCAGTTACTTCAAAACTGGCCAGGGAGACTCCCATACCACAACAGCAGGATGTGTTCACTGAGGCAGGGACATCAAAAGCATGGCCTCTAGGGCATCTGGGAAAGCCTTGATCCAGGCTGCATGTTCTGGAAACACCTTCAGGAGCAGGCAAGACATGCAAGAGCTTCCTCCTCTGTTCATCCTGAGATGACTTGGGCATGGCCTCTGCCAGGCAGATGTGAGAGATGGGCCTCTGAGTCTCAGAAGAAGGGCAGTTAGCAGGGCTTTGAGATCTACATCCAGAGATTATGCTTGCAAGGTCAGCTGTCACCACTTCTGCACCAAAGTCCTTCTAATGCTAATGGTTGGCTTAGATCCTACCTAATTTCATCAGCTCTACATCCCATCCTCAGTGCTAGGGAGCTCAGCATCACTAATCTCTTCTGCTTCAGCTTCTCCTTCTTCACATTGCCTGCTTCTTACTCTCTTGAGGATTTTAGCCTCACGAAGATTTAAAAATAGAGCATTTGTTTGAGGTCCTGCTCTTCAATTTCTAACAGCAGATTCTCTTAAGGCTTTTCAGACTTGTGTCCCTGAGGACTGGAAACTGATTTTAATCAAAAAAATTAGAGATGATATTATCATAATTGGATGAATCTCAGAGCTTTCACAAATGCCAGAAACCTCATGGGGATCACACTAACATTTCAGAGCTGGCAAACACAGATGAAGGGGCACTGAAGATTTTAATAGGGGTACCATCCCCATAAAGTTGGCCTTCACAGCTTAATCACACAAAGATGAGATGTAGAAGTTTTCCCTCTTTATCTAACACCCCACTGATCTGAGCTGCCTTTGTTTTCAATGTTGGCCCCTGTGTTTTTGAAATGTATTAAGCTTCTTGTTGCTTTTGGAAATAACAGTCACCGCTGTATTATGGTCAAATCATTGTTTTTCTCCCTATTGACCCTCTTTTTTTTTTTTTCTTTTCAGGCTACCAAACACCCTTGACTTTGCTTGTGGGATGGTTAATCAACAAGTCTGTCACAATGATGGATTCCTCCTGAATTGTTGCTTAATTAGCTTGGTTGGAGGTATAAATCAAGTGGAATACCAATTCTTCCAATGCCACAGACAGGCAGCCACGCTCAGCTTGACAGCAGTGAGTTATTACTCTCTGCCCCAGTGCAGGATCAGCACGCAGGCGCCAGCCCGCAAACAAAAAGGGGCTGTATGTTTGTCCCTGAGACCACTGGTGTGCACAGACCACAGAGGCCACACACACCTGAGAGAAGGTTGGTGGGATGTAGGTGAAGGTGGGCTCTGGCTGGCAGTGTCTGCAGGGCACTGGCTGCAGAGGCTCTGTGCTCAGGCACACATGTGCCCCTTTGAATGGGAAGGGCATCATCCCCAGCACCTGCTCACGGGGAGACAACTCCTGCATTGGTGATGTCTCTCACCTGGGATGTCTGGTGTCTGTGCTAGCCTTTTAATGAAGAAGAGACATTTCAGTCTCTGGCCAGACTAAGTTATGAGACAAGGATCTCTGTCTCATGACAAGCAGAATTGCCTTCTGCAGAAAAGCAATTACGCTTTGTAACAAAAGAAGTAATACATTGTCTGCAAATTAAGATTTTTAAGATTGATCTTAATAGCTTGGTATTTTTATAGATAGGACTTCCAAACAACAAGAATGTATTTGAACCAGTTGACTTGAACTGAATTCTTCAATTTTAACAGAGGTGACTTCTGTGTCAGCTTATTCCCAGCAGGTCTGAGCTGTTTTGAGCATCCCTGACCTCTGGGGTGGACATCATCCAGAAGTACTTCAAGATTTCTACTTACCTTTTTTGGATTCCCAGGCTAAACTAAACATGCCTACTTCTCTGAAATGGATCTACTGATATGCCTTTTTTAGCAAAGCATATTTTTTTTCCATGGCCACATTTTTTATTCATCTTCTCTCTTCGCCAACAATTTCAGAGAGCTTAATCATTGATTAATGATTTCAGGTGGGATGTGTAATCACATTTTCAAAAAGGAATCAGTTTTTTTAAAAGTTACTGAAAAATATTAGAATAGTCTCATTTTACTGATCTCACTTTCGCTTCATTTTCAGTGGAAAAGTGGGTTCAGTGGCCCCTCTTGCACAGGGATTACATGCATGAGTAAAGCTCTCCAAGCTGCTAAATGAGACAGTGATGCAGATTCACCTAATGATAACAAAGTCTCTTCTTTACCTTGTGAGATACTTATTGCTCCAGTGTGTAATATCTCACTGCCAAATGGGTAAATACATGGTTAGCATGCAGATGCCTCAATGGAAACTTGTACCGAGGGTCTGGGTGAGGCACAGTGTGAATTATATTGCCATGGCAACCCTGAATTTCTTTCATCCATTGACATTTGCATCCTTCTTTTTTGGCATTTTCACAGAGTCTTCAAAGATTATTTTTTTCAGTAGTTGAGTAGAATAGATCACTAAATTTGCTCTTATCACCATGATAAAAAGGTATGAAAATGAAGTTCACTGTGGGTACAGAAAGGTTACAGTTATTTTGCAGATTTAAGTTAAATTTGTGAGTGTGAATTATGTCTAAAAAAGCTCTATATTTTTTAAAACATCAGGACAGAGGAAGAAAATGCGGTTCAGATAAACTTGTCTCTTCCCAGACAGTCCTGATATAGATGTTGGAAGTCAGAAAAAAACACTGAACAATCTGTTCAACATCTCTAATATGCCTCCTCATTGCTGTAGCAAATAAAATGGAATCCCTATAGATGAACTCAAATATGCTCAAGACTTTTTTTAAAAAAAAAATTTATTCATAAGAAGTATAAATAAAATCAAAAATCTTCTGGTGTTATTTATGAGTTATGACTAATTTCTTTAATCTTTTTCTGGCATTTAGAAATGGCACACGAGCAAATTAAGAAATAATTCAAATAAAACTCTGTCTGAATTGTTTTTGTAACCTACACAATACACAGTCCTTCCACACAAAAGGCATGTTGTTATTCTTATTTGCAATTGGGTTAATGGAGCTGTTCCTGACTTCTGTGCAGGTTCTCCTGATCAGGAGAACCAGCCGTACTATTTACAGGAAGAGGAGAGGAGATTGCTTGCCCAGACCACTAAATACTACCAGCTTGCCAGGAGATCACTCACATTAGCTCCTCTTCTCTCTCCAATGCAACTCCAGTTTGCCTGAAAAGGAGTCTTTATCCCAACATCTGAGTACTATCCAGTGTAACCAACCAAATTGCCCATTGCTTCACTCCTTCTCGGTGGTTTTTCAAAAACCCCATGGATGGCTTTCGTATGGGACGGCCTTGGGCAGTGTTCTACGAAGGAGGAGAGAGGCCACCTAAAACAGAGGTAAAAACACTCACTCAAAACACAGACAGCTTCAGGTCAGTCTTTAGGAATCACTAGTGTGAATATTTTTTCCAAGGGAATTTTTTCAGCGGACATCAAGCCTGTTTTTCCACATCACTCATAGTTCATTAGGCTCTAGTTTAAACAGTCTCAGTCCTCCGAGGGGTCGTGTGCCATGACTGCCCAATCTCTGGGTGCAAGTGTCTGCTAAATTGCTCAAGTGAACTGCTTACAAACACCCTACAGGCAGGATTTCATTCCAAACTGGTAAGTGAAAATTATGATTAATTATATATTCCCAGAAGTTATGATCAGTTTATGAATGATTCATGAAAGGGAAAAAAAAAAGAAGACTAAATGCACTATGAATATAATTTGCAAGCAACAATTTAAGCAACTTCATCTCCAAAAGTGAAGTCCTTCTAGCCTCATATTTACCTAATGATAGTCTGCAGCGCAAGTGCTGTGTTGTGAATATTCTGTTTGCACACATCAACACATCAAAATGCAGGTTTGCACGGTCCAAAGCTCTCCAAATGCAGAGGGCAAACTTTCGAACAAACAAGTGTGTGCAAACAGAGATCAGAGGGGTGAAAGCATCACAGTGTTGAGTGATGAAGCGATGAAGCCCAGCTCGTGCTGCAGATGAACCCTCTGGATGTAACCAGGAGCCAAGATAGAAGAGCAGCTGGGCAAGAATGCTGTCCTGGAGCCAAGGGTGAAAGACATGGAGCCATGCCTGCTTTGGGCCTGAACCTACCATGCTTTCTCCCTGGGGGAGTGTAATTTACACCCTAGTTATACATTTCCCCTTACAACTTCTCACCAAAGCTGGCATCCAGTGTCAACTGCCTTCAGAAATAGGGTGTGAAACACCAGAGATGCTGTTCATGTATTATTTGTTATTGTAATTCCTGTCTATCGGAAGGCTCATCTGAATGCATTTCATGGATTTCAATAGATGTCCTGGGTTTGGTTTGGGGTTTTTTTTGTGGGAGTTTTGGGTTTTTTCACTCCATTTTTGAACCGGGTTGATAAGGAATGTGTGTGACTTTGCCCAAGGATGCTCCATGAATTCCTGGGGTCAACAATGGCAGGAGGCTACCGGCTCTGCACTGCACATTTTCTCTAATTTCCTCCCTGTTTGCTCCTCAGTGACAAATGTCTGGGACCAGCACTAACACTTTAACCAGTGCAACTGCGAACGGTTGCATCCCAGAGGGTCAGTAGAGGCATGATGGCTGAGATGGTTTATGGATGTATAAACAGAGCAAGTTTTGCAGGAAAAGGCAGAATCCTTCATGAGAACTAAGTAGCAAAATTGGAAAGTCCAAGTAAACTTCAGAGGAAAAAAGCCCCTCTCTAGGCCTGGCGTGCAGGGACCAAACATGAAGTGAAGCACAAGATGGGGACTGTTGTTCAAAGGTAAACTAAATCACATAATTCAGTTAAAAGTGTGGAATCAGAGTGACTAAGAAATCTAAGTGATTTCATATACCCACCCTCTACTTGACTTTACATTTGCTGCAGCTATGTAAGATATGCAGGGGTACCTCTCAGAAGAAGACAAAAAAAAGGAAGTTCTGCTTGCTGATCTGTTGAAAATGTATTACCTCAGGTGGGAACCAGGGGCAAGTGGCTAGCTGAGCCATTGGTGTCTGTGTAACTGATAAGGCCATCACCATCACCAATTCCCCAGAAAAATAGTCCAAAGTCCAAATCCCTTGGCAGCCCCTCTCCAGCCCTGCTCATGCCACAGCTCTCACCTTTCTCTAATATAATCCCAGGGTGAGCTTTCTGTAAGGCCTCCACTCACATTCCCTGTGTCCACTGTAAGGGCACCCACCCCCTCTTCTCAGTTTGTATAGTATTGAGACTTCTTACCATGAGCTCTGACATTCCTTTAGGTGTACATGACAAGAGTCAGCCACTGCAGAAAGGACAAGAAAAGGTACATTTAGATAGTGATGTTACACCAAGTCTTCAGACGTGTCCTGGTGCCTTCAGGCTCTGACCCAATGACTATGTCCTTTTGTCCTGCACAGGACAGTTAAGGAGTTTTGGAATTGCCTTTTTCCCTTATTACAATTCAGACCCAGAAACATTTTCCATATGTTGCTTTCCATGATAAATTATTGCAGCAGCTGCAGCAGGAGCAATTGCTGGGAAAGGACGGCACCTGCCTGATTGCAAGTGGAAAGGATAGCAACCTCTGGGAACCTGCTTATCCTACAGACTACCCTAAAAAACAGGTTCGGGTCTTCTGCTTGCAAACTCTGCTCCGCCCCTGGTGCAAAACAGATTTAATGAACTGTGAGCCACTGCACTAACCACAGAGTGTAAACAGGAGCTGGCAAGATTGTAAAAGGTTTTTTTAAAAAATCTTTTTAAACACTGGGTTGTCAAATAACAGTCCCCAGACTGATAAAATGCAGCACTCAGGCATATCACTATGGAGCACAGCAGGATTTTTGCTTCAGACTAACTGATAAAAAGCTTGATGTATCCCCATTCAGCTTGCTATCCTTCAGGCTGTGCTTTTAAGACAAACAGCAGCAACAAACATTTGTCTGCTATTTCTTTCTTAAAACCAAGATGTTTTGCAATTCAGGATTAACAGATGGGGCAGTAAGAAATGAGGGCATGGATTTTATTTTTTTTTTTGTGTCACTTCCTCAAAGTCACTTTGAGCAATGTTTCCAGCAATGACAGGCTGGTGCATCAGTAAGGGAAGCCTCTGGGCTTTGGCCATGGATGGCCACCCTTGAGCTCTGCTTGCCCTAGCGAGGCTTTGTGACTGGGGCCAGGGAACCCCAGGGAAATATCTCCACATATTATGCACCTCCTGCCAGGCAAAACATTCACCACTGTTGGTGTCAGAGGCAAAACCCTCTGGAGGGGAGGGGAAAGGAAGGGAGGAGGGGAGAGGGAGCATTCTTACCTCCACTGCCGTCATTGAAATTTGTGATCCGCCCACTGCTAAGTTTTGAAATGCATCTAAGGGCAGTACAAAGAAAATCTCATTTCATGAGGAGGAAGCGGGAATGCAAAGCAGACATAAGGCAGTGGCAGCTGAGAGGCAGAGCTGCAATCCCTGTTCTGGGATGCTCTGCCTGGCTCAGGTGCTTACCCACACTGTCCTGCCTGGCCAAATCTCATTTCTGTGCTTGGTACCCCCTCTACCTTGGCCCTAGGGTCACAGCCTGGGAAGGCATCCCAGTTTCAGGGCTGGAATTTGGAAGTGTAGGAACAGGGAGTGCTCAATGTGGCTGCTTTCATCTCCTCTCATAATTTGTTTCAATTGTTTTCCTGCCTGAAGACTGACAGGAGAACTGTGAACTAATGAAACACATCTTCCCACAGGGAAACTTTCTGTTGGTCCTTTTCCATCCTCCCTGGCAGTGAGTGATCACAGTGTGCCCTAAAGAAAGTGATTCTCTTGAAGTCATTAGTATGCCTTGCAAGCTTTTTCCAGGGAATATAAATGCAGATGCTGCTGTTATTCAGCTAGAGTTTGAAATTAACATTGCTGAAAGTTTTTTGACTGAACACTTTGCCATCAGAAAATTTAAATCCACTCGAATATTGATATTCTATATCAATTTATATTGCACATTTATATTGCAATTTGTCTAGGAGAAACCTTCAAACCCAAGTGTTTGGATAAACTCAAACCACACCACTTTGAGTTCTTTTTATTTATTTTGAAATTACTTTTGTCCTAGAAATGTGCTGTTATAAACACTAATAAAAAGTTGAAACAAATTTAAGTCTGTCTATCCTTGAATGACGTGTTTCTCCAGGAGCCTGTTTCCCAGCCTGAATGAAAAAGACTTGTAATATCATGCATGTTTTGGAACCTGCCCAGCCTTAGAAAAAAGTACAAGGCTGCTGGGAGAGGGTAGGAACAGGGTACAAAGGTTCATTACTCCTCTGCCCCTTAGGAGGCAACCAGAGCTATTCATATGGTCCAGAGCAGAGAGGAAAGCTAACACTGTGAAGCACATCCAGCCTACGCTGCTCTGAAGAAAGGCACAGAACAAGGAAATCCCCATATTGCACTCCATCCCTTGACAAGGTTGCATTTGCAGGGCTAGGCTTGCACCCAGCAATCTTTTTAGGAAAAAATGGCAGCACTGAAATTACCTCCTCTGGGCAGAGGTAAGTGCCTCTTTACTGCTTCATTAACTCCAGTTAAATAGAATTTGCAAAGGAGCTGCTGCTTTTGGTTTGGGTCTCATCTCTGGCTATCTTGAAAGGATGAGTAATGATTTAATGGGACAGATTTTGTCTTCCCTGCTGCATTCACATCATCATAAAGGTTTACTGCCTTTTATTCCCACTTGGCACCCTTATCCTCTCCTGTAACTGACTGATTCACAATGATTTGAAAAGTCTGAGAAATGTATTCCATATTAAACCCTCTGATAACTGAAAGAGTTGAGAGCATTTTAAGATTCTCATTACAAATAGCAATGAAACTTTTAGAGGTTCCTTTCCACGTGGATGTAGATGTTTTGTCTTTATGTTCGCACTTACAGTGTAAGAGGATCCTTTTTAGATGAAAAAAAAATCATTGTACTAATTTAGACGTAAGAACTTTCATCTACTGCAAGTGACATGTATAATAACAAAAAAATGGGTGTTTACAAGCTATCTTCTTCTTTTCTTTTTTTTTTTTTAATGAAAGCATTAAAATCAGGACATGGTCTGACTTTCTGAGCTGCTTCTGCTGTACTCCCTTGAAATGGGATTTTAGGCAGTGTCATCCGAGCGGATCTGCTGACCACTATTGGCCCATTAAACATCAGTGGCAAAAACACATGGGACAAAATGAACACTCATTTCCATGCACTATTGAAACCCTGCTCATTTCAAAGATGAGATAAATTGCTGTAATGATGTTCTAGCACCAGGGTCACAATTGCTCCCTTTGTTTAACTACCAGTATTTCCAGTCAAAACACTTATTATTAGAGTAGCAAAAATTATGCTTTCATAAAACAGAATTGCATTTACATTTAGGCAAAGGCTTATTTATCCCTCCTTGCAACTGCCAGACAATAGCTGGATGCAACAACAGGGCATGGCTTGTTATCCACTGAGAAGGATCTCAGACCTTCTCCTTACCAGAAAAATGAGAGAACTTCACTGAAGTTGGTGGGAAAAATATATCTCTTTAGTTTAAAAAAAAAAAAGACCCCTCCCTAGCTGTGATTCAGACTTTTCTGTGTTTCAACAAAAAGAGAAAGCTGCCTTCCACTTGAGATGGGGCACTTCACTCCTGTTCGCTGAGCACCACTGAAGGCAATGTCCCCTCAGTGGTACCAGCAATGCTTCACACCACCCTGGAGGAAGCTCTGCTGTGGACCATGATGCTCAAGCTTCTGTGGAATAGCACCAGCACAGGACACATCTTGTTTTTGGAAAACAAGTCTTAGTGCACAGGGGCTTTAAGGACAAGCCTGCAGGGGCCAGGCTAAATTCTTGCAGCAGAAAAAGATTGACAGTTGAAGAAGCTTTGGATATACATTGTCATTGCTCCTCAGCAGGGAAAAGCACAGGGCATCTCAGTGTCACTGCAGCCCACAAGCACTCGATGAGCTCTGATGGGAAACTGGGGGCCCACCTTCCTTCTGGCCTCTGTCAGTGAGGGCTGCTTTCCCAGCTACTGCTTTCTCTCAACGTAAAACTGCCCTCTACCCACCAGTTGCTCCTGTGGGCAGGAGACAAATCTGGCTTTTGACAAACAGGCTGCCCGAGGGATTCTTGGACCATGCCTGGACTTTGGGCAAGTCTGTTACTTCCAAACTATGCTGTTAGACATGTATTATCATGTGTAGTGTCGTGTCCCTTCCCTCCTGCTGCTGCCCTCCATCTGGCTTTGCAAACTCCCCTGCTGCCACGTCCCCTGCCCGTGCCCAGGCCCCAGCGCTGAGACTCACAGGTCATGGTTTCGAGGCGCAGCATGCAGCACACAAAGTCAGAGAAGCCAATTCTCCCCACGGCATCGCCGTAGCGCAAGACCAGCAGACGCAGGAGCTGGTCGTTAGTGGCCAGGCCTGTGGAGGGAAGAGGAATGACAGCACTGGAAAGACACTGCAAGATGATGGATGGGCTCTGATGGCCTTGTGCACCCTGCAAAGTAGCTGGGGCTCTCCCTCAGCCCCCCACCCTGTCATGCCAGCTCCCTGCACCCCTGGACAGCAGCCTGTCTTTCCACAGTTTTGTGCCTAAGAGTCACAGTAGGGTAATGGAAAATCAAAGTCGTCTTACTCACTTACTTGGATCGTGGCTTAAGTCAGCAAGCAGGAAACACTGAGCTAACTAATCTAGTATTATCTTGCTTTGCCTTTTTAGCTTTTATTTTCTGTAAGAAAGGGTGGTTTTCTTTGGCTCATAACTGTTAAAGTCTGAGTGAAGCATTTATAATAGCACTGGCACTTTCTGCTAAACAGGGAGATGCCGCATGCTCATGCTATTATGCAGTACAGCATGCCTGGGATTCTTAATTTTTACATTTTCTCTTCTATTAGAAAATGGCAAAGAGTGCATTTCTTTTTTATTAGCTGATTATTCAGTATTTGTGTCACAGCCTGTTTGGATGGAAATTGGTATTCAATTGAATGAACAAAAATTGCCTTTTAGAATGATTCTTTTATTAGTTAAATAAAACTACCCTAAATGTGCTGGCTATATAAGAGGAATGATTTAAATATATTTTGCACTAAAAGCTGATTTGCGAAACAAAAGGGAAATTTTCTGCAGAGAGCTGGACTGATAGCTTCGGTTTAATGCCTTCTCTGAGACTTCAGAAAAGTCTCATTTGCTCACTCCCAGTTTCAGTGGCTCAGCTGGATGAGAAGTAACTTTTCTGGCTTTTCAACCAGCTCTAAACTTTTCAGTTTTAAATGAACTCATCATGGAGATAAATTAGTTGAACAAGCAGAAATAAAAGAAATAGGTTCTCTACAGCTGTGTAGGGAGAGATAGAGCTGATGGAGGTGGTTTAGTACCACCATTGGCAAACTCTAGTTGCATGAGCCTAGGTGGAGGTCTCCAGCAGGAAGCAGATACACAAAACTGAATATTTAAAGAATCTAAATATATTTGGGCTTAAGATATATTTCAAATTAAGGTAAACCTGATTTTAGATTCTTTTCTCAGGAGAAAAAGTTAGTAATTAAAAATAAATCTATTTAATGAAATGTCTTTTTTTATTCTGGATTTTAACCATTGCCAAGAACCACCGAGGCAGTAAGCAATGAATTCTATCTATTTTTAACCTTTTGAAGAGAGTGGGAATTCAATCAAGCTCTCTCTGGAGAACAGATTCCAGCAAACATTGTAGTGCTGCTTACAAGATGCTATAATCACGTCTTACACTAGTAAAACACCAACAGTTTGTCCTGGTCAGTCTGAGATATAATTGCTCTGAAATCTGCACACCTGGCAATGTCTCTCAATTAACCTCATCAACAAGTCCTCTCTGTTCCCAAGACCTTCCAAATATGTGCAGTCCCTTGTTTAAAAGGCTACTCCCCACTCTGCTTTTAGCCAAGCTTTAAAATACAGATTTGGTTTCCCTATTTTTAAAAGTTATTTTGATGCCTTTACTGTTGTCAGTGAGGAGCATGTAAATACACCAGGCCAGTGCCCCTGCATTTCAGGGCAGCAATGCTGTTATTGCAGCTGGCCTGCTTTACTCTGCCCCATCCTTATCATGCTTGGAAGCATTAGCAAAACAGTGAAAATTACGCACACACTTCAGTGTTTTGCTGGGAAAAGCAACAAACACTTCAGGGAACAGCTGGCAAAGAACTGTATTTAGATACATTAATACCATTCCCAGAGGTAGCACCAAGCTCCCAAACGCCTTCTGGGGTCAGCTGCTCCTTCCTGCTTAAAAGCCAGGACTGGGATCATCCTTTTGCCAAGCCAGATTCAAATGTAGCTGTCTGGCTCAGAAGGCAGCAATAATGAGCTTATAATTTTCTTCTTCTTCCCCACTCAAAACTGCCAAACATGTATTGAATTTGCCATTTAATAGTGTCTTTTTATCCCTTCAAATAGCTGCACTGCTTTGGCTGACAGGACTTCTCAATGTACAGTTTTCCTCCCAGTTTTACACTTTAGCATCTTTCTTACAGAATGGACCTGGCAGCTCCTCCTTTGACATTTGGCAAGTCAGTGCTGCACTCCTCAGGCACATGCTAATACTCTGCCCATCTCTCAGCCACAAATAATTTACATATAACATTCCCCAAGCTGATGTGTTCCACGGATAACAATCCTGCACCAGCTTCCTCCTGGGGACAACACCCCTCCGAGCTCAAAGTAGCCAAATGGGAACTTCTCTAATGAGAGGATTGCTGTGTCAAAGATGCATTTCATACAGAAAGTCACCAGAGGGACGACCCAGCTAAACTGCTTCACTCATGTAACAGCATCCCGTGCTCTCACTGCAAGTTTCAGCACTCAGTAGCCAACAGAGGTCAGTGCAAACTAAATAAATGTCTGTCACTGTGGTTTTCCTTTTAGACTTAGTCACTGCCATGGAGAGAAACTGCAGGAATTGGGGCAAGTGCAAGCATCCACTGTTCCTTGCTCCTTTCCTCTACTGGATATTTCACCCATGACCTAGAGAGACTATAGATAACCTAGTCTGGCCAATGCTGTACTTCTCTGCATCTCTGCTGGCCCCCCCAACCCAGAGCTCTGGGCAGAGCTGTGATCTAACTGGCACCTCTGTGAAATCCAAACCACTTTCTCCCTGAATCTCTTTTTATTTTCCTCTTTCTTTTTCATCCTTTCCTGCACTGGCACAGGGACGAGAAAGGGAGCTGTTCAACACCTGTGGATTTACCTGCTGTTTGTATTGCACCCTTCAGTTCAGCAGCATCAAGAAATCCAGAATGGTTTCTGTCTTCCTTCCTGAAGATATCCTAAAAAACAATGTAAAGGCAGAATTCAAGCCCTTAACACCATTACCCAAATTTACTGCCACATCTAATTATGTATGCTTTTCTTCCTTCATAAATAGGCTGCAAGGAAGTTTAACAGATAAGATGGAGTGGCCATGACAAGGGAGACCCATTTCCAGAAGTCTCTGACAGAATGTTACTTTGTAAGAAACCCCACAGTTTTGTGCGGGTGGAAGCCTTTTTCCTCACTCTCCCTGTCTTATGTGTGCAAGCAAGCAATGGGGATACTCAGCTTCACTGAGAAAAAGGCATTGTCCATAACATGTCAAATAAGGCAGGAGTCCCCGAGTCCCAGAATGGTGTGGGGTCATCTTTTCTAACACACAACAAGCCACGCTTGATGTGCTGCCAGTAGGAAGAGCACTGTTGCTAGATGGGGAACTGGTATCCCATGTCCAACGCGGCTCAGATTATCTCAAGAGGGATGAAACAAATTAGAGCCCAACCCAGGCTTCAGGAAACCTTCCCGTCCTGCACCAAGACTGAAAGAGAAGGACCCAACACAGAGAAGCTGCCATGCATGCCCTGACTGGGAATTTAGGTGGGACCCTAAATACTGTGCTACTGTTTTCACTGCTTCCAGACCTAACGCTTATCCCGTAGCAGAGACATTTTTCCCAGACAGGCTTTCATCGGATCCTACACATTTTTACTATGAACTGCAGCACTGAGGAAGTGACATTTTTCAGATGACTCTGTTCAAGAACTCATTTCATCTTAGAAAGCTTTTTTTAAAAAAAATACCAGTGGTGGCACAGACACAGAGATTTCCATCAAATTCTGAGCCTAACTGGGCTTCCTACCTTTACCCAGCTTTCCCTCAATATTCTCTGTGCTAGAAAAGCCTCGACTGCTCATTTGGAGCACTTTACACACACCAGTGCTTCCTGAGCTCTCAACCTTTGCGTGAGAGGATGGAACTCTGACCCACTAAGCAAGCAACCTTTGTAACGCTCCCCCCCGCAGTGCTTTGATATCACAGAGCATCTGCTCCCTGCTGATGAAAAGCCCTAGGGTACAGTATCCGCGGAGGAGAGCAGCCCCCGCATACCATGTACTTAGCGAGACTTCGCCAGAGGCTCCCGAACTCCTGCAGTGTGAGTCGTCCGTTCGAGTTGAGCTGTGCATTTAGTTAAGAATCGAACAGTTAATGAGAGCTAAACCTGGCTGTCTTTGTTCCCGAGGATGCTGCCTTCACATAAAGACATAAGATGCAGCCTCCTCGGTTTGTTGAGAAAGCCAAAAGCTTTTCTGCTCTCAATTATGCTTGAAGTTAAATTCACCGTCTTTGACACATCGTACAGCTGCTCATATCTGTGCTCATAAACACAAAAGGTTTCTATTTATATGGTACCTTTAACCACAAAGCAACCTGCAGTGACATTTAGTCACAGAGCACGGATGGCCCTGTTAATGAACATGGCCCTATGATCTTGCCTCTATGCATGAGGCTTCACATTATCAGCTCTGGCTGGATCCTCCTGGAGGAACAGGCACTGACAGAGTAAGAGCGTGAGGAGACAATCCTGATGCCTTCTGTCAGAAGGCAGAAACAGCCTTTGAGCCATAGGAGCCCAGGAATGTCAGCAGACATCCTGCAAGGACTGTGTCAGTGGAACTGCACCCCTCCATACTCCATCCAGGAGTCCTCGGCAGACATGCAGCACCTCACCTAATGCAGCTGGAACGGTGAAAACTCCCTGAAAGCAAAACTCATCACCAGTGAAATATAAGGAGACAAGTGCCAATGCCATGAAACCTGAGAGAAAAAAGCTGATCCTGACTTTGCAGGCCAGGATAAGTCACACTGTACATGGTTGTATGCAGCCCAGACCATGAGAAGTCCATTCTGAATTAAAGCAGAGCAGTGGCTTTGTCAGCTCCTTGCATGTGCCATGCATTCACAGAGCCCACTTATCCCAGGACAGGCTTTGGAAAGGGGAAAAAGTCTCTTTTGCTGGCTAGATGCAGAAAGCATGAAAGAGAGAGAGACTTCTGGTCATTTTTATTCATTTTGTGGCAGTTGTAAAGGTCTGAAAATGTTTCAAAGTTATTTCAAGGCATGGAGGAAAAGAGACAGTGAGCAAGCAAGGGGGAGAAAACACACAGGGAAGAATGTATGTTTTCATCACGGAGTCCTCTTGTTCTACAGCAGCCAGAAATGTATTTCTTGTGTTGTCTTGTTAACAGCAAAAAGACTGTGTGATCCATCTAAATAGGAAAGATACACTGGAAAGGTTGAATGGCCTGCCAGACAAGTGCCTGTGATTCAGTGGTGACAGTGCTTCTGCCCCTGACACCAGCTTTGCTGGCAGTGCTGACAGCCTGCTCAAGTGCCACCACAGGCCAGCGTGGTGCAGCTGGGATGGGAGAGCTAAGCTATGCCTAAGCTCTGTGCTGCCTCTTGTCTCAGGCTCTGCCTGAGGGTGAAGTTTAGCCAAGCCCCAGGCCCTGCAGAAGGGAAAATGAGAACCAAGAGTTGGCTTTAGAAGAGACTCACCCTTCACCAGACACACCAGAGCCAGGGCATGCACAGCAAAGTCCTGCACAGACTCTGGGAGAGTTATTTATTGAGGATTGTGGCTAATTGCACACTTGCAGGTTCTCACATGGGGATGCTCAGCTCACCCATAACTCAAGGCAAGGATAGGCAGCACTGGGGAAGTTTATTGCTTCTGCTGAAAGGATACATCCATCAGAGCTAAAATGCCTCTGCATGAATCGAAGCTGAATTTTCCTCCCAGGCTGGTCATTTCATCTGCAAGGATTGACAAAACAGAAGGAATTAGAGAGAACGAGGGGTGTGACTGGCATCAGGACACCGTTCAGTGGGAAGGAGGACACCTGTCTGAAGGCTGAAAAGCCCCACATCTGGCTCAGATTCTCAACAGTAGCAAGGGCTCTGTGCCAAGCTGAGGTCTACTGAGAGACTCGGACACATCTCAGGCATCTCTACTGCTCCCTTCCCCAAGGATAGTTGCTCTGCTCAGGTTCACAGTCTCTGCCAATCTACCTGCCCTGATGGAAACTCTTCCCTCTTGAAATAAGGGAAAGGGAAATATCTGTGATAAGAAAGGCCACTTATGCTGCACTAGCAAGTCCTAAGAGCACTTTGAGCCTTGTGCATGGCTGAGCTGGTTCAAGCCCTTGGGCTGTGCCCATCTCGTGTTTGATCCAACAGCGCAATAAGCCACAATGAGGATTTTTTGAGGACCATCAGGACATCCCTAAATCCTCTGTCTAATTTACACTAGTCTCAGGATAAGGAAGCACCAAAGACATCAGCAGGGTTGTAAAAGCTTTACCTTGCAGGATCACTTCATTAAGCAGTTGTTGCAGCTGCGAGGCATCAACAGCTGAGCCCTAGTGCAGAATAAAATGCAAAGAGAGGTCTGTGAGCATAAAGCTGTCTCCTGTGTCACTTTTGCCCAAAACTCCTTTTATCATGCTCTGTGGCAACCAAGAAGAACCTCTGCTTATATATCAGAGGAGCATCAGCACCCCCCTCAGGAGCATAATAAAGCCCTCCACAGTGCTGGGCAAATCTTTGTCCTCCCCTACAGGAGTCTGCAGAGGAGTTACAGGCACTGCCTTCACCATGGGGTATTTTCAGCAGTGATGGGACCACCTACTGACTTCATCAGCCCCTAGCTAGGGACTTGTCGATGGGCAGGCACAGCAGGCAGCTGTGTGAGTGGACTGGGAGCACAGGCACTGCTGCCTGCTTCCCTCAGAGCTGCCCGTCAGTAAACCTGGCTGCCTCCCTCCTGAGACACCCCTGGGGCACCCAGTGTGGCAGGTCATGTTCATTTTCACCTTCATGCACTGATATAACTATTAACAGCAAGAGTTCCATTGTGCAGAGACTTTTAACAGTGATTTTTTTCCTCTTGAGTAAGTCAAGGAGTTCTTTATAACAGTTTATTAAACCATTAAAAGCTTCTCCTGTGAACACAGAGCTTGGCTCTGAAAGAGCAGGAATCAATTACTCAAACGCTGACTGATGTCTGGTTTCCAAGTGCTGAGAAGGCAAATGGAAAATGATGCTGATGAGAGGGGGGGAATACCCAAGACTTTCTAATTGCTTTCAGCAAATAAACAAACCAGAGCCAAAAAAAAAAAAGAGTACACATACAAGCCCCTCACCAGAGCAACTACAAATCTCTGATATTCGACTGATATATGGCACTAGCCAATCTATCCCAGCTGAATGTCCCATTTTTCTGTGGGATTTGGCAGGTCAATCAATACTGTTTTCAGGGTATCCACTTGAGGATCAAGCTACATTTAAAAAAAAAAAAATTAGATGGATTTGTATCAACATCATAGTTCAGTTTTTCTTTTTGCGAGCCCACATGTCTTTATTTATTTATTTATTTTTTCAGCAAGAAGTTTTAGATAGGATACCTGCTTAGCGTATCTTAGGAAAAGAGCCTTATATGAGCTGTCCTGGTTCTGTGTCGGTATATCCTGCATCAAAGACAAAGTACAGACATAAATAATTCAGTTACAAAACAACTGGAGGCAAAAGTCTGCCAATCCAGACAGCACTTAACAGGGACAGGGAATGTACAGTACAGGCTGAGTTTTAACACCCCAAAAGTGAAGTGGGCTAGGAGTGAGGAACAGGTACTGCAATGAAGGAAGATGCATAGTTTGGGTGTTAGCATTTAGTACAACTAGGAAGGAGCAGCTCAAGGCCTAAGGAAGATGACATATCACATCTATGGTGGAATTTAACAAGTCAATACATGAATAAAGAAATACAAAGCCTGATCCTTTTTGATGGCCCCTAGTTGGTATCACTGGCTCAGGGCATGCGAAGATTCATGTGAACAAAGAAAACAGAACAGGAGTTGACTTTTCCTTTGTCTTGTACCTTCTCAGTCCCAAGGCAGGCTTGACTGTACCTGAGCAATTTCAATTCAATGGTTAAGTGATTTTTTTCAACCTTCCATTGAGAAGATCCACCAAGCACTAAGGGGAACTATCCTTGACATTATATAAAGTTTTCCAAAAAAATCTAAGCCCAAGGCCTAATGCCTTCAGCTCTGTGTGAGATAATTCACACCAGTGAAGCCCAAACACCTGAACAAGAGGAGAAAGTGTGGGTACCATAATTCATCAAAGTCTAAACATTGGCTAAGGACAACAGCCAAATAAACTGGCAGCTTGTCAGTGGAAAGAGATAACAAGCCACCATTTACACTATTCCTCTAATGGGTTTTAATTTCATGCTGGAAAATTAGTCACAAGCAAAAGACTGTTTTCTGTTCTCCTGAAGCAGCTTCACACCTGTGGCTTCAAAGACCTGCACTGTGTTTGCACTGGTTTGCAGCAGGGTTTTGCTGGTGAGACAGTAGCATGGACTGGACCAGCTCTGGCAACGTGTGCACAGTTCAGAGCAAGGAAATGAAGCAACAGATCATCGCTGGGCTAGACAGGCTGAAATGTGGGTCGAACTAGAGATGCAGCCAGTTTTGAAGTGTAACTTGCCCTGCACCTGTGAAGATATCCTGAAGAAAATCAGAAGAAATCTGCTTTGGGCTTTACCCCTATGGATTTCTGTGCTTTATAAGGTACAAGCACCTAAATTAAGCCATTCCCATGAGGAAGGCATGTATAATGCCACTCTCAGAAATTAGTCAAAGTTTCCCTCTCTCTACTCTGTTGATATACATTTTACAGACATTGTGAGAATTTAGTATCTTTCAACTGCTCTCTCCTCTGCTATATTTAGTTGGTCAAAGTGTTAAAGATGGTGAGGTGAAAAGGACAGATGGACAAAGGGACAGTATAAGATTTGTTTCCTTAAAAATCAGGCTCTGAATAAGACATGAAGAGGAAGGGCTTTGTTGTCACTTCCATCTCTCCAGAGAGGTACCCTGCTCTCCCAGCAAGGTCACAGGATGCCAGAGTCGAACTCTGGAACAGGTAATGGCTGTAAAGGTAAAGGTAGAAAAGAGCAGATGAAGAGGAGGCAGTAGAGGTGACTACTGAACAGCCAGCTCTCTGCGAACCACCACCAGTATCTACATCTTCACAGACTCTTACCATCGGCAGCACTCGGCTGGTCAGGGAGTTTGAGTTCCTAGAAAAGAGTTACAAGAGTCAAACTGGGAGAAAACAGGCCTTTTCAGAGCACTGATTTGCAGACCTTGCAGAAGGCAGGCACCAAGAGTAGGCCTTGCCCAGCCCATGGCCCCACAGGATGCTCAGCACCCACACCACCCAGCCTGTCCCAGTTCAGTCAAGCTTGTTGCACCAGTCCTGGGTCTCTCTGTGCAAACAGTCACAAACAGATCCGAGTCTCCAGCTGCTCTGGGGCCACTGCCTTCCCCAAGCCAGCTCTGTTGGCATGAGCAGCAGACAAAGGGTAACTTGTTTTACTCCAAGCATGCCAGGACTAAATTCACCACACAGAAGACAGGGCTGCTCTGCCTTGAGCCACATACATTTTTCACCTGCTTTCTCTTTGCCTAGCTTAACAGTCAGGAATAAAAATAGCATCTGGGCTATTAAAAGGCAACACCTTCTAAATGTCTGCAGACTGTCTGAAATTGAGCCAGGGTCACCCTTCCTTCTGAGGCACACTTAGTAGCAACATTCAATACATGAATTTTGCTTTGGTAGAGAAATTAGACAAGCCAGATTCTATTTTTATAGCATCTGTGCTATTATATAGGTGAGTGCTGCAGATACCCATGGGAAGGGCATCTCCATGCTTGGCCTAGCTCACAAAGTTCTGTGAGAGTCAGAGACTCTCCTGAAAAGTGCTTCTTTCAGGGCTGAGCCATCTAGTGCATGACTCATCGTGCTGAAGGCAGTCCAGCCCACAGCACAGACTTCTTATGTTTGTTTTCCATAACTAAGGAGTTGCCTTAGTTGGTTCTGGGCTATTTTTGTCAGGGACCAAAGCCTAGAAAGCAATCTCAATAATGAGATATGGGCCAATGAAGCAAGAGCTGAAATCATTTCCACCGTAAAACTTGCTGAAGGGAAGCCACTGCACATCTGATGCTTGGAGGTCATTTGGTAAAGGCTGAATACTGGGGTTTGCTTATGTAAAGTAAATCACACCCAGATATTCATGTGATAATGTGAATATGTGTATGTGGTAATAGCTGCTTTTGCATGAACTAAGATAGCATTTTTCCAACAAATTTATCTTCAAGGCCTGTCTCATACCTACAGGGAACCCTGCCAGCCTGTCTATGAGGGGGCTGAATGAAAGAATCAAGGCCTTTCACTGCTCTTTGCTTCTCTAGGTCCCACTCTGAGCAGAATGGGACATGATCCATCTGGCATCCAGCCGGCAGAACATAAGAAACTACATAACAGCTGCCAAGAATTAAGAAAAACAAGATCCCAGTCCTCCTTTCTGTAAAGAGAATTTTCTCCACAATCAGAGGTGGAGGACATATCTCACAATTATTGCTTCCTTGTGCACCAAAGCTGAGACCCCTGTGGCTGCAGATGAGCTACTGCCCTGCTCTGCTGTGGCAATCCTTGTGCATCTGACTGTACATTGGATCCCCCTCAGCGCTCTGTGCTTAACACTTGTCTGTGCCTTTCCAACACGCTTCAAGGATACTTTAAAAGCAAATTGCCACATTAATTATCTTGACATTAAATAGTTAATTCCTGGCACACTGCAAGTCTGGGGCCTTTAAGGAGTGTAGATTATCTTACTCTTTGTAGTCTTGATTCTTTATGAAAATTCGCAAGAGAAATTCAAATTCTTGGTCCTCTGTTGTAGCAGGATAAACGGCATAGGTTCCTGGGCTCAAGATAAAGTAGTTGGTCACATCTCGAATCGGAGAAAAAACTTGTTTCAGAACTTTGGAGTTCTCCTGAAAGAAAAATATAGCTGGCTATCTTCCCTCCATATCAGGAGCCAAAGTAAATCAGCAAGCACACTCACAGCAGCCTTGCATTCCCACAGCTCTCTAAATACTCACTGCATCTAACATGCCTTAACCTCCCCAATGGCCTGAAAAGCCCATCACCTGGATGGACTGTTTTCAAGGACACATCAAAATTGCACAAGTATGAAGGAACTGAAAGAAACAGAAGGCAAAAAGAATGTAAGTGAATTTGAAGAGAACTTCAATTAACATTAAGCAGACTGGAGTTCATGAAGGAATCAAGGATGAATACTCTTACTAAAACTTCCCGAGATCTTTTGTGACTCAGAGGGGTCAGAGAGCCCTCTAAGTGTGTCACCCAGATGACAATGCTTCAAGAATTACAATCCAAACCAGTAAGTGTCACAAGAAAACTGAGCATTCTGAGCATTCTGATCTTTCATCTGTTATTCCAGTATTTTTTCTGAGATGAAACAAATATAATGCAACAGCTATTACTATGATGACATGTAAAGATAGCATAATAAAAAACCCTTCCTAAACATATTC
The DNA here is from genome assembly GCF_009829145.1 of Chiroxiphia lanceolata. Classification (NCBI taxonomy): domain Eukaryota; kingdom Metazoa; phylum Chordata; class Aves; order Passeriformes; family Pipridae; genus Chiroxiphia; species Chiroxiphia lanceolata. Next base: position 16,430,989 of record NC_045639.1, read on the forward strand.
CCCAAAATATATCAGTGTGTATAAATTCCATTTAGAATGGTTATACAGCGTGGCAGAGTTATTTATGAGCCATGCCTTTGGGAGACAATAACATAAAACTGCTATTTTGAAAGGAAAAAAAAAAAGGATGACTACTGTTACAGATGGTTGGGAGGTACACAGACTGCCAAGTATTATGGGTCAGATCTTGAGCAGATAGAAATGGGCAGTGCTGCAAAGAAATAAATGGTGTAATCCTTTTTTTTTTTTCACTTTTGAGTCTCATTCCACATTCCTTCTGGTAAAAAGCAGAAGCAGATTAATATCTCAGTGGAATCAAAACTGGTGTGAGATAAGAATCAGCCTCTATACATTTCTCAGCTCCATCACACAACATTAAACTTCCCTCACAGACATGTATTAGTGTTCCACGTCTATATTTAATCAAAGGCTTCCTAGAGCTATCAGATATGTCCATGCTGGTTTGCATCCTTGCCTGCACTGCATTCCCCTCTCATCCTGCCAAGCGATAATACTCTTTTTACTTCACGGCAACCATTTAATGCATCTCAAAAGGTACCGAACAATGAACAATGCTGCTAATGAATAATGGCAGTGAAAGCAGGTCAGGGAGGAAGAATGAAGCCACATGAATCTTGCCAATTGCACTCTCTTTGTGCAAAGAAAACCCCTTGTAAACTTTTACTCAAAGATGCCACCTCTGATTGCCCTCAGTCACCGAGGAAATAAAGCAAGGGAGTGGCACTTACACCCACCCAATTTTAGCTCCTGGACTCGGCTTTTGCTGCTACCAGGGCAGGACACTGGGCTGGTTGTGAGGAGATGTAGACCAGCTCTCATGTCAGAATACTTAGTTTGAGTCCATGAGGGAATATTTTCTGTATAATCTCTGTGCAAATTTGTACCAATACCATTATATTACTAAAAGCTGTGGTGTGACAGCAGCATAACTATTCCCTTTCCCTCACTGACCAGGTGCTCCATAGTAATGGTGGTGCCTCTAGTAACAGTCTGTTCTGGCCTTGCCCTTCAGCTCTATCTGGGAAGTCACTTAGGCTCAAAAGCCTAAACTGAGCCTGAGGTGAGCTATGGGCTGACAACCCAGAGAGGCCGTGTCATCCAGACTTGACAAACTCACTGAGTTTCATCCATCCATGGGAACATACTAAGAGACAGAAAACATACCTGAGCATTGACTGGAGGGGAATAAATTTAAATATAAAGCAAGAATAGGGAATATCTGTCCCTTAGTCTGCTTCCTGATTAAACAACCTCTTTTTGAGGGACCCAAGACCTATGGCATCACCTTCCAGTGAAGGTCATTTCTGTTCAGATGGGTAACTAATCAACATGGACATGCATCATGCAAGAGCATATGTGCCTGGTGAGTGCTGGGGATGCTGTAAGGAGTGAATTCCTCACTTACCAGGAGCAACAGCTCTTGCTGAGTGGCACAGCTAGCCCCACGGAGTCCCGCAGGCTTGATATCTGCACAGGGCAGAGGATCTCCTCACAGAGGGATAGTGAGTTCCACTTGCTGGAGGGGTGCTCTTTTTATGACATCTTTTATTTCTCAGACCCCATTTTTTATGAGCTACAAAGCCATGCCTTTTCTTTATGAGGAGCAGTTAGACTTACAGCATCAGTTATTCAAAGTCTGGGACTAGGGCAAACCTCTCCAATGATGAGGAGAATGTGAAGCTGGGGTCACAGCAATCTCTGCTTCCTTTTATTCTCTGGGTTAAGACCAATCCCCTCCCACCCTCCTCAGAGAACAAAAACACTCTGAAAAGGGCTAGCATTCATCTACATTAGCAATTGTGCTTTCAGTAAGCCTGGTAATGCTCTGACAACAACTGCCCTTGAAAAGGCACCTCCTTGGACAGTAACCAAGAAAGAAAACCAGAGAAACTGTAGGGGAGGCCCCAGATATCTGAGTGGGTTATCTCTGCACTGGACTCAAGCAAAGGCTTCCATGTATTTTGTAAATGATTTTTTCTTTACATGTCATTTCAGTGATAGAAAAGAGGGAGATGAGTAAGAGAAACCCACTTGGGAGAACAAAGACCATTTACTTCTCTACTATATCTGGAATACTGTTCGAGGGCTGTGGTTGGTGCTGGTTGGCATACACTGTGCCAGGCCAGCAAGGCATGTCACCAGTACTGTTGGTGGGTAGAGAGGACACTGCCCTGGCATATCCTGTAGCCTGGGGACTCCCTGAGTTTCCTAGGGCTATTTTGAGATGCTACAAAACTAAAAGTTTAACCTTTGTTCCCTAAGACATGAATAAAGGAAGCGAAGCCTGCCTAACTCTACTTTTCCTGTGAAGTTTTACAATAGAAGGCATTCAGAAATTCACACAACATACTGACTGTGCTCTTTTTACAGACCAAAAGGCAATTCAGTCTTTCACTTCCACATACAGGTATAATAAACCACACAGAGAACAACAGTGCGTACATGATATCTGACGGTGCTTACCATGGTGATGAAAAAGCCAATCTTCAGGTTTTTTGCATCTTGCACATGCTCAGCATGTTTTTGCATGAGTGAAATTACTACATTATAGGTTTGAGGGTCATAATCTGGCACTTTAAAAAAATATTGAGGGTTTGTTGAAACTGCACCTGCTGAGAAAGTGTTAATAGATTAATAGTAGGCACAGAGATGTCCCAGTAGTAGCCTATTGCGTAAGACCTTACTTACATGGAAACAAAGCAATAAGTAGTTACTGCTCCCAGATCCCTTCAATACAACAGAGCAATGTAGTCTACACATTAGCTCTAGAAGCTGAGGCAGCTGGAGTTAAACTAATTGCACATTAATCATTCTAGAAATCTCTGGCAAAGTCATGAAATTCATGCAGATTTCTCAACACTCCTAACATCTGCTTCACCTACATGGCACACCATCCTGTGGCAGAAAAGCAGTGACTCTTAATCAGATGCCTTGACCCAGTGGTTGAGTTAAAAAGGAATGTGGCTTGGAGATCATAAGCACATAGAAAAGAACAAAATGGTGCAAGGCTATCCTCTCCTTCCTTTATGTTAGTGTTTGTGGTGGACAGACAGAATGTTGAGCAGGAGAGGAAAAAGGCTTCTTTTTGGCCAAGGTTTTGGTTAACAGGAAACACACCTCATAAAAAAAGTGAAATGCCAAAACTGGGGAAAAAGGACTGAGTGGCAGCATCTGCTTAAAGCAGTCTAGACTTTAAGCCAGCCTGAACTTCTAAGATACCTGCTTTGGGTGGCCTTGAAAGCTGCAAATTAGCATGATTGTGCTTGGACAGGAACTTTACTAGAGTGCTGGTGGAAAACACAGCTCCAAGGAAACTGCCTTTGCCCACACACTCTCAGTTCAGGCCCTGCATCTCTTCACTCAGTCACCATGGTGTGCAGCAGCACAGGCATTGCTTTGTTTTCCCACCTTGAGACATGGTGATCTGGCTATGAGGAAGAGTCTGAAGCCTGTAAGCCAAAACCCATTTGCTGCTAAGTCAGGGATCAGCATTGCAGAAAAAAAGAAGCCACTTCGCTGATCACATGCTACCATCTTAGATTAAAAAGACAGAGCCCAAATAGTGATGCAGCTGTACAATAAACGAGATAAATTAAGATAAAAATGTAAAAAAAAAAATTACTTCTTATGACTGGAGCTTGCAATGCCAGAAGAGTCCTTGCACAGGCAGTAAAACCAATGGATATTATCTACTCAAAGACCTTTTAACCTTAAAAATAGAGCTTTGTAGCATAATTTTTTCATTTCATATCCATTTAATTTCAGAGTATTTCTTGCTCTGTAAAATCAACCACATATTTGCCAAACCAGACTTTCTGATAAGGTCCCCAGTAACACCTACTGCACCTGGCTGCAAGAAGATATACAAGCTCATTTTGATTTAAAGAGTCCAGGGTTCCTAAATCACAAGTTTCCCGTTCTAACTCAGCAGCCAGTGCTGTTGCTTTGTGTCTGCCTGTTTAGCTGGTAAGTGCTGTAATGGGAAATGGCAGGCATTAACAACTGGCAATCAATATTTCTGCAGTTTGGTGCTCAGAGTGAATGTTTCACCATAGGTATCAGTGGAAAGGACTGGGTGGCTGCAGTGAGTGTTCGTTACCTGAGGAATAGTAGTTCCTTCTTGTGGTGGGGTCTGGACTCCACAGGCTGATGTGCCTTTCCAGAGACCATGTTGTGCAATGCTGATCTCCAAAGTCCAGAAACGTTGGGGTGTTGTTACATATATATAGCCATGAAAACTGCTCTTGGAAGTGTTCACAGGACATCCTGCAGAGAAGGAGGAAAAGCAGTTTAAGATGGAAAAGCATTGCCAGCAGGTCAAGGGAGGTGATCCTGCCTCTCTACTCAACCCTGGTGAGGCACATCTGAAGTGCTGTGTCCAGTTCTGGGCTCCTCAGTACAAGAGAGACATGGAGCTCCTGGAGTGGGTCCAGTGGAGGGCACCAAAGATGATTAAGGGACTGGAGCAACTCCTTTATGGGGAAAGGCTGAGGGAGCTGGGCCTGTTCAGCCTTGAGAAGAGAGAACTGAGAGGGGACCTTATCAATGCCTACAAGTATCTGAAGCAAAGGTGCCAAGAGGATAGAGCCAGGCTCTGCTCAGTGGTGCCAAGCAGTAGGACAAGAGGCAACAGGTAGAAACTGATGCACAGAAAGTTCCACCTGAATATGAGGGAGAACTTCTTTACTATGTGGGTGACCGAGCACTGGAATAGATCGACCAGAGAGGGTGTAGCGTCTCCCTCACTGAAGATATTCAAGAACTGTCTGGACACAATTCTGTGCCATGTGCTCTGGGATGACCCTACTGGGGCAGGGAGGTTGGACCAGATGACTCACTGTGGTCCCTTCCAACCTGACCTGTTCTGTGATGACACTAGTTAGGTATTCTCATTCACAATCCATGTCTCTAGAGAGGGATTACTGAGAACATTGCAGGTGACTGTAGCTGCACTGGCTGATACCTTGCAGAAGAGGTCAGCTCTCAGTGCCTTTGGACTGCCCTAGCTGCCCCTAATGCCTCAGGTAAATCACAGGGCATGTTCAGGAGTCCCTAGGTGGAGCCCAGAAATCTCCAGTGCGTCTCTGCCCCTTGCTTTTTCCCTCCACAGTGTCCTGTCCCACATTCATCCTTTGCTTAAGCCTCAAGTGTCTATTTCAGACCAACTTGCTGTTGCCCTGATTTCCTCAGAGCCTCACAGGGCAAGTGTGCACTTTCTGAATAATAACAGTTTTTCTGAAGGATGGCTCATACATGGCTAAACTGTATCTGAGAGTAATCGGAGGCAGTGAAAAACCACGAACACCTGCAGAGCAGCCAAGCACACAAGCTCTATGACCTGCTTAGCCACCTGTCCCCTTCAAGCATCTGTCAGTCCAAGGTTCAAGCCAGGTACTTTATGGGAAATGGCAGTGTGACAGGTCTCAGGGGGATGGGTTTTTACTTCTGTCACTTTTCATTTTTTTCACAAGCTTGTTACTTAAGATTTGCCAGCTCCATTTTTTCAGGTCTTGTTTCTTCTGAAACCCCGGGTTCAGGACAACCTCCAATTTGCTGTTTGCACACAGCTAACACAGGGTGTCTTGAGCCATCACTAAGAGCAGAGTACTGCCAAAATGATTTTTTTTTTCATAGTGAAGACAAACAGAAAACCTGGTAGACAAAGGATAAATAGGAAAATACCAGAATTCTCCATCATCCTTATCTCTGAGGAGGGCTTCTCTGTATTTAGGCTCAACATAATCCCACTGAGGAGACCTGCAGAAAGGAACAAATCAACAAGAAGATGTGAGGCACAATTTTTCATCTCTCTGGCCAGCCTATGTCTCTAACCAGCCTGTCCAGTCATGAGGGATCAGAGAGGGTGAACAAACTGCACACTGAGAACAGGACTATGCTTGATACCTTCATAGCCAAGGCCAGTAAACAGAGCTCTGCACCTTTGCTGTGCCTGTCTGAGTTGCCCACCCTGGGATGGGGAATCCTGCCTCTACCCTCTAAGCCCCATGGTGGAGAGGTTAGTGGGGTACCAAGGCATAGCACTCTGAAGCGCTGATATTTCAGTCACATGTTGAGAGCACATTAGCCAGTCAAATGTGTTGTTTCCAACCTGCATGTTTATAATTAAGTGATAATTGTACTTTCTGCAGAGTTTAAGATAACTAAACAGAGCGTGAATCAATAATTTATTGATTTATGCTGCTTACCTGTGAACGCGCTACTGACATGTCAATTACAGCGAGGATTGTATTCACTCTTCCAAAAAATGGGAGGATGCTGCCTGAGCAGATAGATATTATCCCAGCCTTAAACATGTCTGCACAACCCACCACCCCATCCAGATGCATCATGCTAGCCTGACTTTTCTCAGCAGGGAAGTTGTGAGTGATCCTAGCAACAAGGAGAGGTGGGATAACCTAAGAGTGAGGCAAGAACATCTCTCTAATCATGAAAACACTGATGCTATTCCAACAGGAAAACTAACATCTATTTATTTACAAAACACCGTTGCAGTCTTCCTCTATATAATTCCTTTCTTTACAAAAGAGATGGTAGATTATACACACAGCAGCAAAGTGGTCTTTGCATCCCCAAAGCTGCATCTGGGATCTTAAAGGTCAGTTCAAGCCATTCGCTGGATCTTTGCCTTTGCAATAACCAAGGACCCTTTTTATCCCTCTGTGTTCAATACTGCCATACTCCATGGATTTATCTAACCACCCTCTTCCTAGATTTAGGCTCAGGGCAGGGGAAGAAAAAGGAGGAAGTTGGATGCATGATTGCTGCAGGGGAATTCAATAGATGCAGCCAGTCAGCTCCTAGGGACATGGTCAGAGCTAACCCCAGGAATTTACAACCCTTTCATCCAAGACTTATCTGGAATCATGCACTGAGTAAAATGTACACCCAGACAAGAAGGGATACCTGAGCCTAGTGAGGCTGCATTAGTTTCCCCTGGATTGGATTTCCGTGGGCAGTTGCTTTGCAGATGGAAATAACACTTATAATTTATTGATTTGGAAATATCTGTTTTGTTAAAATGGGTACAAGGCAGAGGTTCTTTACAATAAGCCTATAAAAGATTGATTCTCTATGATATTAAAGCTTTAAGACCATACTCATCACTCCAGGGCCCCTTCCACTCCCCATGGCCCCACGGATTCCAAATCCTGATGATATGTTTCCAGCTGTTCTGGTAGCGGATCTGTAAAGAGGAAAAAAAAAACCAAATTCAATCACAGCTTTTCACAATCGTGATATTCAGTGAAGAGATTGGTAATAAAATGGATCTTCCTCTATACCTTAGAGACCTGGTTTAACCTCTGATCTCATTTGACTGAAGCTAAAAAGCAGGGCCTTTCGCTACATTGCAAAGGAATGATGAGTGAGAGAAAACTGCACCCATTTTGCTTTCCTGAGGATAATGAATAGCTGACACAGAGAGAATCAGCAGCATTCCTGCCACACCACATGAATTCAACAGCCTTGGGAAATTCCAGTGCCTAATTCTGCACATCTGATCCTGTGAGTCAGCAGAGGCAGAGACTTTGAGGAACGAGGTCACCAGACTGCCTGGAGTGAAAGCCAACAGTCAGTACTGAGAGATGATAAACAGAATCTGTGGCTCTATATCTACAGTACTGTGGTTTCCAACAGCTGAGGTTTCTGGCGCTTTTGTCCTCTTGCTGCCACTGATTTAAGTCAGAAGCAACTCACTTTTGCCAATAAAGCCAAAACGGTGGAAGTGGAAAAGCGAAACAAACCTTTTGTTTCTGTCTCTCCTTATACACACAGGCAGTGTTGGAAACAAATGCCATGGCAGACTCTTCCCAGGCTAAGGCCCAGCCTCTAAACATTTCCCCACGGGACAGCCCCCTGGATGCCTTGGCACTTCTATAATGTGGGGCAAAGACTGTTTCTCCTCTCTGCACATGCCATGAGCAGTAGGAGGCTGGAACAGTCTCCTTCTTCTCCAATAGAATTGGGGATCTTTCTGCCCCTGACCTGGAGAGAGGCCCATGCCCCAGCTGGGGCCTTCTCTGGAGCCAATTTGTAGCCTCTTGACTCCAAGTAAGTGTCCTCCAAGAAGCAGCATGCTATGATGATGGCCCCAAGCATGCCATGGCATGAGTGGATATGAACCAAAGCCAAGCTCTTACAGGAAACCATCAGAGAGAGAGAGAAGGGAGAAAACAGCTAAGAGAATATATATAATAATATATAATTATATAATATATATAATATCCCTTTTCAAAGTACTTTAGGTGCTGAGACTCAAATGTTTTGTAGCTACCTTGCTTGACAGCACAGCTATTGTTTCGTTTCCTTCTTGGCCTTGCTCACTGTTAACTCTCCCTGTGTGCACTACAGCTTACTGGGGTAAGCCAAGTTCTAACTTCTGGTTGCAAAAAATCCTTCATTTCTTTTGATCCATGCGATAAATTTGTTCTGTTTTCAGATCATCAGTATTAATATCCAGCCAGGAACAGTTCTACATGAGTAGAACAGTTTTAAAAGATGCAGAAATGCTGTTCTTGAACCAGCAATTTACTTTTCACACAGTGATTTTTGGCAGCTTGTGACTGAGTTGAACAAATGTAGATTTGCATCATGTGGCAAATCCCACAATTTCATCCAGTGTTCTATTTCCATTTGAAACAGAAAAGCAAATTTTTTAAGAGTCAGCATGGAATGAAAATCTCCAGAAATGCTTTATTTGCTGCTGAAGTGTCCCAAAACAAAACTGAATATAAGTTGCATTTTTTCATTACAAAAAATTATAAATTTGAATACCCTCCCTCTTCTTGTTGTGCCAGAATCCTTCCACCTCTTGGAATTTGAACTATGTGCTTTCAACAATCCCTCCTAAGTGTGACGCTAATTAAAATTCTCTGAATGGAACAGCAGTGCAACTGCCCTGTAGTGGATCATCAGTACAAGATCTCCAGGTAGGAACAAGTCCCTGATCTTACCTTCACAGCTCCTGTGATAGTGTAGGCATGACCCTGTACAATCCCATTCCTCAGCTCTATGTTCCTCTTTGCCTGCAGAAGGGAGAAAGCACAGCTTTTAGCTCTCTGCCACACTGTGAAGGTACAGCCATAGCTCCAGAACAGCACTAAAAAAACCTAGTTTTGACTACAGCAGTATCTCAGGTACTGAGATACTCACTCCAGAGGAATGTGACTGTTGTTCTCAGACATAAGCAAGCCAGTAAATTTAACAAAACTATGGGTCTTCACTTATTTGCAAGTCCTTCAATGGTCCAGAGCTGTGGCAACTGCAGAATGAGCTGCACTGGGTGACTAGCAGTCAGGATTGGGGGTCTGCAGAACTTCTCTGCCACTCAGAGCCCATCATAAGCTACCTGAGCTCAGGTGCTAGTCCTTGGCTTGTTTGTAACAGCCAAGCTTCATGTCCTGGTGAAGCAGGCACTACAGAAGCAATGCCATACACTTTGCAGTCTTCTCTTACATACTGTGAGGGAAGCCTTGGAGACATTTTATCAAGATACTCACTGAGCATCACAAAGCCTTTTGTACCTTCCCAAAATTAACACCAGTGACCTGCAAATGTGATAATGGCATCCTCTCACAGAAGAAAAGTGCATTTTGGCCTTGCTAGAATTGATCACAAACCTGTGAGGCCAAAATCAGTCCTGCTGCAAGAGGACACCCCTCTGTTGCAGTGGAATTAGCCAGGAGAGAAGCCACAGCTCCCTCTCTGACAGACCAATCCATCTACATCTGCCAAAATGCCTTTACATTCCTGACCGAATAACCTTATCTACTTTCTGCTGCCAAGATGCCTTCAGGCATCTATAAACTGTAACTATTTCGTGGAGTGATTATAGACTTCCTCTACAACTTAAAAGAGCAAACACAGTAAACCAAGAGAGGCATGTTACTGGCCCTGTGACTCACCTGGCCTGGGGTGCTACACCCCATGAGACACCGAGATTTGTCAGCTGCTTTCAGTATCTCCTCCAGATCAGGAGTTGGATCCTTCAATGAAAACTGCACTTGAATTCCACCTGTGAAGTCTACTAAAGCATCAGAAAGGTAGCCTCCATTCAAGTTTTGGTAGGAGCCCCGCAGCCTGGAGAAAAAGAAAAAAAAAGAAGGAAAATAAAAGGTGATTAGTCCTTACAGTGTGTTTTATAAACAATGTACAGTGCTCTCTTCCAAAATAGATATGTACATCGAGGTGGTCAGCAGGTGGGGATCCTGGGTTTGTAGACACTGTGGCCAGGTAATGAAAGGAAATGTGATCGAAACACATGACCAGATACAACACACACCCTGTGGAGTGAATGAGACAAAGGGGGAGCTTTTCCTAGGTATTCATCCACATCTGAGGCAGCTGTCTGGAGTCATTTACAGACAGTGGAAAATAATAAGGTGCATCTCATGCCAACACAGCCATTTTAGGGAGATGAGCTGCATCTCATCTTGAAACATCCAGTTTCTGAACAGGAGGCCAAGGGCGACTAGTTCAAATGGATGTTTCAGATCAAATGGAGCTGAACTGTTAGTTTCTACACCGTATTTTTGTCATGACTCTTCACAAAATTGTCCAGTATCCCTTTTGCTAAAGAGAAATAGAAAAAAGAGAGAGGTGAAGGTATTTGCCCATGCTCCCAAGGCAAGACAGAAACAAGTTTTCAGCACTGCTCCCAGTTCACTCTGCTAGAGAGCAATAATAGGATAATAATTTAATACTGCCAACACAGTCCTTGTTGATTTTATCGCGTGGTTTTTATTGAGACAGCAAATAAGCTGGAACATGCCGTACTTAGAGCAGGTAGAGCAAGCTGTTAAACCCCACCATACATACTGTATTTAATGAATGTAATCAAATGAAGTCTGCAGCTAATTGTATTTTGAAGAGTTGTCCTTGTCCTACACTGATGAAAAGAATTTGTCTTGGGCACTGGGGAATAACTTCTCAAATGGGAATCTCATAAACAGCATTGCTTGCAACTTTAATTTAATAGAGGTTTGGTATGCATTGTAATTAAAATCTTATGTGGCAAATTGATACTAAAGCCTGAGTCAACTTTTCTGAGATATCTCAGGGCAAAATGCATCCTATTCCTGAGTCTGTCTGATGCTTCTTTAACATTTGCTTATTCCTGACCATATCTGCCAAAATTATTATCTGTTTTCTTCAGATCCTTTTTATTTCATTGCAAATGTTACACCAGCTTCAGGTACCAAGTTCCATCCCATCATATTAGCCCTAGCACAGGAATTTTTCTTCAGCATGTTTAATAATGGCCAATGGGCAAATACTAAGGGACTGTACTCTGATCCCTTCACTCCCCAGAGGACTTTTTAAAATTATTGTCTCTTCATTGAGCATTATTTACCCTGAAGTACTCTGGGGACCTTAGCTAAGAGGTGTGGAGTGAGAGCTGACCAGAGACTCACAAGAGTGCATGTGTTGTGCCTGGGCATGTTCTTCACTCATGCTTCTTCTCACTGCCTGCCCCAAATATCCACATGATCTCTGATTAGTGACTATAAACAGAGATAATCCCTGCTTAGAGTCTGCAGTTTTAAACAGAGAACAATATGGAAAGAAAAACAGAGGCAAAAAAGTTTTCTTAAAGTAAGTAGGAGATCCCAGCCCCTTTTGTGTCACTAGCCATTGCCCTGTTTGTTCTACTTCTCAGGCATGAATGTCCCAGAGTTGAACTTGGTACATTTATGTCTAACTCAAGATTAACATCTCCAGGTTTTGTTGGCTCTATATTTGCAGGCAGCCATGGATCTTTGCATGAGCACAACACAACATACACAGCTGTCGGCCTGAACTCTTCCCTGTGTGATTTGCATAAGGCAGAGGGTGAAACCACCCACAGAAAGCATTCAGCACTGGGTGGAAGAATAGACCGGATATATTTACTTGGCATATGCTTTTTCCAGCAAGGATGGCCAGAATTCATTTGAAGTTCGAGGGTGCACAAACAGGTATCTTCCATTTATGACTGGCAGTCGGTCATCTATCACTACATCCACCCAGTCTCCATATTGCCAGAACTGGAAATAAATAAAATAATAAAATAAAATAAATAAAATTAAAAAAAAAAAAAAAGGAGAGAGAAAAGAATGAGCCTCTTTTAGAAGCTAATGTTCATGCCAAGCAACAGTCTCCTGAACTAATACAGGAATTAATCTAAAGCGTGGATATGTGCAAGTTCTCTCTTGAACTGCTTCAGGCTAAGAGTCCACATTGTTAAACAAGCTACCAGTTGGCTGGATTTCCCAGTGGCGGGGCAAGTCATTTGGGAATATAAATAGTCCTGCAATCAGTGGGAGAAAAGATTCAACATGGGGAATATGCTAATATTCTTGTGAGATAGAAGCATTCAAGATGATAAAGAATGATCATGCAGATGGTTCCATGAGCCTCACTCTTCAGCTGCACTTGGATTTTCCCCCGCAGCACAGCTTTTGGCCAGAGAGCCTCTGTCAAGATCCAGCCTCTAGATTTTCTTTCCTCTGTGTTTCAATTAAGACTCTGACGTGCTGTCATGGACACAGACAGTGTAGTGACTAAAGACTGTTTTGAGGTGTTATCCATCTCCTTGATGGATGAGAAGGGCACAGGCGGTCTCTCCAACATGTGGACAGAGCAGGTGTTTCTCCAGCTGATCCAGCTGATGAAACCTTTCAAGGGAGAAGATAGGAAAAGAGATCTCTGGGGATGAACTAAAGGAGCCATTTCCAGAGTCATTAGCAGATTAATGTAGCTTAGCATGATTCGCAATCATAAGAGGCCAAGCTCTTATTTGCAGTAATGCTAAGGACTCCAGTGGAAGTATGCCAGCAATAGATTTAGTCTAGCATGATTTTATTTCAACAGCTTCGGTCAATGAAAAACCCAGAAATGAGCTGTTCTGTTAGAAAAGCACAAGACCAGATCTGCCCAGCAGCAAAGCAGCTTACAGTCTGCTAAGCTGAAAGCAGGTTTGATCTTACTTTCGTTCTGCCTCACCCAGGCCTCTCACTTCCTACATTAGTGGCAGCAGGAGGTGGCAGGGTTGGGCTTTTGGAACTTGAGCTCCATGAGTGATTTGAGGCTTCTGCTTGATTTTGGCAGGATGGGGTTTAAGGAAAGGCCTTTGACTGGCTGTCCTCTGCCCAAAATAGAGAGAGGTGAAAGGACTGTCCAAAAGGAGGTGTCTTTTCAGTCACCTAACATACTCTTCTGTCACCAGTCAACATGTGGAAGCAGGTCTGTATGGAGAAAAGGTGTGACATCCAGCCACACCTCCCCACAGTGCTTCATGTGCAAACACAACAGGTAAACAAGGAGAACACACAGAACTGGCTGTGGGGATTACCGCAGTCCAAACCCACTGAGTGACATTTTTCCAAAAGCCAAGTTCTTTGGCCATCTTTGGCAAGGAGCTCAAGCTTGGAGGCCCTCTGAACGCAACACTGTATTTTTCTTCAGCTGGATGAAGAGAACTGCTTTGTTCTGATTGTCACAGACTTTCAGATCGTGGTCTCATCTGAGCTCACAAGGACAGGAAAAGCCACAGCGGGAATGAGAAACCTCATGGAAAGCTCTAAGATACTCTGGGAGTGCAAGAGAGGTACAGAAGAAGCCATTCTTCTCCATATGCCTTCAAAGAGGTTAAATGCCTTCGATTTTTGGCTTGATTCCAGCTTCATGAGATTTCTTTATACCTTCGGGATTTGAGTACTGCAGCTGTTATTATGGTAGTAAACAAAAGCAAGAATCACTATTTAGGCAGGATGCAAAGAGGGAAGTTCTTCACTTCCACATTTGTGGTGAGCCTTTTAAATCAGGACTTTATTTTCCTGTGCTTAATAGGAAGAAAAAGAAGCGAACAGTTGTAAGATGACAGCAACACATTTAGGGTTCTGCTGGTCAAAGGGGGAATGCTGTGTGGTCATTTTGCCTCTTTTTTTCTCTTACTTGACAGGGATCTTAGAGAAATCCAGTTCTGGAATTGAGCAAGGAGAAAATCCTATGCCTGTCAACCACTCTCTTTTGTGTGGTGTTAAAAGGCACCTTTTGGATGATTCCTGAAACTGCGGTCTTGACCCCTTACGGTCTTTAGGGGTTTCATCAGTTTCTTCCTGAGAGCAGAGACATTAACACTCAGGGCAGATCCCTTTGGTTGTGAGTTGATGCACTGTGCCATAATCCCCTGTTGTCCTTGGAGGATATTTCTGGTTTTTTCCCAGGCTGAGCTGCTGCTGCTGCTCACTGTCATAAAGAGTGGCACACTGCCTCACAGGCATCAGAGCTTCTGTGACAGAGAAAGTGATTCCTATACAAACACAGGACTAACTTAGTTCCTGAGGAAATAGCATCACTGTAATCATTCCCTAGATAACAACATCACCCATCTTAACTAGAGGTGATGAAGTGCTTAACACCCTTGACTCTTGCAACTCAACAGCCAGTGCTGCATAGGAATACTGGAGCAGCCCTTTGTATTCCTGGGAGACAACATGGTCCAGATCCAAAAAGGTGAAAAAAAGTTATAAGCTGGAATTTTTATATTAGCATATGATATGCCTTGTTTGGGATTCTTCACTGAACTGAGGGCTGGTGGCTTAGCCTGTGGATGGCAGTAAAATATCTTTGATGGAATAATTGAAAGGCATTGCAGAGAAGCATTTCCATTCAGAGTAGCTTTCTCATGGGTTTATTGCTCAAGGAAAGCCAAAAACAGTTGCATTGATTTGCAGATGAGATGACAGGGAAAACATTTTCAAATACTGTGAGGTATTTATACTGCTTAAGATTTAAGGATTGCGCCTAACTAATCTTTTCAAAGCTCCCATGAAAGACAATCTAGTTTGCATCCTTTTAATTTGTTTTAAGCAGAGTAGTGTCCCTTCAGCTGGTTTATCTCATACAGTGTAGCTCTGTATGCTGGAAGTGGGCCAAGATAGAAACATCTGGTATTCTGAGGAGCAAAGGAACAGAGCAAAATTTAGACTGTCCACAAAGTAATCCTCCTGGTGCTGCTCCTCAAGAGCTCCAGGAGGTCAAAGAAGTCTCACTGCCAGAGCTCTTTGCTTGGTACTGAATGGCATATAACAAAACAGACTTGTGAAAAAAGGGGGATGATGAATGTCTGAGTATATATTGACTCTCTACATCCAGTTTAGCTTCTGGAGCATAATGGTACTGCAAGCTCTTCTAATCCCAGAATATATTTGTTTGACTCAGATGCAAGCAGGCAGGGCCTGCCAGTTGCTATCCCAGTCAACCTCCTGGGAGATTCAGAGAATTTTGGGAGTTGGTTGAAAGTGCGATTTACTAAAAAGCCTTGTTCCTCTCTCTGAAACAATTCTCTTTTCAAAATATCAAAAGCCTGTTCCTCTGATCTGTCTCTAAGGATCTGTAATTTCAAGCCATTTCAACAAGCTAAAAGGGCAAGGTGAGTGGGGAAACAGAAAATGAGTCCAAATAGATAGTGCAGGTGAGCTGACAGCCATAACAGACTGTCCAAATCAAAGCAGACACCAGAATTCCATCTAAAACATATATGTACACAAATCTATCTGAACAGCTGGCACCTGTACCTCTGGAGTCATAACTTTCAGAAAAGGGCATCAAATTCCCTGAAGTGTAATTTCTCCACCTGGAGCACAGGAATTGTTAGAAAACTTGGGAGTTTCTGCAAAATTCTGAACTAGGAGTCAGCACTGAAGAGCCAAAGCATTCAAGGATGTCGAGATGTGGGACTGCAGTTTGGACCCCTATATAATCCAACCATCCAAGCTCAAGTGGTATCAACAGCGCAGAGAATACATACCCGGAAATGAAAAATCCCAGCATAATCGTCCTGGAATCCTTGGTCCTTTGGTAAAACATTTTCCAAAAATTGTTTTCGTAGCGTCAGGGAGCCCAGGGCAGCCAGCATCCAGCAGTCACCTCAGGGGAGGGAAGAATCCAGTGCATTTAGTCAGTTACTCACTGCTGTGGATCACAGCTAACTCTTTAGAAAGAGCGGTCTGCAACATCTGAGACATCTAAGAATCAGTTTTTTAAAAGAAACCAATTTCTTCTCTCTCCTTTTCCTCCTTCAAAGTGCAGAACCACTACCCAGTATTCACCAACAATGTCCACTGGGAACCCTGATGCCACCCAGCCATACTTTTCTGCTCTCATGTCCTCCTATCTTTTGCAGTCAGGTTGAGACTCATAGTCTAGAACATCTTGTTTAGGAAGCCTACAAACTTCTCAGTGGGGTGAGAAACACCCTTCTATAAGGGAACAGAGATGCTGCCAAAGATAAATATGGTTATGGACCAGGAGTTAAAAATGGAACTGATACAGGCTGCAGATACGTACTCTGATACTGGGTAAGTATCAGAGAAGATGACCAGAAATATTGATGGGAAAGAAAACACTGACAGTCAAATGAAGATGTTAGGATGGAAAGAAAATTCAGTCCTACACATGTTGGAGCTGTGCCTATTTAACTACTTACACTTAACTGTGTTTGACCCTTGTACTTGAAGCATCTGCCTGATCTCAGTTGGTCCTCCCTTTTTACACTTGTCCTTGTATAAATAGAAGGCAGGTGCTATATATAAGGAACGAGGATTTGAGCTGCTGCATTTGAGCTCCTTTTAAATAGCTGCAATAAATTGTGAGTGGACTTGTGTGAGTCTGGATTGACCTACACTAATTGTTTACTGTAGCTACCATTGTCCATGTCTTCCCACCAAGCACTCAGAACAGAGCAAAGCAATCATGGGTTATTGTTTTGTGCCTATCTTTTCCAAAACAAGAATATAACCATACCTATTTCTCCTTGCATGATATCAAATCTGCTGACTCCATCCATGATCAAATGAGGATTTCTCTGAAGTTCCTGGAGGAAATAAAATGCAAATACCAGTGTGAGTACCCAGCCTTTGCCAGCAGTGTGTTCCTGCCCCTTGAAGACCCTTGCTTGCCTACCTTTTCTATAGCTGAAAACTATTTCTATTGAGCACTGATGTTTTGTTGCCTGTCATCAACAGGCTCTAATGCTACCAATACCTTTCAGAGTTGAGGCTCTGAGCCTGGCTGCAAAATCACACAGTTTCCTGGAGGACAGTAGGGCAGGGACACACAGGTCTCCAAGAAAAGTGGAGCAGGGTCTATACTTCAGCTCAGCACTGGGTCTGGGAGTGTTTCATACCGTAAGCCTTTTGTGTTTCCACTCAGGTCTAATGTAAGTCAGCCTGGCTGCTTTTCATCACTCTGGTGAGGAAGATATAGAAAAAGAGCTTAATCTCTGTCTGGAAAATCCCACAGGCCTGGCTGACATTTTTGATTCAAGGAAAATTTTCTTTGCATTCCTTGAGAGTCTTGCTTGGGCAGTGAAGGGGGAAACATTTGAGAGCTTGGCTTTGCACACAGAAATGTGAACCATTCTCCCAGTTGCATCTGCTATTGGCCTGGGATATCGAAGTGCTCAGAAAGGAATGGCCTGAGCATCCCCCATGAGTAACCCTTGGTACACTCCAGCTGGGTAAGGCTCTGTTTTGAAAGAGCAATCAGCCTGAAATAGGCAAGTGATCACACACCTAAGAAAACAAAGAGATAAAAGGAAAAAAATCTGAGTAAGAAAATAATACAGCAGTTCTTCCTTAAACAGGCCCTGGCATTCCTGGCATTTCTTCTCCCCAGTTGATTTGCCATGCTGCATAAAAATGAGACCAGCTCACAACGTGACTCATGACTTGCATGCTTGTGTGAGCTCAGCATTAGCAAATGCTGTCAGTTTTCTGAAATGGCTTCATGGTGATCAAACCCCTCTAAGAAGTTTCACTGTCAGGAGAGGATGCAACACAACATCACTGCTCCAGGCTGGCGGACACATCGTGCTCCCATAAGCACTGCTGACGTGGGGAAAAGCAGCCTAGGCAGGCGTATTCCTTGACAGATGCTTTCATGCAGCCATCCACACCTATCCCAGGACTTGAGGGATTTGTGATAAGAGATTTATCCATGGCATGGGAGCAGGCCTAAGATATGGTGGTCACCAGCAGCAGTGGTTGCTCACTGTACAGCATGCTCAGCCCTTCTCCCTTCCACTCTACATCTGTCCCAGCTTTATCATCTCCTCATTTCCCTGACAGCTTTTGCTTCCCTCAAACTTCCCACACCCAGGAAAGACTAATCTGCATGACAAGGCTCTGAATTTGGCCTGTGCCTTTGTGTGTGTCTGATGTGCCAATAGTCATCCCAACAAACAGAACAAAGAAATGGATATTTTTGTTTCCTCCATCATTTCTGAGGCTGTTGAAGTCTTAGTCACCAGAGGCAGACTGGCTGGACCACAGTGCAGAGCTGACACAGGGATAACCATCACCTAGAAGCATGAACCTGAAACTAATGTGGAGGCAGCTGCGTCTTCATGGGATTCCTGGGAAAAGGGCTGATGATCTGCTCTATGCTGGGATGATAAAGCTCTTAATTGCACTGTGGATCCTGACAGCCTCCTATGGAGACTGGCTGAAAAGTCAGCCCATTAGGTGCCTCCCCAGATACCCTACCAAGGTGCTCAACTCCCCAGTAAGCAACAGGGATAAGTTAATACATTAAGGAGGTTCCTTGTTGAGGGAAACCAGTAATTTTGTCTAAAACCAGAAAAGACACGATTTGAAGTCAGGCCCAGCAAACATGCCTTAACTGTGCACACAGACATCTCTGTGGCTATCAGAGACAACACTCAAACACTCTCACTGTAATCCCAACACCCACAACACACTAAGCTCTGCTTCCAGTAGGACATACTCCCCATGGACTTAGGGGAAATAACTAGAAAACAACACATATCATGTTTCCACTAGCCATGGAAAGGGGCTGCTCAGCAGCTGTCTCAACTAAGAGCAGAGGGCTTCTGAAAGAGCTTAGAGAGAGCATCATTATAATGGGTGCAACACTTTGGAAATCTAGACCTTCTCAACCCGGAGGAAAGGAAGTCTCCAATTAGCTCCTCTTCCTTTAAAGGCAAGAATACAGCAGTCATAAAACAGTGTATCATTTATTATTGCAATTCACAGCTAAACAGATAGTTACAGCTACACATAATGTGTAAGCCTCATTATTAGCTAGTGCTCCAACTGCACGACAAAGAAAGAAACCACAGATTTAACAATAAGTCTGTCCAGAAGCAGTGCCCTGTTTCGCTGAGTAATTACGATGAGGCTTTGTGGCATTTTCATGAAGACTTTTCAGTTTTAGCTGGAGGGGGAAAGAAGAGGGAGCTCAGGGAGGCACGTGGTCTCTTCCCAGAGTATCTCTGAGTCCAGCAGTGAAGGCAACCATACGGGCTGCAAGTCAAGCACTCTGCCTGAACTCATCCCCCTAGGACAAAGCTATCATCACTCGCTTTCCCTGACCCACTGAAGACTTCATTATGTATTCAAAGGAAAAGAGAAGTTCAAGTTCAAACCAGTTCATCCTCTAGAGAATGATCTTACCACAGAACTACTGTTCATCTAAAGGACAAAATGGAGAATTAATTTGAGAGGTGGAAGGAAAGTGTCCTGCACATGTATTCATCTCCAAATTTCTTTTTATAATTGCTTGAAATATTTAAGGAAGAACAACTCCCCAGAAGGAAGTGGAGGTGAGTTCCATAGATGTAGGCCACATGCAGACATGCAAAGCACACAGTCAAACATTTTTGTGAAAAACTGGAAGCCTGAGGTGGGATTTCATAGGCAGCATAAGGCAGTCTGGGCGCAGGACGATGCTCAATATGGTGGTTGGGCCCTGGCCACTTTCCCACAGATTTCCCCGCTGGCCCAGCATGATCCAGGAGGCATAAGGCCACTGAGGGTTAAGGGGTAGAAGCTGACTCTTTGAAAAGCCACCTCCTGGTCAGTTCACCTTAACCCTAAAGTAAAACCCCAGCCCTGCTTCTGTTCTGGCCACATCTTTCCCTTCAGCTACACTTGTTTTGCTCCCCCTGGCTCCAGCTCTGCCATCCAGACACGCGCTGCCATCATGAGTCATGGTGCTCCCTATTCAACACACACCAATTACGACAAATAAAAAGGCTGCTATTGATTGAAAGCCAAATTGTTCTCAGCTGGACAAATGTTAATTCGGCATCACTGCTGTGCCTGTAATAGTGTTGCTCTGGATTAAGAAGCAAATACGTTACTACAGTTCCCTGGGCTGAAGGCACTGACTTAGCAGTGCACTGAGGAGGGGTCAGGCATATGTGACACCACTGGCATATATCCCAAGACCACAGGAAACCTCCACAGAAATAAGACCGTTTAAGTAACGAGGGAGGGCAGAACAAAGGACAAAGCTGGTGAAGGATCTGGAGCATAAGTCTTATGAGAAGAGGCTGAGGGAGCTGGCATTGTTTAGCTGGGAGAAAAGAAGGCTCAATGGGGTTCTTATCACTCTCTACAACTACCTGAAAGGAGGTTGTAGCCAGGTGGGGGTTGGTCTCTTCTCCCAGGTAACAAGTGACAGAACAGGAGGAAATGTCCTCAAGTTGCACCAGGACAGGCTTATGTTGGATATTGGGAAAAATTTCTTCACTGAAAGGTTGCGAAGCACTAGAACAGGCTGCCTGTGATGTGGTGGAGTCACCATCCCTGGAGGTGTTTAACAGACATGCAGATGTGGCACTTGGGGACATGGTTTAGTGGTTGGAATTGATGACCTTAAAAGTCTTTTCCAACCTACACAATTCTGTGATTCTATAAGCTATGCTGGTCACACCAAAGATCTGACTTGCAATGACTTGGAGACAGCTTGGAGAGGGAGAGGATAACTGAGCAAGCCAAAACTAATAGGAAAAATCAGACTACTCTCAAGGGGTTTGCTCACACTGACAGAACTCAATTCTCTGCTTTACAGAAGAATGGCTCAATTCTTAATTGCCTGATTTCAATACAAATGCCTTGGTTGCTTAAAAACCCTGCTCTGCTCCACTTCCCTCTTGCAAGGGAAGAATGAGGTCCTCAGACTCTGCATGGGTGGAGAGCCCACAAATGAAGAAACAAAGTCCTTTTGGAGGATGGACTGATGACCAGAAACCAGCTCAGATTTAACTGAAACCTGTTTGCTTTGTGTGGCTCAGTGTTAAAAAAACAATAATTGCAAACAAAGGGAGCAAATACAAAGGATGTAAACAAGGGAGGTAGCCTGTGTACCCAGAGCTTTTGAGCGGTGGTTTCCTTAGAGATCTTGAAACCTCCCACTTGAACCATACAGTACAAGCTGAAGTTTTCAAAGTTCCACAGTGTTACCAACTACCCTCTGGCCATCACAGCCATATGTGTGCCAGATGACTCCCTAGCCTGAGAAACAAGGAAGCAGGGGAGTCAGCAGACCATCATAGGAGCACAGCTTTCCCATCAACCCAGGATGTGCAAATTCCCCCTCAGAGTCGGCCCCTCCCAAAGATGAATGGAGCCAGAGAATATGATGCAAATAAACCCTTTTCATCTAAAGCCTGTGCAGAAAGACAGATGTAATAAATGGTGATGCACTGCAGCTTCCTTGGCCCAAAAATATGAACTTCCAAGTTGAGGTCAGATGCAATCAGCTGAGTAGGCAAGGGCTGAGACAATGGCAGCCTGGAGATGCTGCTCCCGTTCAATTACACTGATTGCACACGCACACTCCAAAATAAGGGGAATTGATTTTTATTTTCATCACGGAGAAATACTGAACAGGATCCAAGGGCCTTGTGGCCCCTGGGAAAGTCTGAAGCCGTGAACTCCACCACAAACAGCTGGCGAGCAGCTTTGGCTCATGCCAGGAAATGGTCCCAAGGTGACAGACCTGCAGGCAGTGAAGGACAGCATTATCCCTCACTGCCACGCATTTCCACATTTCCTTAACTTTCCTCATTAAACAGCTCATGTGACAATCCTCATTTCTTTTTCCTCTTCTTTTTTTTTAATTTTTTTTTCTTTTTGGAAGGTTTTTCTTCATTTTCCCCCTGTTCCATTAGAGATAAGTTTTTAGGTTAACTTCAAACTGTTGTCTAAATTCTTGCCTGAATAAAATCTGGTTTTTTCTCCCCTCCAGCTACTCACAGACCAAGGCTGATGCAGTAGGAAATCCAGCTCAGCTTATCTGTCTAGAAAGATTCTAACTTCAAAATTACTTTTTTTAGCGAGTCTGGTTTGATTTATTCATTTGCTGGGATTGAAAATCCTTAATGTTGATGCTAATTCCTGGAAATTTCTGGGAAATAAATAAAATGCCAATAAGCAAATAATCACCAAAGGCTATGTAGAATCACAATAGGCACTCTGTTCCTGAAAGAAGGTTACATTTTCTTTGGGAAGGGACAGAGAAAGGGAAGAGAAAATGAGAGCAAGACCTTTTGCAAAATTATTGAATCAAACGATGGATCACTTTTCCCAGCAAACAAGCATGGACTCAAAGGGCACCATTTTCCCCAATGCTTTTTGTATGCTAAGTGCCATAGCACCAGACTCTGCCTTAGGAACAAGGGACATCACTTGCTGGAGTTCACACTAAAGCTGCCTCTTCCTGTGACTTCTGCCCAAGGAATTCTTTCTTACCCTTCTCCTCATCTGACACCAGACACACAAGACAAATACCCAAGTAGTCCATGCCCTGGTACTACAAACAGACGGAAGGTGCAGACAAAACCTGTGTTGGCTGTTTCAGACAGTCCTTTCACCATGCATCCCTCCTACAAGTCACATCAGAGGCTCTCAGGGATTTCTCTCATGCTGATCCTCAAACCCCCATTGGCCACATTGCAGTTTTTCCCTCTCTTCTGGCTGCCCACACACACCACAGTCTGTGTTAACCAGAGGATGGACTGCCTTAGGTCAGCTCTTGTCCAGCATCCCCTCTCTCCTAAGGGAGCTACAGGGTCCCCGAGAGACCCAGGGTAAGCAGTGCAGGAGCAGTAGTCTGTGACCTTGAAGACCCTTCAGAATAATCTCCAGTAACTTCACCCTGTGCCATTTTAACCTTTCAGATCAGAGACTGTCCTTAAAATTTATAATGGGCATCATATTGAGCACAGTAGTGCTCCCTGGTGCAGGGCCAAGGCACTGCTGCATAGATGTCAACCACTCTCCCCTCACACATACCATGCTTGAAAATATAACCAATGTCAGTAAAAATAAAGCATTTACCATCACCACAATTCACATTGTCTGGAGCATCCTAATTCAGTTTCTTTTTGCATCTGCGTAGTATGATCAGAACAGAGTGAAATCTTTAGCCTAAACAGTAATTGGTTAAAAATGCATATTCCGCAACAGCAAATCATTTCATGACTTCCTCTGTTCCACTCAATTTCTTCTGTGAAGGAAAAGCAGCAAACAATGAAAAAGAATTGTTCTGAACATTGTAAAATGAGCATCTCAATTTTTTAAATCTGACATAATTCTTCGTGGAGAATTTCCCTTTGACTGATCTTTAGAAAAGCCCAGCTATAGAAATACTTTATCAGTCTAAAATAGAATTTCTCTTTCTCTCAAAATTGTGGGTTAGCCAAAAGACCAGCCAATTGCAGAAGTCTGGCTGTATTTGGTACCTTCAACTCCACCTCTATTAATACTTGAAGTACCACACACAAAATCTCTTTCACAAATTTCTCATGTTTCAATGGACATAGATTGAGGGCCTGGGGATGAAAATACAGCCTGGAGCAGTCCCCATCCGATGGAAAAGTGCATCTACCTCAGAATTAGGAAAAGTGACATTTTTAATGTTGTCTTGGTGCTCCTGATCCACCCTCTCCCCCTCTTCAGGGACATCCCTACTAAATCAGACCAGTTTACAAGTCAAAATATGTTGTTTCTGACTGTCACTGCTGACTATCACTGTCTGAAACCAAGCTGTTTTCCCTCCCTTTTATACATTACCCCCAGATATGAAGACTCCAAACTCTGAGTGTAATTGGCAATTCTCTTGACAATGTACAAGGTAAAATAGAAGCAGCATGTTGCTCAACTGCTCAATTGGATCTGGAACAAAGACAGCAGTTATAATTGCTGTCTACCACTTAAATAACCAGACATTGCATGACTCAGTAAATGGAGGCTAAGAGATTATTAGGAGCAAGATGTCAGTCACAGGTACATTTCCAGACAAATTTTTTTAATGTCAGAGGTAGCTAATGGTAGAGGCTGAGAAAAATATAGACATAGGTTAAATTGGCCATGCTCTGTCAGCAGGATACAACTACACTCACCCTCTAGGAGATGTATTCAGGTAGGAAACAGTCTTGGGAAAATTATAGGTATCTCTTTGCCAAGTATTTTAGGTGGCTTTAACACCTGGGATCCTGTATCCTTACATTTAGCATTGCAGTGACCTAAGAACAGAGTTTATGAACATTTCTGTCTGGATGAAATGCCCAACTGAACAACTTCAGATTTGGAGCATTGCTACTCCTGACACTGAAGCTTTCCCTCTTCCTCCCAGGGAACCAACTCCCATAGGCGATTGGACACAGCACTGGCCTTTCAGGACTTAAGAAATGCAAACACAGTTTTATTTACTTCCTGACCCTTCACTCAAAAGATTTGCAGCTCTGTAAATGAAAAGAAACCACCACTGTTTAGCAACTTCTTCTGCCCCTCATTCATTCTGTCAGGAAATTGAGGCCACAGTTTGATGTCACAGCAGTGACACAGGAGGGGTGTTGTGGTGATGTTTGAGAACTTCTGGTTGGTCTCCCCTGGCAGCTGATGCCATTGCCCTTTATCTTGCATCTTGTCTAGCAGGGTGAAGCCTGGTTTGGTGCAAAATGGCTACAGGTGAAAATTTTGGTCAAACTGAGAAAACAAAAAAATTAAAACGGAGCCTTCTTCAGCACTGACATCCAGTGTTTCTGTTCCACAGGAGCCAGCTGAGTTGGCAGTCTCAGCTTTTGTCCTGTGAGCATATTGTAGAAGAGTAGCAGGTGATGCTGCTTTAGCCTTTGTAAAAGAACAAAAGGCTTTTCAGTGTTCACATCATGAACCCTGGGCCATGAGTATATGGTTTAATTTTCTGAAGGAGAGCTCTGGCAAAGCCAATGACTTCTGATCCTGACTCTTTTTTAAAAAAGACCCCACAAACCTCTGGAAAATTGATGGAAGCAATTGGTCTCAGATAGTTTGGTGTGATGATGCTGGAAAGTGCATAGTGATTGCTGAAAAAAAAAATCTTCAAAATGGAAGTGCTGGGATGGAGAAGACATATGCAAAATTTTTAAACCAATTCCACAAAAGTTTTTATTCATAAGCTTAGTATTCATGGATTCTGCAAAATAGAAGGGAATTCTCCAATACCTGCCTCCCCTGACAGACTTCAAGCGCTACCAGCAGCAGATTCTGTTTTTGACAAGGTACATCAGCCCCTTTGCACATGAAATAACTATCAGGATATTAAATAGGATACATGTTTATCCCATGGTGCGGAGCCTCAGAATCAATGGTATTTGGGTTTCTAAGTCACTTTGTATGCTTTTGAAATTCTACGCTTCTCTACTGCTCTCAAAAGGCAAAAGCACCAGGGTGTTAGTACTCAACAGAACTGTATCATAACATCTTATTCCAGTTTATTCATCTTTAAAATGCCCCTGAGAGTCCTTTCTAGTATCCATGTTTGTCTTTTGTGAGTCTAAGGCTTAGTTATCGTATCTTTGTCTTTCTCAGATTGGAAATAGTGGCAACTAACTCCTCTCCTTTGCATTTTTTAGTCACTTTCCTACTACAACCCCTGTTTCAAGACAGCTTATCCCCACCTACTATGAACCTGTAAGCAGACTGCTGGTGTAAAGAACACAGCACCAGCTGCACTCTCACTGGACCCAAACTTCAAGGAAGGCTGCCAAAGGAGAAGCCCAGACATTCAGCCTGTGGTAGGAGCTGCTTCTGCAGAAGAGAATGATCCCTTCATAGCACCTCCACAGAGGACACCTAAACATCTGCACCCAGCACCTCCACAACTACCACACCATAAAGCATCCATCCAGACTGGAAGCGCCTGTATCTCTGCACACACAACTTCTCTGACACTTCTAGACCCTGCTGCAGCAGTGGGTAGGGAGATGTCCAAGCCTCAGGCCCCATCCCTATTACCACAACACTGCAGCCACAGCCATGCTGGTGTCCAGGCTGCAGCTTCTACTCCATCTGATACTTCACCACATCACACTCCTTTGACATCAGGGCTGGCGCTTCCCACCTTTCCATTTGGGCATCCACATTTAGCAGCTCTGCAGGCTCTCTTGGCTAGACTGCTTCCCTTTTGGGACCCATGGGTTTCAACATGCTGGCTGCAGCCTCTGCTGCTGCAGTGCCAAGGCCACCACACTGCCAAGCTCCAGCACACCCTCACTGCCCTAATGCATCTGCCATCCAAACAAATCTTTTCCAGTTGTCTTGTCCCATCTTTACAATCTCACAGTTACTGTCTCTACACCCTGAGGCATTGCCTTCAGGGAGATGAGCTGGTTTTTCCCAGTCCAGGGAAGTCAAAGTTTTCAGGCACTGGTGGTGTGCTCAGCAAAACCCAGAAAAAGGGCAGCACGTGGCTAATCCAGTAGCTGTGCCAGTAGCAAATGGTACAGAGCAGTGCTATACTGAGCAGTCTGACCATGGAAAGATTTCCTAAATTAGGTCCTAGGATAAAAGAGTTGAGCATGTGATTCCACCTCCTATTTTAAACATCCATATGCCAGATGATAACTGCCTATTAAATTGCAACTGGGAATCAGCACACAAATGTACTTCATCTCACGCCTTGTCCCAGTTACTTTAAAATAGGTATTGCTGAGTCAGTTGCTTGGATTACAGAAAACAGAGATCTTTAATAGAATTTGACAGCTTTTCAGGTTTGCACAAAGTTCTCTAGAAGTGCATCAAAGTGGGAACACTAGTTTTAGTCAGGTTCACAGGCAGAAACAAACTTCCTACAAAAATGTACCTGGTGAAATTGTTAACGTTACAGAGGTTATCTTCCCTCCAAACATCCCACAGCAAGGATCCCTCCTTGCAGTGTTTTGCTTCCAGTGTTCCCCTTAAAGTCTACTTTCCTGCTAACACAGATTTCCTTCCCCAGGATGAAGGCCTTTAACCACTGGCCATCAGTGCTCCCATTCAGCAGCAGGGTTATGAAACACCCCAGCTGGTGGAACTCACAGTTGGCCTCTTCCATTGTACTCGTCGCAGCTCATCCTCTGGGAGCAGGTTGGGACCAATGGAGCTGACGTGAGCAGGGAAGGTATCATCCTCAAAGAGCAGCCCTTGGCTCAGACACAAGGCTCGTAGGTTTTTGAAGTCCTGGCTATTAAACCTCTTCAGGTTCTGGAGGCTTCCCGTTGCTCCTGTGGTTTGCCGGCCCTGCTCCGACATCAGAGTGGAGCTGAGGGCGAGCATTGTGCCCCTTTCCTGTGAAGGAGAGACATGGGGTGCCATTAGTTTCCTGATCCAAAGCAGTGTATTAGAAGCGTGTGGGAAATCAAACAGCCCCCCTCCTCCTGCCAAGAGGATTGTGGAGCAGCAGCTTTCAAAGCTGAGGGCAGCAGCAGTGAAAAAATCCTTATTAGCTGGAAATGCATGGGGAAAGAGTAGTCATCAAATCCCAACTGGTTTATCTTGAACCAGTGTTGTCACTGCTACAAATTCAGTTTTGAGTCTTCCCTGAGGACAGAGAGCAAAGCTGTTAGTGAGCCGCTGTGTGAGCATTGAGGTACATCTGCAGCACAGGGGATGGATGGAACAGTTGCTGCAGATGCAGGGGAGAGTGAGTGCGAGCAGAGAGACTGCTCAGAGGTACCCAGGACTCTTCTGGCCATGTATCATGTATCACGCCTATGCCCAGGGAATTTTCCAGTTATTTATTTTTTTTCATTTCCACATGTGAGCATTTGATGGTCACTCTCTGTGAGACGTAAAGATGGCAGAGACTTTCCTTACCTGGATCTGCTCCAAAGAAGTTTGGGCATATTAGGGGGTGGCTTCCTACCAGCCTACACAGGCATTCTATCAGATTCCCTACAACTACAGTGCTGACATCCAGACCTGGATCCCACCTACACTACACATTCATGGGAGTGTGCACCAGGGTCCGAGGTTTTTGGACTCAGTAGTTCATTCAGAAGCCAGTGTTGAAACAGTCCTGAATTTCAAATTCGTATTTAAACTGGGCAGTCATTGCATGGCATCTACAGGAATTCCAGTCTGGAGCATGGTAGAACCCCTCTTTGTTAATGTGTCTAAAGAAAAGGGGCACTTCACTTAGGAAAAATGAACATTTCACACATGCAGTGAAACCCTAGGCTGAACAGAGCTGCTAATACACCTCCTGGCACAGCTACATATGGATGTGGGAGCCAAAATCTTCTGTTAAGGACTTTGTCCCCTTTACAGTCATCAAAAAGCAGGACAACTGTCATCAAAAATCTACTTTTGTTCCAAAGGGAGGTAGTGCATCTTCCATGGAGACACCGGACTGCAGCATGGGAGGGCTTTTAGGACAGGGGAAGGAGAAGGGCTCAAGAAAGCAGAAAACTTGCACATTTGTAGGGGTCAGTGATACTGGAGGTTAAAAAGAGCAATTTGTTCTGTCCAAGCAGAGTACAAGCTTTCAGGTGTGCTCCCCAGAGCAACGTGGATGTAGAGAGGGATGTACACATGTGCACCACCTCCTGGGGATCTTTCTTCCGCTGAAAAGTTCTGTTGTGGGTTTCGGGGTACAGAGAAGTAGCAAAAAGGTTGTGCAGCCTGCCTTGCTTCCTGGTTCCTTAAGCTCCTTTTGTCACACAAAATTACCTGTTGTTGGATCAAAATATGACTCAGGATACACACCAGTTTTCACCCTTCATTCACACTTGCCCTCACAAAACCAAAATATTAACTAGCCTGAGATATAATTTCCCTTTTGCCTCTTTCTTTATGAAAAGAGACGGCTCTGGTGAAGCCCTTTATTAATAGACTTTCAAGGGCAAGAAGGATCACCATGATCACTTCCTCTGGCATCTCACATGATGGATGCCACTGCACTTAATCCAGTGATTCCTGCCCCTAGCTCCTGGCATCCGCATAGGATGCACCTTCTCACAAATTAGCATTGGAAAATCCACCACAACCCTGGGCAAGCCACTCCCAAAGGTAATTAACTTCACTGTGCTAACTCGTAGCTTGAAGTCACTTAGTTTCACTTTCAAGCACCGGATGCCACAACTCTTTTTTTATTTTTTTTCTCCTCCAAATCTTCAGTAGATGAAAGGGCTCTTTTCTACCAAACAAACTTACCTGTAGATCTGAGATGTTCCTGCTGCGGCACAAAGACAGCAGACTGCTCCAGTAAGAGCAGAGCCTTAGATTTGTATTGTTAATTCTTCACGCATGTGAAAAACACAGCTCAGCCACAATGAAGGTGTGATACAGCCCCCCACTCCCAGCCCTACACGCTTTTTACTTAGTCTCATCACCTTTCTTGCTGCTTCAAGTCACTTAACCTCCTGGCATTGTAACAACAGCCTAAACAAATAAGTAGTTTCGCATCTCATTGTTTTAATTAAAAGCCCTACAAAAACATCGGGTGGAATTCACAAACCACCCTCGGCCAACAAGAAGAGAACACTCCCCTTGGGCTTGCAGTTTTTGATACAATGGAAATAAATCTCATGTAATGTACCATAACACGACAAGGGAATGGCTTCTTCTTAACAAATACTCATTTGAAACTGTGCCCAGGCCCCATGCATGCTAAGATCTATTTCTTGCAACGGTGTTCCAGCAAAACTGATTACTAATTCCAAAACTCAAATTAAAATTAACAGAGCTTGAAGGCTGGGTCTGACACGCATTCCCTCTCTTCTGACAGAGAACAAGAGTTTTTAGCATGTGTGTGCGTGTGTTTAATTACGTTGTTTAACATATCAGGATTAAATTAGCAACCAGACTGAAGAAAATAATACACTTAACTACTCTTCCCTTGCAGGAATAACTTCATCAGCATTGTGTCTGGGGGCACACAAGTATTATAACCATCCATGCCCCTGTGCAGGTAGGCCATGGGGTCAGGCATACCTGGCTAGCACTGTTCTGCCAGCACCAACAAACTCTGAGGGCCACTTCTTTTGGAGCAGCATCCTGAACCCTGGCCCCAGCTCTGCTGCTCAGCTGTCATGGGTCCATCAGCAACAGAAAAGATCACAACAGCTGTTAATGCAGAATATTGCCTGCTTGGTTGGGGAGCTTCTTACCTGTCGCTGAACCCACATGTCAGAAAGACTTTCAAGGGACAGAATTATAATGCAATGGGTATTGGATGCATTGCCCTTGGACTGTTCCCTGCCACAAGATGCGAGGAGAGAGGGAGGGATTTGAAACACTCACAAAAGTTCGTTCACACATACTGTCAAACTCTAAAGAGAAAAAAAGAGTCTGCCTCTCAACTAAGCAAGGAAATTATTATTCAGAAGGGGTTAAACAAACATTTACTTAGTCCTGGAATCTCCTTCAACATATTTACTTATCTGAAATAGAGAAGGGAATCACGCCCAACTTTGTATCTGCTGCTCTTTTTTGGTTCCTCTTCTTTCTGGGCAGAGGGAGAAATTCTTTCCCAGAGAAAGGGACAAAGAAGGAGGGAGGGAAGGTAAGCAGTGGAAAAGCTACAGAGAGAAGGATCAAAAGAGATCAAGTGTGACAGTTGGAAAGGGTGAGAAGGAAAGAGGAGTCTCTGAGGATAGCAGAGCAAAAAAGATTGGTGACTCCTGCAGCAATTATTGGGGGAACACCAAACAGACCATTTTCTGCTTTGAACAGCTTAAAAGGCGGCAGTGAAGGGTTGTGTCTCCCTCCAGCACTCATTCACAAAAGATGTCAAGCCACTACTATAATCAGGTATTCAATGGTGGCAAATGCTACTGACAGCTAATTACACTTTGCATAAAGATTTATGTCAGGGTACAGACATAATTTCCTTCAATAGCTTCTGATATTTTTCACCGTGGAGAAAGTAGAAATAGGCAATTAGAAAATGTGTCTACTTCATAGCCAAACCTTCTCTCCACTGATTTTATCAAAACATTTCCATTATATGTTGGCTTAGCTGAGTTTCTGTACTTCAGAAAGAGCAACTGAATTTTCTCAAACCCTACAAAGAATAACAAAAAAGTCAATAAGCCAGCAGCCCTTCTACCCCTGCTTCCTCTCAAATGCTCTAAACTCCTAAGCTATGTTTCATCTCCCTATAATACTCAATATATGCTACAGTTACACAAGTATTCTTTCCTCTAAGATCCCCTCAGTCACATATTTGAAGTATTGTAAAAACTTCAGAAACTCAGTTCCAGAATTATTTTATAATGAAGGAAAGTGTGAGTTTATTAGGTCTCCTTGCATTCAAATTAAAAACAAACAAGAGTACTGCTTTTCAGTAGCTTCCTGCAGTGACAGCAGGCACAAGAGGCAGAGCAGGGACCAGAACACGGGCATCCCAAATCCCAGATGGACAACAGCTCCTTGTACATACAATGTGTGAAAGCCTTGAGTACCACAGAAAATCAAAACCAAAGCCAGGCACTCTGTCAACCCTTCAGGAGATTACTTTCCCAGTGGCATCTTGCAGGACCTTCTGCTCCAAACAGTCTGTGAAGTACTCCCTTCTGGCTATTTATTAAGTCAATTTTCTCCTCGTTTTGCATACATAGCATTGGACAGTTCCAGATACCTTTTTTCTACCTCATTTAACAGCAGTCTACAGTAACTATAGAGTCCTCCTCATCTTAGAATCTCTACTCCCACTTGATCCAATTACTTTTGACAACTTACCATTTTACTACGAGGCTCTTTCTAGGATGGCAAATTTGTCTTTTCTTTCCCTCCTGGTAACATTAAGGACAGGGACTCTCATTTATTCTGTCTCCCCAAGGCAAATCCCTCTCAATGTCTCTGTGGTGCTTTTCCAGCCCTATAACTTATATTACTTATATTTCACCTGCTTCATTTTGTACTAAATAAAACAGCAAAGGGATGTTTTACCTGCAGTGCCTCCGGTGTAACTCTCCAGCCAACACCAACAGAGAAACAGGCAGGCTGGTACTATCCCTGTTCTCCTTTATAGGGCAACTTTTGCCACGCCTTAAGTAAACATAGCCAAGCTGAAGTCAAGTTCAAGGCCAAAAGCAACCACTCTGGCTTGGGCGTAATAGTTTCATACAGATATTACACAGTCGATATATATAGATAGATATATACACACACAGACTTCTATTAGCCATGCACAATGAATTGTCTGCCGACCTATGTTTGTTGACAGTTTCCTGTGGCTAATTGGGGCTTCAGTTGCAGTAATTCTTATAAAAGAAATAGGTTTCTTTGTACCTCCCACCCTTTCATATAATCTTTTCCTCCCCCTATCACCAGGAAATGCAGCAATCATGCTGGATCCAGGCACAGCATGGCAGGACTCGCTACGTAAGTTATCAGCGGTGCGTGTCATTCTTTCTGCAGTAGTAAAAGCAGCAGGTACTTTAAGGCCAATGCCTCTTAGCATTTACACTGGGCTCTTACTTAAATTCCACATCAGTTCACTTACTTGGGCAGTTCATTTCCTCCAGGACTGCCTGTGGAAGCAGGGGTTATCCACGTATTTAGAAGGGGACTGGCCTCCATTGTCCTAAAGCCCAAAGACAAAGAATAAAAAAAAGTATCTAGCAAAAATACGGGAATATTCATTTTCGGGAAACCAAACTGAGATAGCCTAAAGAGGCCAAAATTCAAGGGAATGTGTGCAGCACGTTCTCTGGGACACATTCCCTGGCAGCAATCCTAAGTGTATTCCTATAGCCTGTAAATGTGAGTTTGAAGAAAAGACCCTTAGTGCTCTGGTGGGCAGCAACCTGAACAAGAGACAACCGTGCAGCCTTGCAATAAAGCAAATCAACAGCATCCTGGGCTGCACAAGCTGCAGCACAGGCAGCAGGTCAAGGCAGGGAATCCATCTTCTTTGCACAGTACTTCTGAGATGGTATCTGCAGTCCTGTATCCAGTTTTGGGCTGCCCAGTGTAAGAGGAGGACTGAAAGTGCAGCAAGTCCAGCAGAAACCCACCAGGATGGTCAGGGGGCTGGAGGACATGGTGTGAGAGAGGAGACTAAGAGAGTTTGTCCACTCATTCAGGAGGGAGACCTAATTGCAGTCTCCCACTATCCAAAAGGCAGTTACAGAGAGGGTGAAGCCAGACTCTTCTTGAAGGTGCACAGCAAGATGGGCAGAGGCAACAGGCATGAGGAGCAGCAATGAAAATTATATGGGGTTGGAGAGAAAAAAATTCTTTAGAGTGGTTCAGCCCAGGCATAAATGCCCAGAGAGCCTGGAGCACCTCCACCCTTGGAGACACTCACTTGGACAAGGATATAAGCAACATCACCTAACTTAGAAGTCAATCTGCTTTGAGCTAGAGTGGGACTCAAAGACCCAAGAAATTACCCTCTCTTTTTGAAGCTATCACAGCTTGTTCATCAAAAGAAAAGTTACTCTGCAGAGAAGGTTTGCGAAGTTTATCTTGGGGATTAACAAAAAAACCAATGTATAGTTCTTTAGTTACCCAAAGTAACTAAAATCAATCACATACAATCACCTGGGCTCAGGAATTTCCTCAGAACAAGACTTTCTATTTGGGCTGCAGTCTCTTTGAGTTGGGATGCT